>NW_024884586.1:50770908-50787643 GCF_019232065.1 Centrocercus urophasianus
GAGACGATGAGCGTCAGCAAAAGGTACTCCATGGCCCCCCTGTCCCCTCACGTCAAGAACGGAGGCTGGGGGGACATCCGGGACCACGAACTCTGTAAGAGTTACCGCCGCCTCCAGTGAGGACCACGCTCGCAGCCTTCTCCTTTTTGAACTGCCCCATCCCGTCTTTTACAGACACACACGTGTATAAAGAGAAAAACAGACGAAAAAAACAAGCATTTATGAGTTGGTTTCTGCTTTAATATGAATAAACATTCATGTCAAAGGTGTCCCAAAACGTTCATCTCCGGTGTGCGGAGCTTGGCAGCGCTGTGTGCGGCCGGGCTGTGGGAGCAGCGTGGATGGTTGTGCTCCGTGCTGCGCTCACCTGGAGGAGGAATAAAAGGAGGAAGAGGAGGAGAGAGCTCTGCACCAAGCACGTCTTTGCAGTGCTCGCTGTGTCCGCTTTGGGTTCTTTTTCTGCACCGTGTCCTGGGGCAGCGCGTTGCCTCCCTGCCATCCGCGGCGCCGTGCTGTGCTGGGTGGTTGGCCGCGTGTTGGTGAATATATGAAGGAAAAAAAGAAAAAAATCATTGTTTTTACTACGATGTAGATAAATATATACAATTTTTTTAGTTCTGCCAAAATAAAATTCAGTTGTTTTGTAATGCTGGAGGAGTTCTTCATTATCCCATAAAGGTGATGGCCTCTTGTGTTGCTGCGGAGCCGGGCCATGGGGCAGCGTCCATCAGCCTGCATTGAATTTCACTGTGGTTTGAATGAATGGCACTAATGGAGCTAGAGTAGAGGAACAGCTGTGTGCTGCCCCCCAGCTTGCATTGGAGCTGTCAGCGGCGTGAAGTGGGAGCAGTGCTGGGTGATGGAAGGGGCTGAATGGAGGTGAAAGCAGCAGAGCCCTTCGTTAACAGCCAGCAGTCATCAGTCTGCATTAAGGTGATGGCACAGCACCTCTGGCAGCACAGAGGTTTGTGGAACACGGGTGTGTTAGCAAAGGAAGCTGCTACCAAAATTGGCACAGGTAGATTTTACGTTGAGGGATGCTGGGGGGAACATGAAAAACCAATTTTGTTTCTTAATCAGATGGAATAGGGCTGGTGTTGTTAGGAGACCAGTGGTAACAGCGCACGGGGACACGGGCAGCACTGCCCTTCTTCCCCACTTTGACACCACTTTGGTTTCCAGAGCGTGCCAGGTTTTGTGAAATAGTCCAAATAATACAAAACGTTTACTCTGAATGTGCCATGATAAACTGCATTTTTGTTACGGGTAATTTGAGTGCCAAGATTTTGTATGAGCTTTGGTATTTGCTACATTTCATCGTTCCACAGTCAGGGCTGATGCTGAGAACAGCAGTGCGGGCTGTGTCAGCTCCCCCATCCCTCCCCCAGGGCTGCACCACCATGGGCTCACCTTCCCTGCACAGCCCCCACCCCCGGGCCCTCTGTCCCTAGGGACTTCTGCACTGCAGCTCACAGAGCAGCACGGGGGCAATTCCAGAGCTGCTGTGAAACACGTCCCATTTAACTGTGTTCTGAAGAGTTACGGTCTTGTGCAACTCAAAAACCAGAAGCAGAAGCGGTCAGAGTGGGAATTGAAAGTTTACTGTAGATTTGTTCTCCTGGTTATTGCACTTCAGAGAGGAGGAGCCCGCAGCGTGCTGCAGCTCCCATGGAGCTGCTTCTCAACAGCACATCTCATCTGGACGAAGGGAATCAGCTCCAGAAGTCGCCTGCACTGAGCAGACGGCCACGAGACAGGATGGTTTTATTGCACGGTTGTGTTTGTTCAGCTGACAGACGGGGCTGTGCTTGGATGCTGCATCACTGAAAACATGTACTAGGGCAGAATATGTGGTATAAATGCTAATTATTTCTAGGAGACTAATTAGAACTTCTCCGTGTAATTAGGAATTTCATTTGATTGCTAGAACTCGGCGGCTGCCTAATCCTGCAGTTATCACAAAATGAAGGGTTTGAGCAAATGATGAACACTGCTCATTTCTAGGTGGACTAAATACAGCGGCTCCTGAGGGAGCCATTAGAAGAAGGATATACAACTACTCCGTGTAATTTGGCAACAGATTAAGAAAGTTACATAAACAATAAAGAGGCACTGTCTTCCAGGAGCGCAGAGCTTCAGCTGCATCGTTCCCGTCAGTGAAATTAGTTCAACCCATACGTATAAATAAAGGAAACTGAGACATGTTAACTTCACAAAGTATTAATGGCTTAAGCGTTCTTCGTTGACAGATTAAGAGTTTCAGAAGGAACCCGGTTCTGCTTTCAGCCCTGCAGCCATAAACCACAGTCAAACACGAGGAGGAAATGCTGGCGCGGCCCCGCTAGTCCAGTTCATACAGCACAGAGTTCTGGAAGGCGATGCTGCAGTGTGTGCTGTGGTCTGTAATGCTCTGCACGCTCCCATCCTCACCCACCTCCTGCAGGAGTGGGGATGCAGCTGGGCTCTCCACCCCCCTTGCCCGCCCCCCCTCCAACCCCAGGCCTGCAAATGCCTCATCTAAAGCTCGCTCTTTTCCCCCAGGTTTGCCAGGAAGCGCCGCACCGGTGTCAGAAGGTTCCTGCTGCAAACAATGCTGTGCACTTCCATCCACTTCTCCTATTGTTTCAGCTGTTACTAAAGATCCAGCAGCTCGCTGGTTTTGTGCAGGCCGTTGCTCAGCCGTGCCAGTGGCTGCATGCTCTGGCTCTGGCTCTGTTTGGAGGTGGTCCCCGTTGTTCTTCGCAGCGACGACTCCTCCTGAGCTGCTCACTGCTTGTTTGGTTTCATCGCGTTCAGAACTGGCTGCTTCCTGCGCCTGAGGAGAAAATACATTCATTGTTTTATATCTGAAGCTGACCAGGCAGCCCGAGCTGCTGTGAAGCAGGCAGGGATGCTCGTTTCTCCCCCCAGGAAGCAGTCAGTGTGGAGCAGAGGTTTTCCTGATCCCGTGCAGTGGGAATGAGGGGCCGGGAGGCTGCTCGCTTCCTCAGGGTTTCCTCTGCAGTAGGAAACGCTACTGGGCGGCTTCCACGCGGTCATGGCTTATAATGCAATTAACAGAGTGGAAAAAGGCAAAGCCACTGTGCCCAGAGGTGACAACATCAGCCAAAGGAGCCAAACTCTCATTGCAAGGAGCAGCTTTTAACCTTACAGTGAGGGAAACGACCGTCTTGCTGTTTGAGAACATAGGGACTGGCAAGCAGGCTGCCTTTCTCCATCGGCCTCAGCGAGTTCATCGAGGAATTGCTCTGTGTGCCTCAGGAGAGCTGTGCCACCTGCTGCTGCCCGATCCCCACAGGTAGCACGGCCTCCCACCAGCAGGCAGGGAGCAGCTGGGCACAGGGCTGCACTGCCTGCATCACAGCTTCCCTGACCCCAGAGCGGTGGCTCACTCTGCTAAGAACCAAAAGAAATACTTTTAAGAGTCTGAGACCCAATTCTTCGCAAACAAAATTCTCCAGGTTTTCACTGTCCTTGTGATAAGGCAGAGCATGAAATACTGGCAGCAACAGAACTCTCTCTGCCCATCCTAAGGATCCTTCACATGTCAGCCACCAGCAGCAGCTTCATGCCCTCCCTCCTGCCCCCAGTCCCTGGGGTAAGCCCAGCTCTGCTTACCAGGCTCCACCCAACTGTTGTACATAGGAAGGACGTGGAGCATTCACTTATTTAGTTCAACATTAAGAATGTTCTGGTTTTGTCCAGAAGACATCTGCCCTGATTTGTTTGCAGCGTGTTGTCATCGCCTGGATGCGGATGGGACTGCTCTAAAGAAGGCACACTAGGTAACTAGTTGGCCACTTTTCTATCAGCAAGAGACAGTGCATGGATGCCCACTGTCTATTCCTGCAAGGTGAAAGAACATCTCCAATGACAGCATCACAGCTCTCCACCTTCCCAGTGAAATATAATGAAGTTCCAATCCTTTGGTGACATTAAATGGCACAAATGTGAACCTCTCCCTACAAACTGACACCAATGCTTACAAATACACCATACGCTGTGGCTTTTTGTGCTACATCAAGACAGAGCTGTTGCACTCAAGCTGATGCTCTCTGGCTGAAGTACAGAAATCAGTCGGCAGCATGTACTGCTGCCAGAGCTCCTTACCTTCAGCCTGATCTGAGTTCTGTCCTCAGACACATCGAGCACCTCAATCGACGTCTGAGCTTCCAGCTCTGACTGCATGCACGAGGAGGGGCACAGAACAGTACGTAGGAATCCATCAATGTTTTCTTCACTGACAAATAACCTCTCCTAAAGAAAAGAAAGAGCAGTTTATGTTCATTCTGTCCCATACTTCAGAGGTATTGGAGCAAGAAACTCACATGGAACAACGCCAGGAGCCCGAGTCACAAACCAGCAGTCCCAGCACTCGCTTGTGGATACAGATTCCGCGTGGGACGCTCACAAGGGATGCAGTGAAGCCAACACAGAGCAGCACTTAGCTCATGTTGATTCCAAGTGCAGAGGAAAGCAACATGCTTTCTCTCTCTGGATCCACAATTCATATACAGGTCTGAGGAACGATTTGCAGTGATGCAGTTCTGCTGTCCTCACCTGTCCTACATCAGGCGGTCTCGAGCATGCAGGGATTTGTTTCAGCCTCTTGCTTTGGGGAAACGCAAACACCTGAGGCATCCAGACCCTCTGAAGCCACAGCCATAAACATGCATGTCAGTATTCCATTCACATCCACCTGAGAAGGCTCCTCAGGTGTCCCCTTTGGCACGAGCCAAGAGCGACTGGAAGAAGCAGAGAGGTGCCCAAGGCTCCCGCAGGCTGGGGCAGGTCCTGAGGCTGTGTCAGCTGTGGTTCAGCAGCACCAAACACGTTGCCACAGGTTTTAAGATTTCAATCGCTTACAGTTAATGAACAGCCCTAAAACACATCCTGGAGGAGCAGTTTCCTAAGTGTGGTGGACCCGGTGCTCCTATTCTTCCAAAGGCATCTGCTTAAGGCTGTGGGTAGACAGACCTCATTCAGCACAGCAAAACCAGTTCTACCCAGAGGGCTGCCTGGGGGAATGACGTTTCCATTCAGCAGTGAACACTTGAGTTGGAAACAGGAGGAATAAGTTGCAAGGCTTCTGCCGTCACTCATATCCAAAACATCTCATTCTGTCACACCCTCTTGTCAGCCCAACGAAAGTTACATCCAGTTAGCAGCACCACCTTGCAGCCTGAGCAACAAAGAGGTAATTCATTTTTGCCCCATGGATGCAGCCTTACGCACACTCGGATGCTGCACTGTTTCTAAGGTACAACACTTGACCGTTATCTTAACAGAAACAAAATCTGAATGGGAAAAATAAAATAGCTCCCTATTATTTTCACTATTCAGTGCAGGAACTGTCACAAGTGGAAACTTCCGCAAAGCTTCCCCACAACAGGCTCAGCATCTAGCCGAGGACAAGCAGCCACTGCTCGTGCTGCTGCTTGCACCGTTCTGTCTCAGTGCTGCAGCTCTCTGCTCTACTCCCACAGCCCTGCACTTACACTGCAAGGAAGCAGTCGAAGTCTGAAAGCCAGCAGCCGGGCAGAAATCAAAGCAGCAGGTGCTGTTGGCACAAGCAGTGCCATTTGTTACCAATACAATGACTGTCATTAGCGTGTTCAGACAACCAGCAACTGTAATTCAAACTCTGCGTTCACAGCGAGCATATGCCGAGCCATTTCTACTCCTGCTGATGTTATCAAGGCACGGACTTCAGCAAGAAGTCATTCAGCAATGTATTTAAAAACCTGTTTGCTCTGGCCCGTAAATGCAGCAGCAAATGATGAGCCTGCACGGATGATTTCAGTGACCCATAAGGAAATTACTGCATCTTAAATTGTTTTCTGCTATTTATGATACTGTTGTAGCAGCTCAGAACTGCATTTGCTCTTCCTGGTGGCTCTCAGCCCTGCCCTCACACAGCTGCACTCTGAGTCCTCTGCTCTGCACTTCGTACTCCAGGCCCTGACACAGGCTGCGAGGGTTTGAAAAGAGGGGCAGACCTCAGGCTTACAGCATCCGTGCATCTCCTGCAGGGAGAGGCTGATCCCTGGAGCACAGACTCCTCTGTCTGTAGGGCCTCAATGCATGGGGCTTCGAGGCTCACGGTTCTGGGGAGCGGAGGTGCTGAACTGGAGGCTCAGAGGGAAAACTTCTGTAAGGTTTTAATGACTGCAAAGATCCAACAGCTCGAAAAGCGCTTCCATGGGCTTCATCAGCAGGTGAATGTTGCCTGACACAACCACTCTGTGTAAGAAAATTATTCCCATAATGAACCTATCAATTCAAAGTTCATCAGGCATTTGTTTGCTTTATAGCAAAAGCAAACTATCATTTGAATGTAGTTTGGAAAGAGAATCATAGAATCATAGAATCACAAGGTTGGAAACGACCTATGAGATCATCCAGTCCAACAGTCTCCTCATCACCACTGCCACCACCAGCACTAAACCATATGACGCAGCACGTCATCCAGACGCCTCTTGAACACTGCCAGGGACGGCGACTCCACCACCTCTCTGGGCAGCCATTCCAGAGCCTGACCACTCTCTGAGAGAAGAAGTTCTTCCTTATGTCCAACCTGAACCACTTCTGATACAACTTGCAACCATTGCCCCGTGTGCTGCTCGTTGCCTGGGAGAAGAGGCCAAACCCCTCTTCACCACAACCTCCCTTCAGGAAGTTATAGAGAGCAATGAGGTCTCCCCTGAGCCTCCTCTTCTCCAGACTGAACAATCCCAGCTCCCTCAGCTGCTCCTCATAAGGTTTGTGCTCCAGACCCCTCACCAGTTTCGTTGCCCTTCTCTGCACACGCTCCAGGACCTCAACATCTTTCCTGTAGCGAGGAGCCCAAAACTGAACACAGTACTCGAGGTGCAGCCTCACCAGTGCTGAGTACAGGGGGATGCTCACCTCCCTGCTCCTGCTGGCCACACCATTTCTAATGCAGGCCAGGATGCCGTTGGCCCTCTTGGCCACCTGGGCACACTGTGGGCTCATGTTCAGCCGAGCATCAACCAACACCCCCGGGTCCTTCTCTTCTCCACACTCATCCAGCCACTCATCCCCAAGCCTGTAACGCTGCATGGGGTTGTTGTGCCTAAAGTGCAGAACTCGACACTTGGCCTTGTTGAACCTCATCCCATTCACCTCAGCCCAGCGGTTCAGCCTGTCTAAATCCCTCTGAAGGGCCGCCCTGCCCTCAGGCAGATCCACGCCACCTCCCAGCTTGGTGTCATCTGCAAACTTACTGAGGGTGCACTCAATGCCCTCATCCAGGTAATCAATAAAGATATTAAACATGATCAGCCCCAGTACTGACCCCTGGGGGACACCACTTGACACAGGTCGCCAGCTGGACTTCACTCCATTCACCACGACCCGCTGGGCACGGCCCTGTAGCCAGTTCCTTACCCAAAGAATTGTATATCTGTTCAGAGCACAGGCAGCCAGTTTCCCCAGAAGAAGCCTGTGAGGGACCGTGTCAAAGGCTTTGCTGAAGTCTAGGAAGACTACATCAACAGCCCTTCCCTCATCTATCAGACTGGTCACCCAGTCATAGAAGGAGATGAGGTTGGTCAAGCACAACCTGCCTTTCATGAACCCTGCTGGCTGGGCCTGATCCCTTGGACACTGCATACATGCTGTGCAACCTCATCCAAGATGATTTGCTCCATCACCTCCCCTGGCACTGAGGTCAGGCTGACAGGCCTACAGTTCCCTGGATTCTAACCAAAGAGGTTACTTTGGAAGAAAAAAAAAAACAGTGACTTGGTTCTGTTGTCCTTTTCCAACCTTCTCTGGTCTCCCAAAAACCTCATTAAGAGTCCTGAAGTGCTGAGCCCAAAATTAAGTGAATCAAACCCAAACTTTCATAAAGTTTAAATGCAAAAGGCTCATTTTCTAGCACCATTTTCTAAGACAATGCCATCACCAAGGGATATTGACTCTTTTTAGCAGTTTGATGACTGAAAATGGTAACACTGATTGAATGTTAAAAGAAAACATCTAACAGCTCTGAACAGCTTGGAACCGAAGGCAAAACATGGGTGCATAAACACAGCAGGGCTGCATCCAAGCTCACAGCTGTGATCCAGCACTGCTGGCTGGATGTGCTGGCACCCTGCAGGAACACACTGCAGCAGTCCATCCATTCCCCAGCTCAGAGCTCTTCCTGATAATCAGAGCCTTCAAATG
Source organism: Centrocercus urophasianus (assembly GCF_019232065.1). NCBI lineage: Eukaryota > Metazoa > Chordata > Aves > Galliformes > Phasianidae > Centrocercus > Centrocercus urophasianus. Next base: position 50,779,102 of record NW_024884586.1, read on the forward strand.
CAAAGGTTTCTTGCACTCCAACAACTCTGCAGGCTGCACACTTGGTTGCCCCTCAAACCAAGACCGTTCCTCCACCAGAGTCCTAAGTCTGAGATCTCTGATCGCGAGGAAAGCTGAGCAGGGGAGCGGGCCCAGCCACAGTGCCTGGACACAGTCCAGAGGTTGGACACGTAGCAGTGACCAGAGGTTACAGTGCTGCAGCGTTATCTAAGGGCTCCTAGCAAAGGAAAAAACAGCAAGAGCTTTGATAGGGTCTCACTGGGCTCTGGTGGCCAGGCCGAGCAGAAACACCACACTGTGTTCAGTAACACAGCCATCAAACACTTCCCCATGAAGACATAAGCATTCCCACAGAAGGGAAGCAAAGCTTCGTGTCACTGCACAATTCTCTTTCAGATACCTGTGTTAAGTAATGCTCACAACACATCTTTCCTAAGCAAAGAAAAGATTCTATATCACACAGTAGTGAAAAAGCAAGTTTCTTTGGTTGCACTGATGGTAGGTAAGGGAAATGAACATGAAATGAACGTGAACGTGGCACGTGAAATGCTGATGGGCTGCAACAGCGAGCCTGAGAGGAGCTGCTGAGTATCCTGGCTTGTATTTCTGTTCAGAATCAAACAGGAAAGCAAACATGACACAACAGCACTCTACAAAGCCATGGTTTCAGTAATTTCCCAACTCCAGCTCTGCTGTGAACTGGGACGTTCCAGGACATGCTGTTCTCAGAAACCTTGCCTGGCAGGCTCACAAATGTTACTGATGGGTATTTAGCTCTCAGCTATTCTTTTTCATAACATATTTCACAGGTTCTGTTGTCTTAAAAAGAAAGGGGGGAGGGTTCTCTGGTGTAGGGGGTTTCCTCAGCGTGAGCTCTTAGGATTCAGACACACTCTCCTGGAAAACCAGGACCAGGAAAGAAGGGCAGAGGGATCGACAGGCCGAGATCTGCAGCAGAGCATAGCAGCTTGTGACAGTAACACAACAGAAACAGTAACATCTGAGCCCCCGAAACATAAATCCAAGTCCAATGTTATGAAATTTCTATTTTTCATAGGATTTCTGCTCACCGTGGTTTGGCCAAGGAAGGAGACTGCTCTGAAAGGAAAAAAAAGCAATGGCTGCAACTGATCAGAGATCAGAGAGGTACGGCTCAGGGTTGGCAGAGAGCTTCACTGCGCAGCAAAGTGGGAACATCGGTGACGTCAAGAGCTATCAAATGAAGGAGTCCTTGCAGCAACACATCTGAGGTCTGGGGGGCGAAGGACTGCTGTGCTGCAGAGGTTTGCTGAAAATAAGCACTTGCTTTAGCTGGGGTAGAAATCCAGACTGCTCAGCATCTATGGAAACCGAGCTCTAAATATACCATCTTTCAGCACGGCGATTCAAGAGGCTCTGCCTTTACAAAAGGAAACCCGGTCCTTGAAGTTCTGTTTCAAGAGCGCTGTTCTAAGCGGAGCACGACTCATTCTTCTTCCATTATCTGCATCAGTCCAATTTCTGAGGAGAAAAGAGGCCATTGTGGGAACAGAAGTTCAGAAGCACAGGAGGCAGAGCTGTGCAATTACGGGCGCAGCTATCGGCATGCTGATCCGGGCAGAGGCACACAGGAGATAAAAATGCAGCCACGTGCTGCGCTACATCGCAGCCTGGGGATGGGGCTCTGAAGACACACATTCTGCTCGTGCAGAGAGCAATTATCCCAATGCATTTTGCTGGCTGTTTGGTGAGTTAATGGGAGGTAATTACACGGGCAGCATCACGGGGGACTGGAACAGCCAGCGGCGCGCTAGGCACGTTTCTGCATCACTCACCCAGCAAGGAACTTGCTCCAGGCCTTCGTCTCCCATAAGAAGTGGATTCCTAGAAGATACCAGGATGGGCATTTCCTGTCCATGAAGAACATTGGCTCTTTGTTTGCTATCCCCTGTGGGAGAAGGGGCTACAAGCAGGCAGACCAGAGGTAAAGGATAACATTCTGCTCACCCAGGCCACCAAAAGCCACCTAATGCCATTCAGTGGGGCACTGCTGCTGAGCTTATCCCTAAAGTGCTCTCCTCTGCGATCGATGCAGCTGCTGGCAGATCCCAGTGCATAGCTCTGATTTACAGGGATAGATCCACAGGAGAAAAATAACAGAGATTACAGCAGACAAATTAAGGAAACCAACATTAGCAGAGGAGAAGCTACCACAGACTAATCGTTAATGGACAGAAGACAGCATATAATAGTAGCTCTAATTAAATATTAATTTTTCTCACTTCTCTCTGAGTGAATGCAGCTATCTGTGCTGGCACAGGCACTTCTGGGAAATAGCACAGTTTAGAAGAAAAGCAAAGAGAACAAATGACTTCAGATTATTCCAACTGCTTCAATTTGCTGCCCTGGATCCAAAAGGGCTGCACCACAGAAGAAATCTGTCTTTTTACTCTGCTACATAAATGAATGGCTGGGAGGCCTGTGACTGATTCCAGAGCTCCTCCTCCTACTACTCCAGCCAAAACACTTTGCAATGTATAATAAACTCAGAACATTTAAAGATATGGGGGTTTTGTCAAAAAAAAAAAGTTGAATTGATCAAAATTCCATTCTTGAGTAGCATTTGAACACTTTTCCCTAGAAAGATGTTCCCCCATCATAAAAACATCAAATATCCTAACTGCAAGGCTGAGATCAAAGCATGCAAACATATCCGTCAGCCAAAGCACCAGACACTGCAGCAGAATTTCCTGCTCCCAAAATGAATTTTCAGCAAGAACCCTGCAAAGAGTCACAGAAAGCTGTGCTCTGCTCCCTTAGAACGTAGGATTTTGCTATAACCATTTAAAATGATACATGCTAATGAATGAGCATCAATCACAGTGACGTCTGCAAACCACTGTATCCTCACCCCACCATTTCTGCTAATGTCCCTGGAGAACTGCAGCAGGCTATCAGATACTCCAGGAGTAAGATTGCTAGATGTATGTTTAGGCCTGTCTGCTACCAACCAACAAGTGAGCAGGCTGACATGCATCGTGGCACACGATGCAGGGATGGATATATGCAGACCAGGTGACAAAGCAGTCAGAATGCTTCTAGTTGCCATTCATCCCTTCCCTATGCACACAGAACATAGGCAGCAGTTGGCACAAGAGCCTCCTGCATGCAACCTGACACTGCATCAGCAGTGTTTGCTTCTACAGACCAGCAGCAGTGTCAAACACTTTGTGCTCCCAACTGTACAGACTTGCAGGCTCCTGCTCTGCTACAAGTCAAGGAAATACACTGTAAGCATTTCAGTGCGGGTGGTTCTCAATAAATCCATCCTCTGATACCCAGCTGATCAGCTCCTCCTTCAGAGAAGCTCACAGGAAAGGTGTTAGCCTGCTAGATGGGAAATAAACAGGAAGCTTCAGCTGCACAGATACTAATGGGATAAATGTATCTCCCTCAGAATCAGGCAGTACGCTCTAACTGTAGGGGCTGAGCAATTAAGGCTCCAAGCCATCATCCCTTTCAATATACTTCACCAGTTTTGCAGACTCGCACTCCCATGGTTTGTGATCCAAAGTGTTTGATTTTCTAAAACACAGATAAGCTCAAAGTCACAGGGCCAAAAAGTTCAGTAAGATTTACACAGCCTTAACCCCTGCTCACGTAAGTTACATGAGGCACCCAGCTTACAGAAGGGTGGATTTGATGGAGAACTTCTCCACCAAACTTGTGTGAGTGCTGCTTCACAGAGCACCTTCTGGGGAGAGTGCTGGCCCTCAGCGAGGTGTCATCCAGATGCAGCAGACACGCTGTATTTCTCCATCACACAGAGCATCTACTGCCTAATGGCCCTCAGAAGAAAAAAACATCTCCACAAGAACCATACTCAGATGTAATGAAGGGATGGGGAAGCACACCAGCACAGGGGGAGACTGCTCACAGCTACTGTGGCTACAGTACTGTGTTTTGCAGCTGTAGAGGGAATGCTGAACTGAAAGGCTCCCCTCACAACTGCATTTCAAGGAGCTGCACACGTGTGTGCCTCTGGTGGATGACCAACATCTCCTTTCTTCACATACACAGGCTGAGTGAGCCAGGAGGTTGTTACACAACAGCTGAGGTTGGAAGGGACCTCTGGAGATCGTCTTACTCCATACCCGCATTCCACAGGCTCCCCCAGAGCACAGCACTGTGCTTTCCTATTGGTTTGCAATGTTGCTGTGAGAAGCAGCTGGTGAACTTGGCAATCTTGGCAAACTCATGTGGGAAAGGTTAAGGATGAAGGCCATGCCATTTTCACTCATATCAGCATTTCTTTCAGGAAAAGACTCAGCTCTGGAGGCAGAAGTCATTCCAGCCCCAAGGACGAAGCTATCAGCTCCACAACACGACCTTCGTTCCGCTCACATGATGCCAGCACTAATTATGTCATTTGTCACACTGACATCTGCTACCAGCCCTGCAAGTGATAACCTAAGAGATATCACACACACAGTGCTGCGACGTGGGGAGAGCACAGCAACCTCTGGAAGCTGTTACCTGCAGAGCGGAGGCGTCGAGGCCGAAGCAGTACTTCTCCCAAAGCCCGGTGCTCTCCGCGGCCTTGGCAAGCAGGATGACAGCGTTGTGGGCGCCCACGCTGACGCTGGTCTCGGGGGCAGCCAGCCTATTGGCGGCGGGGAACTGCAGGATGAGGGCATAGGCAACGGCACCGCTGGAGAAGCGGACGCTGTAGCGGTTGGCGGCCACCTCCCCGCTGAGGCTCTGGGGCTGGATGCCGGGCACCGGCAGGAGCAGGGTGAGGGAGGCCTCATCCTGGCGGCACCGGAAGGGAGGGCACGCAGCAGTGGCGGGACCGGAGTCACCCCCGCCCCGGGGATGAGCCATGTGGCCGGGGCCGCCCTCGGCCGGGCACGGAGGGGGGGCCCCGTCGGGAGGAGCTGGCTCGGAGCCGGCGCTCGGAGCGGGGAAAGAGGCCCCAGGCTCGGGGCCGGCGCTCGGGAAAGCGGCCTCGGAGCGGGGCGGCAGGGAGGATGCGGTCGCCGGCTGGTCAGGGAGCTCCGGGCCGGGCCGGGCCTCCTCCCGGGGCTGCTCCCACCGCTCCCCGCCGGCCTCCCCGAGCGGCGCCCCCGGGCCGGGCGGCGGTACGACGGGCAGCGTGACCAGCAGCCGCCGCTCGGCCTTGTCGAAAACGGCGCGGCCCGCGCTCTCGTCCACGCGGTACGGGAGGCGGAGGCGGAGGCGGTAGGCGGGCCGCCGCGAGTCGAGGCGCAGCTCCCGCGGGCGGACCTCCAGCTCGGCCTGAGCGGCGGAGCGGAGCAGCGGCAGCTCCACCGTCACCACCAGCTCCCGGGGCACCGGGCCGGGCGCCGAGTCGTGACAGTAGTCCTGTAGGTCCACGTAGGAGCGGTGGCGGACGCTCCAGCGCGGGGTGGTGGGGCCGGGGGCCGGCGGGGGAGCGGCGGAAGGAAGGCTGGGCGGGGGGAGCGGCGGCGGCGGCGGCAGGGCGGTGTCAGAGGGCGTCTGCGGGGCGCCGCCGGGCAGCGGGGAGCGGATGACGGGCGCCTGCGGGACGCCCTTGTAGCGGGCGCCGCGGAGCACGGATGCGTTGGCGCGGTCGAGCTGCGCGGAGAAGCGGCTCTCCACGGCCTCCATGGCCACGTCGCTGAGCAGCCGGCGGAAGCGGGCGCTGCGGGCGGCCAAGCGGAGCGCGGCGGGGTGGAAGACGACATCGTAAACGAGGCAGCGGCGGCCGGCCCGGCCCAACTCCTCGCGGCCCGGCGCCAGGCTGTGGGGCAGCGCCCAACGTTGGCCGCCCGGCTCGGCGCGGGCCTGCGGTGGGGCGACGTGCGGGTTGCTGCAGATGTTGAGGTAGCAGCGGCGGGAGCCGGCCTGGCTGGTGCGCAGCACGTAGCCCGGCGTCGGGTGGATGAAGCGCACCTCCACGCCGCGCTCCCGCTCCAGGGCCGTCACCTCCTCCTCGTACAGCCGCCGCTGCTCCGGGTCGGCCAGCTCCGCCGCGTACTCGGCGAACAGCGCCCGGAACCGCTCGTCGCGGAAGGCCCGCTGCAGCCGCTCCGCTTCCTCGGAGCTCAGCTCCAGCTCCTCCAGCCGCCCCGGGCCCGCCATGGCCGCGCCGGTTGCTGTGGAGACGCGTAAACAAGATGGCGGCTCCGTTCTGGCCTATCGCGTTGTTATGGCGACGCTAAACAAGATGGCGGCACCCTTCTTTTGTTGCTATGACGACGCTAAACAAGATGGCGGTGGCGCCGTCAGTCCGTTGCTATCGCGACGCCGAGCAAGATGGCGCCCCAGTGAGCTCCGCAGGGCCACTACAACTGCTGCAGGCTATACCACCTATGCAAATCAGTACTGCCACGTCCTGATGCTCCCGCATGGATTTCAAACGACCTCACCCCTGTTCTCTTTCGCCTCTCCCTGGCTGAGTACCACTATCCACTGCCAGCACTTATCAGCCCCTGGCAAATCTGCCTTATGCCTTTCCTGCCCCAAGACAAATCCCAGCCTGCGCTGCCCTTCCTGTGGGTAGCAGAGAACTAGCTCTCAGTTCTGCTCAGCATAGGGAAAAACTGTTCTCCCTCTTCTTCACTTCCTTTCTAAAAGATACCAATTTCCTACACGTGCCCTTGCTTCTTCCAGGTGCCTTCTTTTCTTGTGTTGTGGAAATTAATTTTATCTAAACGCAGCATATTTTTGTGTAAAAGTTTATTGTCGTACAAAATAAGCATGGCTTTGACATTTATTATGAACAGCCTGCAAAACATCATAAAATCACTCCATCTAAACGAGTGCTGCAGTTGGCCTCACAAAGGCTCAGTCTCTTTTTGTAGCCTTGTAGAAAGTCAGAGACCCTGAAGCTTGCTGAAAATACCAAACAAAATAAAGGTTTAGTTAAAAGAAATGTCAATACATACCACATCATTCTATTCTGTGATCTGTGAAAGACTTCATGTTTTGATCTATCTAAAGACCTAAAACACCTCTTGGTACGATTATTTCTGTATTCAAGTAAAGACTGAATTAAACACAGATCTATCTTTTATCCCTTACATCTTTTATCCCTATTCTACAGAAGATGTCAAAAAGCTTCTGCAAAAAGACATGAAATTGAATCAGAGGCAGACAAGACAAATAGCAATTTTCCTGTTTGGTTCTACCACTGTTATTTCAAACAGATGGAAATTTTAGCACAGTTGTAAATCTTTTGATAGTGTTTAGTTTGTGTTTTTCTGTTTTTGCAACTGGTTTGTTTTTTTTCCAGCTGTTGAAAGACCACACTGGGAATGAATAATCACACGTGTAAAACACATGAAATCAGAGCATAAAAATGGCTTCTGAGTTTGATTATGATCACAAAATGAACCAAAAATCATTTCTAAATGTGATTAACCCGTGCAACAAGTATAATGTTCAGAAACAAATCTGTTTCCCCACTGGGTCTCAGTTACTGAAAATCATTTAATACAATCTATGTTTCCGTTTACTTTTGGATCACGTTTCTCATCGCTGTTTCCTGACCATAACTTCTGAATGTCTTATTTTAGGTCTAGGCTTCTGAGCTTCTTATGCTGCTGCGTTAACTGCTAGAAGATTCATTCTGTTTATATAGTTGCTTTTCTGTATTCCTCCTGATAACTAGAAAGTCATCAAGTAAAATAAATATATTTACCTGTCTTCAACAGTCTTGTTGGAGGGGTAGAATACCTTGAAAGAAAAGCCACTCCTTGGAAAAGAACCCTGTGAAGAAAAATACACCACAAATGTGTAAGTATAACGCTGTACAGATGGTCAGAGGCAGTATGTAACTGCATTCCCTTTGGCAATTGACCCATCATTAATTTTCCTAATATATTAATAAAGCAATTTATGAATTCAAGGTTGTCTGCACAAGTCTTATTCTGTAAAGTGTAAGGAAATCTTACAGGATTTATGCAGAGACAGTCAGTGTTGGTGACAGTGAAGGGGTCGTATTTATCCGCAACGACGAGCATATCTGGCACAGGATAAACCCTCAGGGCGTAGTCGTAGGCCCAGTACACAGGGCTAACATACAGTGGAAGTGGTGTCAGGTGTCCTTGTGATAATATGGTCTTTACAAACTGCAAGATAAACAGAGAGTTCATCTGAGCCATACCCTATAAGTCAGTCTCATTCCTACAAACGTTCAGCCTATAGAGAAGTTTTGAACCTGGAAATACTTTCCATGCCTCTCGCTCCCTCTGGTTAGTGGGGCTTTCTGTAGCAAAGCAGTGATTCCACTGCAACAGCTAGCTGCTGATTTGTTTTCTTTTTTAATACACAAACTGCAAAATCTGCTCATCTGTTTCTCCAGCCCAGAAGGTACCAACACTGCCGTAGATTTTCTGTATGTGTTTAGCCTTCTTGCTTTTATTCCTCAGGGCTTTTCTTGCAATACCACAGAATCACAGAATCACAGAATCAGAATCACCCGGGTTGGAAGGGACCTCAAGGATCATGTAGTTCCAACCCCCCTGCCTAGCAGGGCCACCAAACACACACATTCAGATCAGGTTGCCCAGGACCC
>NW_024884586.1:50787653-50792289 GCF_019232065.1 Centrocercus urophasianus
ATGAGGTCACCCCGCAGCCTTCTCTTCTCCAGGCTGAACAAGCCCAACTCCCTCAGCCTGTCCTCATAGGGGAGGTGCTCCAGCCCCCTGATCATCTTAGTCGCCCTCCTCTGGACCCTTTCCAAAATCTCTATGTCTTTCTTGTACTGAGGGCTCCACACCTGGACACAGTACTCCAGATGGGGCCTCACAAGAGCCGAGTAGAGAGGGACGATCACCTCCCTGTCCCTGCTGACCACCCCTCTCCTGATGGAGCCCAGGATCCCATTTGCCTTTCGAGCTGCCAGAGCGCACTGCTGGCTCATGTTCAGTCTCTCGTCCATCAGGACCCCCAGGTCCTTCTCTGCCGAGCTGGATACCAGTTAACCACAAGACCCACACTTTACAGTCTTTACCCTGAAGTTGTGTTTTTGATTCCTAAGTGACACCTCCTGCTGGGTAGCTGCTCCCCTTGTAATTCCCATTTTCATCTGGCAGAATTTAGGAATCCCTGTATGAGTAAATCAAGGTTCACAGCATACACACACGTATGCAAAAATGCACACAGAAGACAGGTGCATCAGTACCCACAATGGGGGTCTCTCTGCACACAAAGAATCTGAGCATTGCTGCGATGGAGAGAAGGAAGAGTTAACAGGAAGTTTCCAAGTCAAACAAATTAAAAACAAAAGAACCCTATAAAATAAATAGAAACAGATTCCATCCATCACAGCAATGAGCCAGTATTGTCTAGATCATCCTCACTCACTTATATCAGTAAGTCTCATCAACTGCCGTGCACTCATTAACTAGAATCAGAGTGCTGTGTCTATGTATCAAAAGCAGGATTAAGACTTCAAGTGAAAAGGCAGATGAAGCAGATGACCTTTTGGAAAAGTGACGTGCTGCTTGACTGCAAATGTCACTGGTTAATTGATCAAATCTTAGAAAGGTAATTTCTATTAAGCTTTGCCTTTAGGAATCGATGTTTAGCGGTACAACGTTCATTGCTGGTGCATACACACCAACAGCCAGCTGCTGGTAAGTTCTGAGTTCAAGGACAACTGCAATGGGACAGTCAGCACAGCTTGATGTCACCCACAAGCATCCTGGTTATCTGCTATCAAGATATAAATGCAAGCAGTACTACCACATGTATAGATCCCCCCTCACAACTCTTTCAAGAAACCTGGTTACTCTAAGAAGTTTGCAAACACATGCAGCTCTGCAGGTCAGAGGCAGCCAAATGCAGACCTGCTGATCAAAGAAAAAAAGAAGAAGTTAGCAAGAAGTGCTGAACACAACTCACATGATTGGGAATGTCCATGCTGCTGCTAGGGAAGCGGACGCAGTTTCTGCACATTTTGTTTACCAAATCTTCACGGAAGATGATGATTTCTTGTGTGCAATATTGAATCCTAAATGAAAACGTCAGTGAAATTAAATGAATGACAGTGAAATGCTAACAGATGGAAAGATGTATTATAAAGTTGATCTTACTCTAATACAGCAAAATGAAAACACGCGTTTCAGTTAAAACAATCCCTTCTCATCTTTGTTTCTTTCCCTCCAGATTCAGAAAAAAAATGTTTTTGAGGTTTTTCTATACTGAGTTAAGCTTCTAGCAGTACTTCCAAACCATTTTGTTCAAGATGGTGTCATCACTAATTTATTTGTATATTAATGTATTTTAAATTAGTTACAATTAATGTGAGGAATTCTCCTCACTTAAAAATGTTAAGACCACTACATCTGCACAGAAACTAAATAGTTCAGTTCAGTTAAAAAAAAAAGAAGAAAAAAAAACCAACGTGAAAACTCTCAGTAAGTTAGACTGTTACCTGCAAGGATTTGTGGTGAAAACTGAAAATGGCACCAGCTGCCTGAATTCCTGAGTGATGTTTTCAGCCAGAGGAGGTCTAAAATAAGTAGCAACACGTGAATCACACAAATTTCTTACTTTCTTTAGCTATTTCATTCAGATTTTCCAAATGTAAAAAGTGAAGCAAACTGACCGTGGTAAAACAGAGCCAGGACCAGGATCTTCAGGGCCAGGAACAAACACAAATCGACTGCTGCAATGAGTTAAACACATTGCTTTCATATAAAATAATCCTAGAAGTATCTCACCTTTGCTTATGTACTACCACAATTCCACAGATGAACACAAGTAACATATTCCACGGCAGAGCTGACAGTTCCTTCAGGCCTTATGAACAACTTTAATCACAACTGAGTCATAAGGCTCATATCCATCCCGCATTGAAGTGGGAGAACTCTTATATTTAAGAAATGACTGCTCTGGGAGCCCATCCTAGGAACTCGCTCTGCTTCACAGCTACTGTTAGGAACTCAAAGGTGAGAAGCCAGAAAGGATAAGCCTGGCTGTCTCCCTGCTTTTCTTTCCTTCGTATATTCAAACATCTGTAGAAAGACAGATAAAGGATCCATCCCTCTTCAGGATGGTGTTGTTTTGCTTGGCTCTCAAACTAACAGCTGTGGAGAACCATGCAGGCAAGAACAGGAAGGCAGAAACAAGAAACTCTATGCAGGCAGTGTTTCAGATGACATTTCTCAGGGTTGGTACAGAAAGCCTGCAGCTGCTGCTAGCAGCATCAAGACCTGGACATCAGTTTAGTAAGCAGTACTGCATGGGCAGATCCCTGCTGAATGCAAGGGAATTTTGGAGGAAAAAAGCCTCACTCAAATAGAGCTTCTGGAGAACTGTGGGCCACGCTTCATCCATCTGGGAAATGCTCCCAAGAAAGGCAGGTTCACCTTTGCTGACTCAACGGGCAGCTTCCATGACCAAATTGTTGTAGCCAGAATCAGTGCCTTACACCGATCCCCAAACAATCTTACAGGCCTGGAACCTGATTGCAGCTGGCTCACAAAAATGGGAAAACATGCTATCTGTTCGTTCCTGAAGTAATTAAAGCAACATGTTCCAAAACAAGCACATTCCCCCTGCCACCCCCACAGCACTTCACTGTGTACCTTTTATGAATGCTGGGATATTCACATATTATATCTGCAAGAGCCTTCAAGGAACCTAGAGCCAGAAAAAAAATACCCATGGAGCAGCACTTGGTTAGAACAAAAACACACGTGACACAGATCACCTGTACACTTCAGCACAGCAAAAACACTGCACTTCTTTTCTGCCTTCTTAAACAGTTTTACCGCCTCTGTTTTAATTGAATGCTCAGGATTGACTGCGAAGAATTCCACACCTTTCAGAGACTGAATTTGGTTTTTTCCATATGGCGCAGATGAGAAATTTCCACAAAAGAAAAAGCAGGTTGGAGGAGCAGAGGAATAACCTGGAAAAACAAAGCACATGTGAGTGTAACATCCACCCACCTCGAGATCTTTCATCATTCAGCCTCCAGTCCATTTCATGAAAGGCAAAAGCCAAAACAGCACTTCAAGCTCTGCTTCTATTAATACCCCTATTTTCTAGACACAGGCTTTAATTATTTACAGTTCCAACAACATTGTTTGTGTGTATACAATTAATCATTGACCCAGTCCTATAATTACACAACTAAAACCTGTAATAATAATACATTCTTTCCTTGAAAAGAAAAATAGCAAGTAAGCAGCAATGGATTGTTATTAATCTCCATGCATCATTCAATTCAAAAGCTCTCCTACTGTTTAACTCATTTTTTAGCATTATAAAGCAACAGTACTGCACGAGCATTTTAAGGATCTGATGAACCCTCACAGTAGCACTAAACACATTGCTTTTCACCAATGACTGAAAAAATAAACTCATTTGCCACCTCTAAAATAAAAATAAAACATCTATTCGGGCATTTGTTTTGTGTTCCAGCTCACACTCCAGCTCCCTGGCCTGCAGCACCAGACTTGCATTTCCTTCACTATGTTACAAACCAGCAGGGGTAAACAGGATAGAATTGCTTATGGCAGGCAAATGGCTCAGCAGTATTTCTTCCTTGCTATTCCTCTCTGCTATTACTTTTATTATACAATTATGAGCTTTACCACTTGTCTATAAAAAAGAAGTGTGAAAGTGGTAAACACGATATATGCATCTCTTCCAGCTTAGTCTATTAACCTCCCTGACCGAAGCCCTTTATTGCTTCAGCATTTGCAGTTTTAGCTCAGGCTTGGTTTGGTTCAAGGATCTTGCCAACTCTCATCAGGATACAGAAATGGTTTCCTAACTTCAAAGTTAACTACTTAACTTCTCAGTAGATATTATGACAATGCGTTCAATTTTCCTTAAGTGAAAGCAGTTTGGCACCCTTAATTTTATACTGTTTGTTTTTTAAAGCAGCTGCCCTCTCACACCTCCATTCTACCTAAGGCAGACAGGACAAGCTGTTCCAAAACTGTTCTGGAATGCAAAGAAGCAATTCACAGATCTCACAGATGCTTGCTATCCAAATGTTGCCATCATTACTGATGTAATGATGCATGGAAGAAACAGCCCATATTTTGAGAATAACTGACATTTTTCCATTGGTGAAAAAAAAAAAACAGAAAGTGTTCAAGAGAGACTGTGAATCTCACAGAACCACAGAATGGCCTGGGTTGGAAGGGAGCTCAAGGATCACGAAGCTCCAACCCCCCTGTGCCACGCAGGGCCACCAACCTCCACATTTCACAGCAGCCCAGGCTGCCCAGG
>NW_024884586.1:50792299-50868624 GCF_019232065.1 Centrocercus urophasianus
CTTTTCTCCATGCTGAACAAGCCCAGCTCCCTCAGCCTGTCAGGAGCAAAAAATGCATTTAAGTGTAAGAGGCGACATAAGAAAAAGTCACATTGAAACCACCAGCATTAGAAAGGTTCCAATGACTAGGAGAAAAGTCAAAAATAAATAAATATGCTTCACACTGAGGAACTGTGGGATCACAGTGTCTGACATGCCTAACAAACCATTTATTTTCATGATTTGCATTACGATGTCAATACACAAGGCAAACACTGAAGAAAACACATTCATCACAATCACAAATAAAACTCTCAGAAGCTCAAGTAATTGTTCTCTGCTTTGTTATCAGAGAGTGAAAATCAATCATGGTTTTCCAAATAACAGCCCTGCTAGACCAAAAAAAGCACAGAAAAAGCAGAAAGCAGCACCCTGGAGGAAAACTTTTCCAAGTGCTATCTTATGAAAGTCACAAAAACAACCTCATATAACTTTCATCTGGAGAAAAGGAAATAAAGAAACGAACAGAAGTATCAAGTTCCCTATTGGTTTATTTCATTGGTTAATATTCAATCTGTGTCACATGTAACACATAACCATGTAATTTTAATTCCAGAATGTCGGCATTATATTTAGAATCCCCCAGAGGACTATGCATGAGAACCAATTTTCTAAGAAGGAACATTACCAACCTTCCAAGGCAGCATCAGGAAGACAAAGCACAAAGCAATTACTGGCATGTGTAGCACTGCTGGAAACACCTGCCATTTATTTCCCAATCAGAAATAAAGGCATGCATACAACTCCCATAAACATCAAATAAAAAGAAATAATGTCACCGTACATTGTTTCATCTGATGCTTGGCTACATTCTTGGACAGCTGCTTCCACTGTGGACAGTTCAATCATATTAGTTGACACTGGAAAGAAAATTTCCAAGAGTTAAAAGTGCAGCATATGGAGAGTGGTAAGAAAGCGTGGGGGTCTCAAATACTTTATAAGAAATGGTTGAGTCTTCTCTACTACACAAAAAAGCATATTTTCAAAAAGGTAACAGCACACAGGATGGATCACTTAGTATTCTTACCAGTAGGATGCATCTCAAGCAAAAAATTAACCCACACTCATATTGTGCCCACCATTAATTCACTAAACACGGACAGCAAGACAATTATAGCTTATGCAAAGCTGCCAAATATACTACAAATGTGTTAGATGAGAACTTTCACATTCTGAAGGTTAATTTTATTCCAGAACATTATCACACAGATTGCTGTCATATATAAGTATTCAAACAGCTTAGCACAATCTTGGAGACAGGCACATTGTTGCCTTCATAGATGTTAAACTGATAATTGAAACCCAAAAACATTTCCAAACGCTGACGTCTTGTTGAATTTGAGAAGGACACCAAGGCATGGATTCACAAAAGGATTTGGTCAGTGCTGCCAAGCCTGACTGCTGGAGTTGCTGACTCAGGAAACAAAATCACACCTCATGTAAGTCAGTGCTGAAGTGCAGAGCAGGAGGGGCACCAGGTGAGCCAGCAAGAATCAGGGGGGATATCAGCACATCCAAATTGTGGTCTCTAGCAACTCATGGTCATTAGCTGGACAACGCTGGCATTTATTGCACAAAATCCCACCTTGTACAAAGACCAGCATTAGCAAAAACACCAACCACATTGGTACTACATTGGCCCTGGAGCTTCTTGTACTGATTTAGAACTGCTCAAAAATGTGCACATGTGAATTTGTACCAGCAGGCTTCACACTAGGTGAGGACCAGCTCTTCAAACTGCTTTGGCTCCCTATCTGATCAGCTGTGTTTTCCAATGGCTAGTGTAAGAACGTAAAGTTATAACTTCTGTTGTTGCTACTCTATAGATAAAGCAATCAAATGCCCACATTTCATTTAACCTGCTTTAAATAGGAGAGCTGAGAATGTTTCCCGAACTCATATAAGGCCTAACGTTTATATGGGATCGAATCTCCTCAGCCAAAAAACTGGTCAGGTTTTCTGGATCTCATGAGCTCAGATTATTGAACACATGTGCATGTTAGGCATCAGTGCCACCTCCTTCAGCCATGCTCTTTAAGTAAGGATGTGACAACCTCTGTGTTTTGTGGCCCACAATTAGGGACACTGTGTCTGAGGACACACAGTCCAGACTAAGCAGGAAATGGCACCCAAAGAAAAAACTCCTGCCAGGATGACAGAGTTTCAGACATGCTCAGAATTACAGGAGTTGTGGGAATGCTACCAGCAATAGTTCAACTCATAGAGTGTCTCATGCATAAAGAGGGTTTCCCAGGAGTTTTCTGGATTCACTTTTGGACTCAGCCATTTATGATATCTGATGCATTTTCATACATCAAGGATGTACAGCTCATCCATTGCTGTAGTGCCCCAACTGTTAGCAGCACCTTCAGCCCAACATTACTGCAAGATCAGTCAGCATAACAGAACATCAGCACCTGCCTTGAGCAAACAGAGAACATTCAGGTGCTGTTCAGAAGATGCTGAACAGAGATTCAGGTGCTGTTATCTCCTTCCATAGTTGCTTTAAGCACATGTACTGGATTGTTACAGCACTCCTACCTGCCTCTCCACCTGAATGCAAGTGCAGTGACCTCTGGTCAAAGGGAGGTAACTGTTCTCACAGATACAGCGAGGCTCTGAAAATTACAGCTGTCAACAACATTAATATTTCTCTGGACCTGGGCTACAGAATAACAAGTGAACTAACTTCTTGCTATTTCTTGGGTTTATTTGAGTGTTTTAGATGACAGTTTCATATACAAAGATGCCCACGCAAACTCAGCTAGGAGCTTTTAGTAGCTGGCAGTGAAGAATTTCACTACTCTTGGAATCCAAAAGTCAGGAGCTACCAACTTGCCAACTTTTCAAACAGCAAAGTGACACTGACTTTTGCTGACATTACAAACTTCAGTATTTAACAAAACAAAATGTCAACAAATACATCTATCTTGATCAACCTCCTAGACCAGAGTGACACTGTAGTGCGTAAGTTGTCAGTAATTCTGTCTAAATAACATTGTAAGTGCAAGATAATCTTAGCAAGCTTAGGAAAAAAGTGTTTACTTACAAGGCTGTTTTTCAACAGCATCGATGATTCTGTCAATTACGTCTTCAAACTCTTCTTCATTGAGGGACTGAAGAGTTTCAGTGAGATATTTTACAGCTTCCCTAATGTCAACAAAGAAAGTTAGCTCAAGAAGCAATTAACATTCAGTAAAGTTCATATGAACTGTGTCAGTTTTGGCAGATGTGCATACAATCACTAAATGCCCTGTGATTAAAAAAGTAGAAACTATTAGTACTGATTTTTTTTTAAAACTTGCGCCCACTGCCTCTTGTCCTGTCACAGTGTGCTGTTAAGAAGTCCCTCCTCCTTCTTCCTAATTACCTTTGAACAAGATTGGGGTTAAATTTCCCTGAGCCTTTCCTTCTTGAGGCTGAACAAACCCAAATCCTTAGCATTTTTCCACATGTCGAGGTCAGGCTGGACAGAATTGAGCACCTGATGGAGCTGTTGGAGTCCCTGTTCATTGCAGGGGAATTGGACCACATGACCTTTAAGGATCCATTTCGACTCAAACAATTCCACGACTCTAAATTCTCCAACTTTGTAATCACCTTGGTGGTCTTCCACAGAGCCCTCCCCCATTTTTCAATATCTCTTTTGAACCAAGGAGACCAAAACCAGAGCTTTTTTTGCTGCCTCTCACACCTTCTCTGTGCTGTGGCTCCTTCTCTCCACAAGTCCCTTTTGGACAGCTAGATCACCTCCATCTTCCATCCCAAGGGCTGAACAGAGCTGGCTCATCCCTCAGGTACTGCAAGCCCACGCTAGCCTCAACTGCCTTCTGCAGGATTCACTCCACTTTATCAGTAGCTGTGATGCTGGAGTTATTGTACAATCACAGAATCATTTAATGTTGGAAAAGACCTCTAAGATCCCCAAGCCCAACCTATCCTCACCGTGTCCATTAAGGCACGTACGTCCCTCAGTATCACACATTCTAAATTAAATGAGAATTACAAATCCACTTCTTCCCTCATCCTTAAATACACTCTTGCAGTTAAAGATAACGATTTTCTTATTACCATCCTCTGCCAGACAATCAAACTGGCTCTCGGTTAACGGCCCGACCTTCGCATTGCTGTTTAACAGCAGGCTCGGGGCTCGGTCTCCTAACGAAAGAGCCAGGACCTCGTTTAAAACAATCACAATCTATTCACATCAGATACAAAGCAGAGCTGATACTATGCAGAATCCTCAAAGGCGAAATTCGAGTATCGACCCAACAACGCGGCAGCTCATCGGGGAGGGGACGGAGGAGAGCTTTTAGGCAGCTTTTGGCGCTCCCTAGACCCGAGCGACGGGCGGAGGTGGACGGAAGAGGCCCACGGCAGGGCAGGAGGCGTTCGGGCAGCCCGAGAGGAGCCTCCGAGCCCGGCCGAGGCCTGCAGCCGCCTCCGCGCCCGCCCCGCGCCCCGCTACTCACGCCCGCAGCATCAGCCCCCGCGCCCGGAACGCGCAGCCCAGGCGGCGCCGCAGCCGCTCCGGCTCCATGGCTGCCGCTTGGCGCCCAGCAGCGCCGCGCCGCCCCGCCGCCCCGGCCCTGCCCCGGGGTGGGAGGAGGCCGCGGGCCGGCCGGGATGCCGAGTGCAGCTGCAGCTCTCGCGCTCCATCGCTCGACTCTTAATTTCTCCTCTCTCTCGGATCGGTTGGTCTAAGTTTCGTCAGGCCTGGGTCGCAGCTGTCAGCAGTGTGCTGGAATTGGGAGGTCTGTTGCTCATCACCTTTAGTAAAGGAAGGGCACGCGGTGATCCTGGTCTGTTTTCTTCTGCTCTGACATCATATCTGTCCCATCCAAACATCGTCTTCACCAATGTCAGTTGTCCCCAAATTTTGTATAAGTCAAACTCGCTCAGAGTTCGCACTAAACCACAACACAAAATCCAAACGCTCCTTGAACACCTCCAGCGTCGGTGACTCCACCACCTCCCTGGGCCGCCCATTCCAGTGGGCTCCTCACCACCCTCACTGTAAAAGATTTGTATTGATCTGCACCCACAGCTTCACGTTACAGCAGCTCCATGCTGAAGAGGAGCATTGACGACGCGTGAAGATGAACTCAAAGTTCTTCAGTTCATCGCCCTGCAGCAGTGGCTGTCAATGTTCCAGCATCTTTAAAGATGAATCAGGTTGGATAAAAGATTTCTTCTCCAAAAGAGCAGTGCTGCAGTGGCACAGCTGCCTGGCAGTGGTGGGTCACCTTCCCTGGAGGTGTTACAGAGCTGTGGAGATGTGGCACTGAGGGATGTGGGCAGTGGGCACAGTCGGGTGGGCTGGGGTTGGGGTTTGGGAGCTCCAACCTGAGCGATTCTGTGATTCTATAAATGCCCCCACGACTGACTTTTCACACAGGCAGGGAATTACACTCTTTTTTTTCCTTTGAGCTTGAGCATCTGAAGTCTGTCACAGCATACTAAGTCCTGGTACAAAGCACAGTAAATGCACTGCACCTCTTGCAGTTCCAGTCCTGTGGGGCAGCTGCCTCCTCTCCAGCCAAAAAACGACTGATACTTCATCGAAATCCTCCCAGCCTCATCTACTAAAGTACGGCCTTTGTTTCACAGAAGGCTCAAAAAGTAACTGAAAGAAAGATCCTCAATCAAAACACTTTGGGGATATAAAGCCAGATTGAAAATGTCAGCTTATTTTCTGTAGTCCATTCTCAACTGCATCATTTATAATCAATTCCCCTCATCTGGAGGAAGCTCATGGGCGAAGCTGAATCTATCTACTCTCTTTAGATATAAAGCTACCATCTGACAGGTCTCAGCTATTTTGGCAGGAAACACGATCCATTTTTCATCTCAGATAGGTGTGAATTATGAACCTTATGTAAGTTCTTCTATTTGCTAAGATTACTGCCTTTCCTTCTTAAAAAAATAAAAAATAAAATAATCTGATTTTGCCAATGTCTCACCCAGAGAAGGAAGGTAGCCCTCTTCTAACAGAAGAAATATTAATTTCTTTTAAAACACATGACCAAACCAGGAACACAGAGAAAATTCCTGCGGCACCCTGCAGTGCTTGGGGTTCTGGTAGGTTGCCTGGAGCCTCCCACCAGAGATATAAAAGTATTCCAGTGTGAGCTACAGACTTCTGTTCCCAGAACCATCTTTTTCATGCTCTGGAAGCCAGGCCCAGCTCTTCGCCTCCAGTTTGCAATGACTCTTGACATGAGTACTATAGCATCAGCACACATGGCTTGAGAGGAGGGAGCTGACTGAGACAGTCTGATGGTTCGTGATCAATTAAGCTCCAGGAGGGAAGGTTTAGATTGAGCGTCAGGGGGAAGTTGTGTGCTGTGAGAGTGGTGAGGTGCTGGAACAGCTGCCCAGAGAGGCTGTGATGCCCCGTCCATCCGTGGAGGTGTTGAAGGCCAGGTTGGATGGGGCCCTGGGCAGCCTGGGCTGCTGTGAAATGTGGAGGTTGGTGGCTTTGCCTATGGCGGGGGGCTGAGACTTGACGATCCTTGGGGTCCCTTCCCAACCCAAGCCATTCTATGATTCCATGATCACACAGCACATCTGCCTAGAGCCAAAGATAGATGGGTGGAATTGTTGTTATACCAAACATGACAGATTATCTCGTTTTTGACCAGTACTCCATGGTCAAAAAACATGAGCTGCTTCATACTGCCCAAAGTATCTTTCTGAGATCACATCATAGCTCTACTTGACTTACAGATGTGTTTCTCTATCAAATGTTTCCTTCCTGTGCTTTAATCATCATCCCAGTGCATCATTCTTACTTTTATTAATTTTAACAACCGTTGACAGTTAATGTCCTCCCTTATTGATCACTTCTGATCAGGAAATGTGTCTCACTTTGTGTCCTTTTACAGATGTTCAAATATATGTTTCTCAGAAATTCTACACTGCTACTCGTGAAGAGCTGTACCTGGATTATTTCAAATTCCATTCATTCCAAATGGATCCACTCTTTGGCTGAAACTCACTGGGTTGTTGACTGAACAGTGCAGGAGCTAAAATGGGAATGAATGCATATCTCAGCCTGCTGCTCAAGGGCAAGCCAATAGGGAGGAGTGTGTGTTGGGGGGGGTTGAAGGGTAGTGACCACTCAGAGAAAAACTGTAGTTGGAATCATGATGGGAGATGACATGTTCAATGTCAGGCTGGTTGGGGCTCTGAGCACCTGATGGAGCTGTAGATGTCCATGTTCATTGCAGGGGAATTGGAACAGATGGCCTCAATATGTCCCGTCCAACTCAAATGATTCCCTGATGAGTTCACAGTGAGCTTGCAGCACCAGCTCCATGCAGTTAAGTTCAGCAGTGGCCCCAACATGCAGATCCTGCACAGCAGCCCTGGGATCCCCCTGCAGTGCTCTGCCACCTGTGGTTGGAAGCTTCATCTGCTTTAGAGCTGAAGATCAGACGGTAGCAATTCACAGAATAGCCCTCACTAAGGTCAGTGGTTTGAAATGCTACACAATTGTTTTTCTATCAGAAGTATTTCGCAGCTGCTGTTTGGCAGGAGCCAGACAAGCAAGTTTCTGAGAATCACAGAATGGCCCAAGTTGGAAGGGACCTCAAAGATCACGAAGCTCCAACTCCCCTGTGCCATGCAGGGCCACCAACCTCCACATTTCACAGCAGCCCAGGCTGCCCAGGGCCCCATCCAACCTGGCCTTCAACACCTCCACGGATGGACGGGGCATCACAGCCTCTCTGGGCAGCTGTTCCAGCACCTCACCACTCTCACAGCACACAACTTCCCCCTGACATCCAACCTCCATCTGCCCTCCCTCAACTTCAAGCCATTTCCCCTTGTCCTGCTGTCATCTCCCCTTTCCAAGAGCTGACTCCCCTCCTGTCTGTAGGTTCTCTTTAGGTACTGCAGGCTGCAATGAGGTCACCCCGCAGCCTTCTTTTCTCCAGGCTGAACAAGCCAAGTTTCACTATGGTTGTCCTAGGCCACGTCCCACGTTGAGCTCTGCCTCAACACAAGCCTCCCTTCCGACTCCTGCACTGGCTTTATGTTCAGGTATCCTACTCTCGGCACCTTCCCGTGCTTTTACCGTCAGGTTTCAGGCCTCAAATCCATCTCTCCGTGCCCCTCACCAGACACATACGGCTGTGCACCCTCTCTGACAGGTCCCGTTCCGGGAGAGCCGCGAACAGCCAGCTAAGCACAGCCCCGCCGCCAGCCTGCCCCGCCTGCAGCGCCGGAGCACAGGGCAGAGGGCAGCCCGCCGCCGCCCCACCCTTTGGACCCTCCTCGCTTCCCGTCCGCCCGAGGGGAGCGAGCGGCGCCGAGCCGCAGCCTCTCCTAGAGGAGACGTTGGCGGGGTGCGAGCGCTGAGGCACGCGAGCTGCTTCCTCCTCCTCCTCCTCCCTAAGATGGCGGCAGACTCCATGGAGCAGTTCTGCGTGGCCGAGGAGCGGAGCGGTCACTGCGCCGTGGTGGACGGCAACTTTCTCTACGTGTGGGGGGGATACGTGGTAAGGCGGGAGGAGGCGGGCGGAGGGCGCCGAGGGCGAGGGGAGAAGGGGAGGGAGGAGAGGAAAAGCGAGCGGGGGACGCGTAGCCGCGCGGCGGGGGGGCGCGCGCTCCTCACGGGGCTGAGGCGCCCCGGGGTGAGGGAGCGGCACGGAGCGGGGCTGACGGGGGACTGGCAGAAGACTGAGAGGAGGCTGCCTCGCCGCTCCGCGTCGCCCCCTCGGCCGGTGCAGCCCCTCGCGGGCCGGCGGCGCGGCGCTGTTTACCTCAGCGCGGGCGCTGATTGGCCGTTGGGGCGGCGCGCGCCGTGGGGGCGGGAGGTTCAAACGGCGGCGGCGCGCGGGGTGGGCGTTGGGCGCGGCCGTCGTGGCTGCTGTGAGGGAGGAGCCCGCCGTGCTCCTAACCGCCCTGCTGGGTTCTCACTGTAACCCGCTCAGGAAGGCTGCCCGGAGCCCGACCCTTCCTCAACCTGTGATCGACCGCTCTGGGCTAAATACCTTTCCTCCTTCCTTTCGGGCGTGTCAGCGTTAATTTGCGGATGTTTTGTTGTTTGTTTTTCTTTCTCCATCGTGTAATTTGTGCTCTTGTTGAGTCCCTGCGTTTTTTGCTTATTAGTAGTTAAGTGCTGCGTGCTTTCTTCCTTAGAAAGCAGTTCTGTTGGTTCACAGCTAAGCTGGTACCAGGCGGAAAACACACCTGCTCTTTGCCTTCAAGGCATCACTGTCAGTTCTGGTATAAACAAATCCTTGTGGTTCTTAGTTCTAAGTTAATTTAGCCTTTAAAATAAGAACGCAGTGTTGTATACAGTTCATTTTATCCATGGTGCCTGCACCCACTGGTCCTAAGATGTGCATGTTGGAAGTAGCAGTCCTGGTCTTTCTCTAGGTTAAAACATGCTGCTTCTCACTACTTGTTTTTCCCTTGTTTTTCCCAGGTTAGCTTTTAGATAAGCAAAACTGCTCTGTGTTCAAACAAAGCTATTCCTGGATGTGAAGTTTAGAAGAGATCGTATGTTGTGAGCAGGCAGCAGCACGCTTCTGGGGCAATCAGGTCCCTCTGGTTTCTGGAAATCAGAATATTCTTCTCTGAAGTGCTCAATTTAAGCAATGGGATAGAGCTGAGCGGCTTGTGGAATCTGAAGGATTTCTGTGCTCCAGTGCTTGATCAGTTGACCCGAAAGGAGTTTTGCTGCCAGTATTGAAAATACAGAGAGAGAAACTGAAGGGCTGTTGGGAAGCTGTGAAGTGTCCTGTGAGCTGTTCCTGCAGGGTTCTTTCCTGTTAGGGCCTTCAGTAGGTGGTGTAGGAGGAAGATGTCATGGTTTAACTTTGAGGAAGTTAACTGCCTCTCAAATATGAACACATCAGATGTTCTGTCACATTCAGGAAGGTCTAATACACTTCTTTGTCCTTATATTCAGTAATACTCTATAGCTGTGCAGCATCTAACTCCCTGGAAATCTCTGTGCCATAGTCTTCTGAAACGCAGGTTGGATTGACCTGACTAGTGTAACCCTTCACAAAAACATATGACTTTGTTTTTACCTTTTACGTGCTGTTGGTGGCCTATTGCCCAGTGACTTATTATTCAGAGCTGGTTCTCCAGCAAATTCTTGGCCTCAGTTGTACCTAGATTAAATATAGCAGACTTCTGCGCTTCCTTTAAAGCTGCGAACTGTGTGCTATGGCAGAGAAAGGCACCTGGCAGGATAAAGTGTACCAAAGGTAGTGCTTGTTTGCCTGTTCAACACCTCTCAAATTGATGAGGTAATAATAAGGGCAAGTAATGAATATCAGTAATTAATAACTACGTTTCCATTTTGTGTATGAGCTCATTTACTCTCGTTCATTTCATTTTTATCTATGCTTTTTATTTCTCTGGCTGCTTATTCCCTTAATTCCTCGCAAAGGTTAAGGCAATAATGACACAATAGTTACCCAGCTGGAGTTCTGCCATCACGTTCTTTCAGATTTGCTTTTCCTGGCTGTTATCCTTTCTCATCAGTATTTCCCAAATTATTTTTCTTTCATATACAGCTCCTGTTTCACAGAGCAGTCAGGTTTCTCCTTCATGTTATGACATCCATTAAGCTTTTCTGTATTTGACAATTGGTTAAGGCCCTTCATGCTGCTGCTACCCATAACTGCTCATGTGCTTTTCGTTTATGCTTTTCTCTTTGTTTTGCTATGTTCTGCCTGGAATTGCCTCAGTGACTTGAGGAAAGACCCAGTGCAAAAGGAAAAACATCTTCTTTGAACTTCTAGTATAAAATGTAAATTATTAGCATTATTGAGCTGCGTGCTCAAAAAGGTAACGATCAGAGCAAAAAAGCATGACTGTTCTGGTAGATCATATCCTTAAGAGCATTCCATGTTGCTAAGTAACGTGATCTGGTATTCATTTTAAAATATATGGTGCATAATATATGAGTGATTAAACATCTGATTTTTTTTGTTCCTTTTTAGTCGATTGAAGAAAATGAAGTGTATTTGCCTAATGATGAGCTCTGGATCTATGAAATGGATAGTGGGTTATGGTAAGTTGAATTATTTATATTTAATTAATATACTAAATTGGTATTTGTGTAGGTTATAGTTAGCTGCCATGCAAAGACTTCAGTTATGTGAGTTATTGGTTACTGGGAGTTCACATTGCAGGTGTGTAATGCGAAGACTGGAAAACAGACACGTATACTTCCAAATTACACATTAATTGCTTAAATATCATTGTGGGGTTTGCTTTGCTTTTTTTCTTGAAAGAACATTTGAAATGGCCACTTAAGTCTCTGCTGTTACAATAGATGTATTTTACTTGTGCCTTGTCCTCCATACATTAATGTTCAAGGACTATTTAAATATTTGGGTTGTTGATCTATTTACAATTACATGTATTTGTGCTATTACTTATAACTGTGTTATGAGTGTATTTGTAAAAGTAATTCTTAACTAACCAAATCTTGCATGTCTTTAGCACTTTAATCATTGCATTTTTTATTTACTCTGCTTATATATCATATATAGAGAGATAATAATGCTTCTGTTCAAAGTTTTCTTACGGAATCTACTGTAATTGTGTTCAGTCTGTCAAGTAGGATTAATTTGGGTTCATATGTGTGCTCTGCCAGCTGCTTTTCTAGTATCCCAACTGTTTATGTATTTCTTGCTTACCCATATGAAAAACATCAATTTGAAATTGAGGAAGAAGGGGATCAGGACTGTCTCAATAGAGCATCTTATAGTATGTATGAAATTCCACGCTTTGGTCAAATGACTGACTTTGAAAGCAGCATTCTGGCTGTTGTTGTCTGTGTCTTTTGGTGAAAGGGCTGGCCAAAGCAACCCCATATCCTCTCATTCCTTCCCCCGTCCCCGTGTTGCTGTATCATGTGTGTTGGTACAGCTGTTCATATGGGCACGTAGGAAATTGGATCAGGAAAGCGATCCGAGTTATATTTAACTTCTCTTTTTTTCAGACTTAGTTTTCAGATGGATCAGTTTTTGAGTTCATTCACTTCCAGCACCAGCAGTTGTGTGCATACAGCTGAGTGCACAGCGTGACACAGGAACAAGAGAGCAAGAGCAGAGAAGGGGAAGGTGGCTTTGATGGCAGAGCAAAGATACTTGGGCACAGTGCCCCGTACTGCTGCTGTCCAGCACAGTGTTCAGTAAGGTTACACGTTCATCGTTCACATCTGGTGATTAAGGACATGTAAAGCTTTTCCTTTTAAAGGAAGCTGCTTTCAGTTCTTGTAGGCTGGGATAAGGTCGAGCATCAGAACTCAAAGCTGCATGAATCCTTCTCTTCTCTATGGTCACCAGTGGTAGAAACTGAAGGCATCTGGTTGAAGTGCAGATGTGGCAAAGATGGGAGTGAATGGGATTGTCTGGTCAGTAGGCCTAGCAGAGAAAAGAAATACTGGAACCAGGTGGGAGGCCGTGCCTGAGGAAAGAGACATAACAGAAATTACTGGTTTGTAGGTGACACTGGCAAGGAGAAGGCTGGGGACTGCTGAATGCTTCTTGATGAAACTGACACTGTTAAAGCTTTTGTGTTGTGCTAAATACAGTGCAAACTGTGGTTTGAGAAGTGACTGATTGAGGTGTGACCCAGTACCACAATTAGTGAGAACTGCAGACCTGTATTTCTACTTCTGCCTCAGTTCTCCACTTCAGTTATAAAGAACAATACCATGTTCTAATTTCAGGAGTTTTTACAATTATTGCTAATACTATTTCCAGTGTTTTAATAACTATTTTTTTAGCCATAGTAATAGCCTTTTAATTTGAGAAGCTTCATAAATGCATGCACAATATTCAAGTGAAAGCACTCTTATACCACCAGAGCCTGACTTCCTGTATCAGCTGTGGTTTCTACTAGTTATAGCCAGCACACTGCAACTGTGTTTTTAGCTTTAAGCACAAAAATCATTAATACCTGTACTTTGAGTTTGTTCATTTTAGCATGTTTGGAAACAGCATTGTGAGACTTAATATACTTGCCAAATTGCAGGACGATGCACCTGATGGAAGGAGAGCTGCCTACCTCCATGTCAGGAAGCTGTGGAGCAAGCATTAATGGGAAGCTGTACATTTTTGGTGGATTTGATGATAAAGGATACAGTAATCGGGTATTGTGTTCTTTTCTTCATAACGTGTCGTATTTGAACAAACAGGAATACTGACCTGACTGAAATATGGAGAAATGTAAGGAAAAACTCTCGTTTGTAGAAAAAGTGTACTTTTAAACTGACCAAAAAAACCCCTTTCTGTTTTAATGTTCAACTCCATTTATTTTTTTCTTTGGATTTTTGTTGAATCGTAGCTTCAGAACGAGACTCAGTTTGAAACATTTCATTTCTAAGAATTGCCAGAGCTTTCCTGAGGACTTTAAAAAAAAAATTGATAGTGGCAGTTGAAATTGATCTTGCACATCACTTTGGTGATTACCTTCCTCACATAGTGAGCAGTAGATAAAATATAGCTGCTGGTTTTCACAGTAACCAAAGAGCGAAGCGGCTTTGCTATCATTTAGTGCAGAGGCAGGTGAGAATTCAGTGCAGACTAGAAAATAACTGATAGGAAGGCTGCCGTCACCTTTCAGGTTAGCAGTCCCTTCTCAAACACTGCTGATTTTGGTGTGGGTATTCCATTTAGGTCAGGTAGAAATACCTGTGGTTATTAGAACTGAACAGAGAGCTGCTGCAGGTTGCTTGCAAGGCTTCTGTTGGCAGGAGGAGCAGGGTATTACTATGCTGGTCCGACAGAGAAGGCAAGGAAGCTGGCCACTCGTGTTTTAACTGTGTTTTTGTGGTGAATGGGGCTCTTGCCATGCGTTGCTATCTATTATGAAGTTCAGACTGTGTTTTTATTTTTTAAAGGAACAGCATATTCTGGGGGTAGGGATGTTGGTTTTGGTACCACTTTGTGCCAGATCGTTCAGCACCATTTATACTGAAAATGTTGTGATTTTGTTTCTCTTTTAAGCTGTATTATGTTAATTTGCGAACAAAAAATGGAACCTATAGGTGGAAAAAAATCACCAATTTTAAAGGTCAACCTCCTACACCACGTGACAAGCTCTCCTGCTGGGTGTACAAGGACAGGTAACACATTAACAATATTTATTATGTATTGACTGCAGAGAGGGAGTGCTATAACATGAAGAGAACACAGGCTGGTGATGTGTGACACTAAATCTTAGCTTGAGTTGCTGTGGGATTTTGTGTGACTCTCCTAACTTTATACCAGAGTTCTCTCACGTGTGAGCTGAATGAATGGTAAGTATTAACATGCTTTAGGAGAGGGTTAGGAAGCTCAGGGAAAGTTTCTGGGTTGCTTTGAGGCTTTGGGTAAAAACTATTGCACTTGTATTACTTCCAGAAGTTAAAAGAAATCAGTGTAGAAATGACATTGAATTTCTGTTGTGTTATGTAGCTATTAATTTATTTCCTGCAATAGGGTATATTTAGTATATTTTGAAGTATTTTTAGTAGCATACAAGTACTAAGAATTGCAAGGACATGTCAGTATCATTGCATTATAAGATCCAAGCCAGCCCATGTATGTGTTATATAATTACTGAGCATATTTGGGGAAAAAAATGCTTAGCTAAAACATATTTTACATCAGATTTTACAGTTATTATGGCAGGTTGCTGGATTGTGGCATCTGTAGTCACAACTGAGTGATGTCAGCTATTTATGACAAAATTATTGTGAATGAGTAAGAATGTGGTATATGCTAAACATTTCAAAATGTAAATGCTTCGGATGGATTCTACACTAGAGATGTTCAGATTAAGCTGTATGATGCATCTGGGCTGTATCTTGGTTTTGTAATTCTAATTTAACTACAAGATAAACAAAAATTGTATCTTAGAATCACAGAATGGTTTGGATTGGAAAAGACTTTAAAGATCATCCAGTCCCAACCCCTGCTGCAGGCAGGGACACCTCCCTCTAGAGCAGGTTGCTCCCAGCCCCATCCAGCCTGGCCTGGAGTGCTTCCAGGGAGGGACATCCACAGCCTCACTGGGCAACCTGCTCCAGTGTCTCCGTGTATTTGAAGCAAGCTGCATTTGCTATTAATGCAAGATCATTCAAAATTAAAAGGTAGTCTGAATAGATAAACTTAATCAGTACACTGAGATCACCTGTTTCAGGTGGCAGAGTGTAACCAGCATAACCTTTTTGTTTAACAAGAGCACGTGGGGCCCAGCTATGCACCTTAGAATTTCACAAGGTGTGAATTTGCAGATCTTAGTGTACTGCACGATGCTTTCACTGTTTATCTGAATGTGTGTGTTTGGTGGCCCTGCTAGGCAGGGGGGTTGGAACTACATGATCCTTGAGGTCCCTTCCAACCCGGATGATTCTGTGATTCTGTGTTTGCTTAGGAATGTCAGTCTGGAATGACTTCACCATGGCATCATTTCCTTAATTGCCCTCTCCCAAGATACCAAATACCCTCAAATGCTGAAGTTAAACAAACCTTTAGGAGCCATTTCCTGTGGATGGCTCTTTGATGGGTGGAATATGAGGCCAGGAGGTGTGTGAGGATGCCTGCAGCATGTTCAGTAACTTTTAGTTGGAAGAATCTCTTGAGTTATGGAAGGACTTTGTGAGCTGAGCTTTGGGAACATTAGTTGAAAAAGGGGGATTATGGAAAGCTAACAAATATTGCAGAAGCATGGGAAGTGGAAAAAGCGTGGAGATGTTCTGCCTTGTGTGTAATGTGTCATTTTGCCTTGTGTCTGCAAACATGACTGTGATAAACTTGTGGGTGGAGGAATGCAGAGTGGGCACTTGGAGGTATCTTGTATCTCCCTCCTCATAGAGGTGGATTTTTGTCAGGCACAGAGGACTGTAACAGTTCTACCTTCGTGCTGGAAAGGTTCTATGTATAATTAGGTGCAACGTGAAATATTTGTATTTGTGTTATTCATAATACAGTAGGTAAAGCAAAACTTGAAACTGATCATTACAGCTTATTCATTTGAATGCTATGTTAAAAGCTAACTTCTTTTTTCTGTTGGTGTTTCAGGCTAATATATTTTGGGGGCTATGGCTGTAGGAAGCACAATGAGCTGAGTGATTGCTTTGATGTCCATGATGCATTTTGGGTAAGGGATTTCCTGCAACTTAGAATGTTTTGTCCTTCCTGATTGTCAAAACATGGCCTTTTTGCTTTGCTCACTAGGTGTGAAGGTCTGCTTGATTGTCTTTTATGTGTAGAATCAGCACAAATGTAAATTTGAGTCTTCTATTGAAAATCTCTTGTTGCACTTTGGATGGGGTTGAGCATTTATTTGTAGCACCCACTGCTAGGCTTTGAGTACAATGAAACAAAATGCTGTGAAAGTGAAAACAAAGACAGTATTTAAAATCTGAAAGTGTACTTTAAGCATAGAACTCCCAGAGTATGTTAGATTTTCTTTTTTTCCTTGAAGTAATAGCAGGGAATATTATAGCTTCACAGATGTAATGGACAAACACCACTGGTGGTTTTTCTTAATTTCTTTACCAAGTCAATGCTAGGTGCTTTAATGACTGTAATGAGCTCCTACAGATGGCAGAAGGAAGGAGTCTGGTGAAAGTGTCCATTCACATGAATTAATAGATATGCATTCAAAGGAGTGCAGAGCCTTAGCTCACATGCTAAATATTGCCTTACAGGAAATGTACTACTTTGTGCAGTAAGATATATTGTAGAACTTGCCTACTGCAGCCACTGATTTTGGAGCTCAAAACTCGTTTTCAGAAGAGCCATCATCCCTAATGCTCCGACTGCTGCTGGTCTGCTTTAACCACACCCAAGTTCCTCTAAAACACTTTAAAACAGCCCTCCTTGGTTTTTTTCCTTAAATAAAATAGTTCAGTTTATTTTCTTTTTGATAGATCACTTCTCAGTCTGTACCCTTTAATGAGCACATAGATTTTAAGATGAAATAACATTTTTTATTTCTGAACTTCTCTTTTAGGAAGGACAGATTTTCTGGGGATGGCATAATGATGTTCATGTTTTTGATACAAACACACAAACTTGGTCTCAACCTGCAATTAGAGTGAGTGTTTTTAAGTCTTGCTGTCTGAGATAATTGTGTTTTTCCTGCATTTTGAATAGTTCCCAAGCTCTAGAAATTGATGTCAGGACAAACAATTGGAATATGCATGGTGTCACACTGGTTTGTAATGCTGAACAGGAGGATGCTTGACAGAACTGAAATGTGCAGGACTCAAGGTTTGACACCGTGACTTTCTCCCTCCAGGATGTGATTAGATGGGTGTTGGGTTTCTTCTGTCATGTTCTGAGACTAAAAATATAGAAAGGTTCAGAGAGCTATTTGTAATATGTATAGATTAGATGCTACAGTATTTCATACCTAGAATGCAGAGCTTTGTATTCAGACTTCAAATGTTGGGAATACAAAATTACTGTCAGCTCTCCATTACTGGAAGGATGAGGCACTGGAATACTCCCCAAAACCATTTATTGTGTATAGCAGAGAGGTGCTGAGAATCAGTCAGAGCATGGAGGCATTCCAGTGGCCCTCACACAGCACGTGTGGATCCTACAGAATGCATTCTGCTGCCTCTTGGGCTGTCCTGTAGTTCTTTCAGGGCTGGAAATGTTCCTTACCTGGGGCATAAGCATTAAGCCATGCTGCATGTCCTAGCAAAGGCCTTCTGGGACACAGCAAAGGTCTTTGGGCAGTGTGTGGTGTAAATGTATGAATGGTTTTAGTGGTGCCTGCTGGTGTTGATGAACACTGTTGATCTGTTTCGATGTGAAGCTGTTTGGTTGATTGCAACTGTGTATAATTAATCTGCAATGTGGGTGAGCTTTCACAGATAACTGAGAGTTGGCCCTATGAGAATTTAAGGCTGGCCAGGGGATTTCTTCCTCCCTTCTTTCCCCTCTCCTTTTTCATAAAGCTGATAGGTCAGTCAGTGTGAGTGATAGCAACAGTGGTCTTGAAATTGAGGCTCTCTTGGTTTAACATTCAGCCCTCATAGCCTTAAAAAAGGCCAAGAGAGAGACAGAAAACCTATCTGTATTGTTAGATGAGGCCTGCAGTCTTTATTTGTGAAGTACAAATGTTGGTTAATATGAGGGGGTTACGTGTGCATTGTTTGAGTGCTGGATAAATGCAGTTGCTGTATTGTCTTGGGGCCTAGTATTGAAAAATGTTTCAACAAATCCCTCATAGTCATGCAGTCAGGTTAGAATAAACAGTCCAGATAGCCTCCAGCAAATACAGTATTTCAGTATTCTTCCAAAGGAGTGGATATACTCAGTTTCCCAGTAAAATACTGACATTAAATAGAATAATATAGAGATTCAGAAAATCCTGCTGAGTTTACAGAAAGACTCATTAGAGGTATATGGCAACAAGGTCTGTTGCCATAGGTTTTATTTACCAGATGTTCTGAAATTCCTACAAAATTAAATGCAAAAAAATGAAATTATTATTTAAAAATAAAAGCTATCTCTTTCCAACTTACCCAGGGAAGATTTTGTAGCATGTGGCTGTTAGGTGTTACACAAACACTAAGAATCTGATCCCAGAGATGTCTGGTACCAGTTCCTGATAGTTTGCACTTGGGAAAAAGTAAAGTTTCCTGGAATATATCAGCAGTTACTGATGTGTTATTTTAATTTCATGCTTAGGAAGTAAAGATAGATGAATTGAATTTCACTTGAATAAATCATTGATGAATTAGACCAGGAGGGAATACATTAAGCATTAGCAACTGAAGGAACTCACTGGAAGCTGTCCTTAGCAGCTTTGTGTATCTTCTAATGCCTGTGGAGTCTTGGATGTGCTTATAAATTATTTATCGATGCCTGTTGGCCTTTGTGACCGACTGCCCACGAGTCCTTGGCTGACACTTTGACCACGTTGTGAAATGACATCTATTGATCCTTCCAGGGTGGAGATCCACCTCAGCCTCGAGCAGCCCACACGTGTGCTGTACTGGGAAATAAAGGATACATCTTTGGAGGACGAGTGCTGGTTAGTGTATAATTAAAACATTTATTGGTGGTAACGTTATTTTTTTTTTTGGTAGAGTTTGTTTCCTTGTTTTGAAGGTTGTTTTTTTTCTTGTTTGTTTGTTTGTTTTAAAGCAAATTATTTTTGCAGTAGAAACAAGTCCAAAGCATTACTGGCCTAACCAGTATGTTTATGAGTGGTGAACCCAGAATGCTCTTTCATTCCCCTGTGCCTTACAAAAGGGAGATTCTGTCTTTCTCTCTACAGTATTGATGCTGAAATATGAATTGTACCAAAAAGGGAAAAGCAGATTGACTGTATGATAAATGTAAATGCTTAGAAATCAACAAAAATGGCTGACCTGCATCTGTAGGAGATGCTTCTTGAGAAGCAGAGAGAGAACAAACCTGACAGCAGATCAGATTTTAATAAATGGAGGGATGCTAGTATTCTGTGCTTGGTACAGCATTGCAGGTTTATGCATTGCTTAATGAAATGATAGCAAGTAGTGAACACAACCAGGATTTTAGCTTGTGCTATTTTTCTTTCCTAGAGAAAGGGAAACTATGTCAGAACAGTCATTTCTTCCTCATTTTTACCTGCTGGGAATTTGAAGTTTATTATAGTGTGTTTGATATATTTTTATATTTA
Source organism: Centrocercus urophasianus (assembly GCF_019232065.1). Classification (NCBI taxonomy): domain Eukaryota; kingdom Metazoa; phylum Chordata; class Aves; order Galliformes; family Phasianidae; genus Centrocercus; species Centrocercus urophasianus. Next base: position 50,811,989 of record NW_024884586.1, read on the forward strand.
CAATTGCAACACATGCTTCTGAAAGGTAGGAAATACCAGATTTCAGCTGGCTTGATAATTTAAACTATTTTTTGCATACTAGTGTCTGAAATATGGTCATTTAGAAAAGCAGGATGTGATTACAATGTCTGGACACAAAGCTCATGGCTCTGTACGTTCAAGCTGGCCCAGCAAGCTGCAGCACGTTATCTGATAGCACAGGCTGCTGCAGCCAGCAGTCATCTCAGTCCCATTAAGCCTCTCCTCTGCTCTCTGAACTCCAGTTTTGCAGTCTGTCTTTACCTTCAGCATGTTTTGTGTCCTTGTTAAAGAATATGTGAAGAGCATTGGAGACGTTGCTGTCAACAGCTCTTTTCTGTGTGTCCAATAGAGGCTCTTGACCACAAGAGTAAGGTTTGTATGTACTTTCTTGATAGCTGATCTAAGACTGTACTGTTTAGCACACTGTCTTAATTCTACTGCCACTTAGAAATCATCAAGGGCAAAGAGATGTAGATGATGTACTGTGCATGTTTAAAGCAAAGCTGGGTTCTCACTGTATTGTCTTAACTCTTAAGTTCCTTACTTTCCTGGCACTTTTTCACTTGGGGGAAAACAAAAGTCACAGGTATAATCCTATGGTTGGTCATCTGTACCTAAGGAACTTGAAGCTACCACTGGAAAGTAGGGAGATACTAAAATCTCAATAAAACATTTAATTTTTCTAGCATTGGTTAGAGGAAATTTTCTCCTTACACTTCTTCTCTGTTGAAGCATAAAATAAATGTAAGTATTTAAGCCTGAGGCAGCAATCCAATATTAATAATATATATCCCTTTCTTATGTCTGAAAACAGAGATGGTAGTGAGTAGTCTTAACTAATACAGGTTTCACCAAGCATCTGGAAAGTTCTTTGCCAGATTAGTTTTGTTATGGGAGGGAAAATGTACCAACTCTTCTTAGAGCTGCTGCAAAAGCATAGGTAAGATAATATTTTTATACGTCTCCATATGAGCTGGAATTCATAAGAAATGTGAGAAACATTCTGTGAGGCAAGTAAAAAAAAAAAACAACCCACCTAATTTAAGTTACTGTGTACTCACTCATCCATATTTATAAAAAATTGCTACAGTTTTAGCCTGTTTTTTACCTGTTACTGATTCATAGCCTTTAATCGTATTCAGCTAGAAGATGAGCCTTTATGCTTTCTATTGCTATGAAAAGTAACAGTAAAGGAGCTTTTGAAAGCACTCTGTCTCCATAGTTTTACTGTGTGCAAGAAAAGGAGTTAAGTAACTGTTGGTTGGAAATGTCCTATAGTGAACATACACCAGCTTCATTTAGAAAGCTTTGATAACCTAAACCTTGAATTCTCAAGGTAGTAATTTTTCTGTAATTCTGTAATTCTTTCCTGTAATTTTTCCCCATTCAAGTTCTCCTTATTTTTCAAGCTATAAAAGTGGTGCTGTGATTTTTTTTCGTTCTTCTCAGGGAAAGCCTACAGTTCTGTTACAAAATGGCTTACTCCTGCTTGCTCAGATGGAGACCAGACACACAGATCAAGGCAGGTGGAAAATGGCCACAGAAATCAAATATGCAGTCAGTTATTCACTTTGAATTTCTTCCCACCGCTGAGGGAAAAGTTTTTACCCAAGTGCCTTTTCAGGGCAGTCAGAGAGGAAAGTAACCAAGGCTGATCGTGTTGATTCTTAGCAGTCTGCATTATGTTGCCTTTGATACAGGCTCACAATCTTTGGATTGTTGCTGAAGCCCCACCTCTGTCTGGCAAAACTGCAAACAGTAGCTTCCAGAGCTGTGGGTTTGGACAAACATGATTTACAAACATCTAAGGAAATAAATGGGTAGTGGGAGAGACCGAAAAAGTATCTGGTCTTAAGCAAATACCGTGTGTCACAGTTAGCTGCAGTAGGCTGTGAGGTCTATAAATGAATTCTTGCTAACCACAGCTGAACTGAATCCTGCCTCTCATTTAGCAAGTCTACAGACATGAGAGGGAGAGAAAATAAATGTGAAGAACAAAATCTGCAGCTCAGGACCTTCTGATCTACCATTAATTTCTTTGTACTTCTGTGGCCTTCAAAGCTCTGCTCCCTCTGGCTTTCTCTCAGTCTCTCTGTGGTGCAGAGGTACTTTGCAGAACAGGATTGCTTCGTGTGCTGTGTCCAAGCTAAGCCAGGGTTGCTGCACTGTGCCTGTTGCAATTGAACTGCTCTGTGACTCCAGCTAAGACTTCCACACAGCCTCTGCTACCCACAAGTAAAGTTATTAGTAAACTGGAGCTCACCTGTGATTTCTCCACTGAGCTGTTGTGTAATTAGATATGCCCTAAGAGGACGTGCCCTCTGGCTTCTGTTAATTCTGTCTGTTTCACTGCAGGATTCAGAAATACAAGAAAGCTCCAGCCTGAAAGGGTTTTTCTCTCCCTCAAGTAGCACCTGCTTTCTTAATAACCACTTGCTAAATTTCACTGAAGCCACTTGAGAAGGACATGAGAGACGAGTGAAATTTTGGAAAGCTGTATTTAATTTTGTATGAGAGTAGTAAGTGTAATTTCCACCTTAGAGATACCTTATTATCAATTCACTTTCTATTCCAGAAATAAATGAAGGAAGCTTACAGAGTTTAGGAAACATTCAGTGAGGCGTGAGGAGTTGATGTAAGACATGAAGCAGGGAAGGAAAGCTAAAGGCATCAGTAACGAACTGCGGTTCCTGAGAAGAGTAACCTCCCCCCAGAGGGTGAAGTCTTGCTTTTGTCCATAAATTAAGGAGCAAATATGGGGTTGCTCTGCTCCTCCTTCTCCTTCTAGTTCACCATAATACAAATCTTCCCAGGGAAAAGGCTCTACAAGGAACCAGAAAGGGCCAGGAAGTGTCATGAGGCTTCTCCTATTCATCCTTCTGGGAGGAAAGGGCACCTTTTTCCAAAGTTGGAGCTAGAGCTGGTAAAAGAAGATGATGATCAAAATCAATTGTACCAGGAATCATTTGAAAACAGGCTCAGAAGTATTATGTGGACTCTGTTCCTCCAGGTAAGACCCTGAAAATCAGGAATGGGAGAAAGTGGGAAGGAAGGAAAGTTAGTCCAAAAGATGGTGAAGTCTCATGTTTAAGCAGAAAGTTTTCGTATAAAGATTGATGAAGTAGTAATGCAGTCTTTTCAGCAGCTCTTCACGCATCTGATGCCTAATGTATGCATGCTTATATTTCTTTTTAACCTTTTTGTCACTGAAGATAAGAAGATACATTGAACTGCAGTCTTTCTTTTACAAAGATTTGAGTTGTAATAGCTGTTTGATTGTAAATCTGAGCCTGGAGAGCTATACTGAGTTTACTGTAACAGCAGTGATCAATAAATATGTCACCCTTAGTGCCTTTCATCACACTAGAAAGCTAGTCCTGAGACAAAGCAGATCTTGGTTAATGTTTACTGGGCTGCATCTAAATGATTATGCCATAGATACGTAAGATGTCTGAGTCCTTGTGGCTCAGAGGGAAATGCAGACCCTCTTATGATGCTTAATGCTTTTGAGCCTGTTAAGAACCAATGTAGGATTATGAGCTGAGTGATTAAATATAGTAGCTGGGAGTTATAAATACAGGAGCAACTGCAGGAAAACTTGGCATATTTGCCTGTGTGATACCTGACTGTGAGCTTTATAGTTTCCCTAATGAGGGTTGAGTAGATAGACATTTTAATTTATTAAAGCTATGTTAAAGGGCTGAATCTCAGACAGAAATGTCCAACTGATGCTGTGTTTTGAATTCAGAATGAAGTTGATGTAATTACTCATTTGTCAATCTGTTGAAACATTAGCATGTAAAGTTATTATACATTGATTTCCTAGGGACCGAGGAACTGAAAACTGCTCCATCTTCTGCCTTTTTAAAGAGAGGAAAGTCAGCTAAGAGGTCTTGAACAGCATCTTCATGAAAGCTTAATTTGCAATATAACAGCACCTTTCTTTCTTCCCCTCCTTTAATCCATGTCCTCTGTACTGAACTGTTATTCCAAGACGATTAAATATTTGCAATTCTGGAGGCCACAATGTTGTTTTTTTCCCCACCCTATCCTCAAGTGTCTAACTGTGTACAAGTACAGCTGAAGAATCTCAGTAATTGCATTTTGCTTTCTACGTGTGTGATGTGTTCCTCGTTTCCTTCAGAGCCACCTGAAGGAGCAGGAAGCTGCATAGACTTGTCGTGGAAGACAGATCATCTCACTAGCTGTTAGTTGGACCAGATTCTATTGTTATATTCACCTTCTTGTGGGGGTAAAGTTTCTCAGGCAACGCACAAAAGCACTTGTATTCTGTTTTTCTTAAGTCTGTTGGCTTATCTGAAGACAAAACACTAGTTAACATCATCTTCCCCTGGACAGAAACAGGCTAGCACATAAGAGATCAGAGGAGGCCACAGCTATCTTGAAAACCTTGCTGTTCCCTGACAAATGCTGAGAGACCTTCCATAGCTTTGATGGACTGCTCTGGAAGTCTCTCAAACTCACTAACTGGCTGAGTTCTCAGCGATAAAACTACTCCTATTCTGACTTAAATGACAAGTCTAGTTTCTGCCTCAAAGGATCTACAAGCTGGAGAAAGGCTTATTCTAATAGATCTATGGACTGCCTTAGGAGAAAGAAATTGTAAGGTAAGGCAAGCTATATTTCCCTACTTCTCAGATACTGTTTAGTACTACCAAGGGGAATCACAAATGTCAGTCAGGTGTACTGCAAGGCACTGCAAATACTGCTACAATCTCAAGCAAGAAATTTTCTCACATTCTCTTCCCAGTCCCCCTCCTTTTATGTTTTCAAGGCAATTACTTCATTCTAAAACACAGGCATATATGCAAGCGCATTGATTTCCCATTCTTCTTACTGATGCATTTTATTGTTGCCATGGCAAATGCTAAAGGATCATGGAACCTTATTGACAGCAGTAACTTTGTGAAAGGGCTTGCCATCCAGACAAGAAAAGCAAACACAGATGTCTTTAACTTCCTGTGGGATGTCATGCACTGAGTACATCACAAGAAATAAGTGAGCAGGCAGCCAGGAAGACGTGTAGTTACAACCAGAATGCAAATAAAAAATGAGAAGCTATGTATAGAGTGTTGTACCTTGTGCTATTGCCTACTGCGAGTTCTGTGGATGAAAATTAAACACATCTCCAGGAGTCGAGTATCACATAGCTCTTCATTAAAGATTGGTTAAGAATAGAAGTGACTCCGTAGTGCCGCTGCTTTATTACCAGGTGTACTCCTGACAGTTTACTTTCAGAGAGTTGCCTGGTGGGTTTTTTTTTGGTTGTTATTGTTTGCTTGCTTGTTTTTTAGAAGAAATGCTTTCCATCTGCCTCACAGCGCAGAGTTGTTTTAAGGCACACGGGTACAGGTTTCTTGAAAATATCTTCAGTAAATTTTCTGTCCTAGGATGGTATCACTGAAATACTTTGCTCATTGTTTACTTAATACAACTTAACTGGGACATTTTCTTTCTTTCTTCTTCTTTTTTTTTTTTTTTTTTTTATTTTTAATTTATTTTAGCAAACGAGGATGAATGATTTGCACTGCCTGAATTTAGACACTTGGACCTGGTCTGGAAGGTAAGTTTTTCCTCTCTAAAGTTTAAAGTTGAAATGTAGCAAATTGAAACACACAGTTAAATAGTTCCAGTGTTGGTTTTGTAGCTTTTCCAAGAGGAGAATGGGAGTTTGGGGACAATTACAACAGCTGTTACATTGTGATCTCAATTTAATTTAATTTGATAGGGGTTACTACACTTGTTCTGTTCTACACCAAATCATTGTTAATGCTATTTCAAGCACAGCACGCAGTGATTTAACATCCTAATGTCCATGAAGGGTTCATTTATACATATGGAATTTTAGTTGTGATGTCCTTCTGAATACTGTGTTTTCCTATACATTTTCCTATATATTTTGCTCTCTGCAGTCCAGGTTGAGGAAAGGTGATTTTTTTATTTATTTTTTTTTCCATTTCAAGCATCTAAAACTTTTTTTAAAATTAGGTAAAATAGCTGATCTAAATATTTCAGTTTTAAACTATGTGAAGTATTAGCATGCATTTTTAAATGCTGTCCTATACTTTCAATACTACATGCATAGAGTCAGTGGATGTGTTGTTAGCTTATAGACAAACCAGGAGACCAACAGGTGATAACCACTCTTCTGCTCCTACCTGCAAGGAAACCTAATGATCATCCCAGAAATGGCCATAAAGTGCAGCTTTACAATTCTGTGCACATTCTGACGCTGCTCCAGAGCTTTATGTGCTTCATGCACCTATGATGGACCTCTGTGACTTGCTGATCCAATCGAGCACGTTCCTCTGCCCTCTGAAACAAGAGCTAAAGCAGGGTGTCCTCCCTCAATTCTTACTGCTGGTGGGCAGCAGGAAAAGGAAGTCTCACAGTGACCTTTCAAAAAAGCACCTCTTTGGAGACTTCTTACATCAGCACTTAAGATTAACTGAAGGTTTAATTGACCATTTTCTTTGTTGTTTAAAAACAAAGAATATTTTGCTTAGATGACACCACTATTATTCTTAGAGAGTGAACTTTCCCTCCAGGTGGATTGATTATGCCAGTTACTGGATGTAATTGCTTCCTTGTTTTTGATTGTTGCACAAGCAGTTACTGTTTGACTTACTTTATTATTGCTTTAATAAAGGAAAGCTGTGACATTTGAATGACAGGTCAGTAAGAGGAACAGCAAGCCTTGAAGGAAAGGTGTCATAGTTGCAGTTCTAAGACCAGGCCGGCCATATTAAAGTTCCTATCCATGTTATTGGCATGTGAAAGCTAATTTCCAGGTTTTCAAAATTTTTCTGTTCCTGGCCTCAGTACAGCAGATGGTTTTACATACAAGTACACATACATAGTCTGAGACTGAGGATGGGCATACTGAATGTAACCATTCCTTTAAACTTGTTCCAGTGTCCAATTATGTCTATGTTGTGATCCAAAAGTAGCTCAGAGGACTGACCTGTGACTTAGTATAGCCTGATAATTTGGGACACTGCTGCAAAAAAGCTTTGCAGGGTGTTTGCACCGTGCGTATTTATTCAGACCTAGCAGGGTAGCTAATCAAAAGCTGTTCTTACAGGCAGCCTCTGCTTTCCCTTTGGTGTCTGATCTTACAGGAGCCTGAAAAGTAATTCAGACCATCACTAATGGAAGGATTCAGATCAGCCACAGTCATCTGCAAATCAGGAAAAAAGGGCACTTGCCTAATGCAAGACAGTGTTCTCTTCAAATAATTATAGCTACAAATATATTATCTATTATGGTATGATCTCATATCACCAGTCTACCTGTCAGCATGCACAGTAGCTCTAAAATAGATTTAATCTCCTAATTATAAGAGGAGCAAAAATTCAGCGTGTCTTTCAGGAACTATCAAAACAGTATTCACATTTTAACTCTGTTCCACAGGCTGTCTTTGCTCAGCTTACTTGGGAAATGATTTCTGGGTAAATACATCCATTATAGAGTCACTGTCAGTAGCTATACTAGAAATTGGGCATTGTAGGGAACGTCTCCAGGCTAAAGAACGTAGTCCCAGAAGTTCCACCATTCTGCACAGTGTAGAATGAGATAGACTAGATAAACAGAGTGGCATTTTTTGTCTTCTGTATTTTAACCAATGAAGTTACATATTAAGAGTGAGAAATAAGCCAAATTACCCCATATCCTTTGAGCACCAGCAGTTGTGAATAGTTCTTATCAGGCAATCTGTTTCCAGCTAAAAACTGTCTCAGAAGATGAGTGAGGAAATTCCTTCAGACTTTCTTGCCATCAGTGTGAACATTTTCTGCTCCAGGTGTTCTTGCAATTACCCTTTCCTTTCTTATGCTATCACTTCATATTCCTCTGCTCTAATGACAAATGAAAAACGGAGCGAGCTGCAACCTTTCTGATCTTGATAAGAGTTACCTCAGACACTGCAGCAGCAGAGAGGTTGCTTTTTGACTGCCCACATGAATTACCGCCAAATGAGGGTCAAACTTTTAATACAGGTTAAAAAGTTTGGCTATCTGAATGCTGCAGATGTTTGGATTTCTACTGTGAAGTCCACATCTCCTGTTGAGGTGTTGGTTTGAACAGTCCAACATCCACATTCTCTTGTTCATTATTTTCTCTGAAAAATTCCAAACATACTGGTGATTTTATTGAAGGCCTTGTGGCCTGTCATGAACTGACACATCATACACTTCTTTCACCAGCCTGCTTTACCAACCAGTCGTACTGGGTTTTCTTTCTTATTTAACTCTGTACAGGTTTCTTAAGGAATTGCATCATATGAATTTACTAATCCAGGAATATATTCCAGCATGGGATTGCAGTGATAGTCGTCATCTTTTACCACAGTATTCATTGTTAAGCTGCTTTAAAAAATACTGTTGCATTACTCAGGTACAGCTTTGACTTGCCACTGTTACCTGCCAGCACAAGTAAGGCTCAGAGCTAAGGGCTGATCTTTCCTGGAGTTAACTGTCTGTATACAGAAAAGATTAAAGAAATGCCCTCATGTTGCCCCCACCTCTTGGCTCTGTCCTCAAACCTTCCTCCCCAAATCTTAACTGCTATGCAGAAGAAAAAAAATGCTAAATATGAGTAACTGGGAGGGTCTTTTTACAGACTGTTGTTGAAATAAAGGCCTTTAAATGAATGTCTTTAAGTTGGAAATAGTGATTTTCAGAGGTAAAACATTTCTTCTTGAAGAATAATGTAGTTTATACTGTCTCTTACCAGGATGCCACATTAATACGTCCAGTGTTGAAACTGTCAGGTAGAGGTGGAGCAAGGAAAGACCTTACTGCTACTCAGAACTTACTTCATCTCTGAGCTCCACCAACCTGCTACTCAAAATGTCCAATAGTATGATATTTCTATTACCACAATATTTTTTTTGTATCAATAGCATGGAAGATTCAAACACTGTCACTCAGTATCAATCAGTATCTGGTACATACTGTCCTGAACATCAAAGCTTTTGTATCTCAGCAGAGGCTGCCTCTTTTGCAGATCTGAGAAGTATCTCATGTGAGAGTTATGTGAAGCAGGCAGTTAAATAAGCGTTGTCAACTTGGCTCCAACTGCAGTGCCAAATTTAGTAGGAACGGTTTTGCAATCGCTGTTTAATTAGCTGTGATTCTTCAGTCTTTGCTTCCAGATGGAGAGCTGCTCAACAGTCAGCAGTAGTGAGATTCCTCTAACTGCAGGTGCCTGCATTACTCACCCTGGGCTTCCTCTGTGCTCAGTTAGAGAAACAGGCACTACTTTGGCATAAGACAACTGCTGCCAAGGTAGACATCTGACAAATGTCACAAGTTCTGCTCTTCAAGAAACTGTTTCTCTTCATTGATTGTAAAGGAAATACAGATTATTGTCTCTTTTTGCTGTATCACAGTATCGATAGAGCACACATCTGGCTAAACCACATTAACCCCTCTTTAGCAAAGTAGGAAAAAAAGAAAGGTAACCAGTTCTTGGAAACAAAATCTGGGTGGGTTGTTGCAAAGTCCCCTCTTTTGGTCTATGGACAGTCCAACAAGAGTCTGACCCTGCCACAGAGCTGACTGGTGTCTGTAGCTGTTCTTTTTGTTATCTTTCCAAAATCAGGACATAGTATGTGGCAGCCTAGACTGTGTGTGTCTACATTTAGGTACATTTACAAGAGAAGTTCCCTTTTGCTAGACTGAGATACAAGGTGGTCTGATGCCCTCTGGAGGTCTGTATCTTTCTCTGCTGACTTTTGGAATCCACCTGATGCAACTATACACCACAGTGCCCACACTAAGGCGGTGTGAATTCAGGCCACCCACTACAGGAAATCCCAGATGTTCAGCTTCTTTATCCAGATTCTCATCTCAAGCATACATAACTGTGCAGCTGAAATGAAATACCTCGATAAGATCTGGAAGAACGTTATTTTTGTCGTGTGACCCGAATTTTAGAATAATAAACTGCTTCTGTTCCATACTTGCAAATTTTACTTTTAAGTCACTTTTTTTCCCTCAAAGTTTGAGCAGCCCACCATTATGTGAAAAGGCACAGTGCTGGGAGAGATACTGTTGGTTTAGTAGGAGCTATTGGGAATAGGTGAACGGTTGGACTGGGTGATCTTTTAGGTCTTTTCCAATCTTGGTGATTCTATGATTCTACCCTTGGGCTAAGACATAAAGCCACCATCCTTGCAGCGTTTAAAATTATCTTCTTAGGAAATGAAAGGTAGTAATTCTGTAGTTTAATTCCATTCCAGTTTTAAATTCCTACGTGTGCTGTGCAGGTCATTTGAATATACTGTTCTTCCCTTGCTGTCCTGAGTGCTTTCAGTTGTTTGTTAATGAGTGGCTTCAGTAATGTTAAGAAAACAAACAAAATAGCAATCTCTGCTTCTCTCCTCTGATATTTATGTCACTGTTGAGAGGACAGTCAAAGCACCTGCTTTAGATTTGAACACTGCTCTTCTTGAGGGTAAACTCAGATTGCTGAATTGCAGATTTTTTCACTGGGAAAATATCCAAGCTTGCCTTTAAGACAGACTGAATTAACAATTAAATTTCCCATCAGGTTCATGTTCAACATTCTTTAAAAAATTGCTTTTTGTTTCTTTGTTTCATCAAGAATTAGTATCAGTGGGGAGAAACCAAAGGATCGATCATGGCACACCCTGACTCCGATAGGAGATGACCGACTCTTTCTTTTTGGTGGACTGAGTTCTGATAATGTTCCTTTGAGTAAGTAATTTAAAGGTTATAATTTGATTGTATACTTCAGTGCTAACTAAATACACTGTGATATTGGTTGTCTTTCTCAAACTAGAGTTTTTTCAGAGTTCTTCTGACACTTTAAGTATTTATCTTGCCATGTTGCTTCTTAAAGAAATGTAGGTGCATGTTGTGCAGCACAGTGATAAGATATGAGGATAAATCTTTCACTGAGCTGCCTGTGATCTAAAAAAGCCAAATGTTTCACACACTCAGGTGTGAGCAGGGGGTAACTGTTGATCTGAACATGAATTGCAGTAAGAAGATGCATTACATCAATGTGTTATTTGTACATTTTTGGATGAATCACAGCTACAAAACATGAAATAGGAAGTAAGGTGGTCTCCATATTCTGTGTTCCCTTTCTAGAAAGAGCAGCTTTTGTAGAAAAGGCAATCTTCTCATGACAGGATATGAAAATAGCTTTGAGTGTCACAGATATGTTCCATTGGGAGGGGATGCTTTCCAAAAGGATGTTGACCTGCTTTCATAGGAACGTCAGCCTGCTTTTTCAGTGTATCAAAAAGAAAAGAAAAACAGTTTAATTTCAGATTTCAATGCAGCATGCTTTTGGTAAGTGAACGGCTAGGTTAAACTACAGAGATTGAAATGGTGCTAGATAATGTAGTACTGATGTTTTTGTTATCTTAATGCACCGTCCTGCTGGAACACAGAGCTTTGTGTATAAGTGAAGGGAAGGCAATAAACTACTGACATATGTTCTTATTTACAGGTGATGGCTGGATTCACAGCATTACAACAAATGGATGGAAACAACTTACTCATCTGCCTAAGAGCAGGCCTAGGTACACAATAACAGTTGCTGAAATTTACACATTTCAAGTTAAGGAATTCTGAATTACTCAACAGTGTCTTTAAACTACGTTATATAAGAATATTTTACAAATATTTTACAAAAATGGATGCAGTGTGATTGAAAACTTGCACTACTTCTTTATGCTCCTTCACAGCAGATTAGGCTTTACTTCGTGGTTGTTACAGTTGAATTATAATGCTTATTTGCATTCAAATATTTTAATGCAAATTCACCTTTTTATACAAGAAAATTTATATTGTTTAACTTTGAGGAATTTTATAACCAAGGAGAATTGCACACCCTGGTTAATGATGACACATGTTGAGAAACATGGGGAAGACAACAATTAAAATGCTGACGGACCTTTTGGGCTCCAAAAGAATTACAAACAGCTCTTGTTTATTTGGTTTGGTTTTTTTTTCTCTGAGCAGAAGCAACTAATCATGATTACAGGTGCAAAGCTGACATAGTGCTAAACAACAGCTGGATTTAAGCAGCACAATCAAGGCTTGTAAAGCTGGTTTTTTAGTTTCAAGAACTGATAATCAAAAAAAACCCCTATGTCTAGGATGTATGTGGCTGTACTGTCCCAGATTCTGTTCCTCTTTCCTTCAAGTTCATGACTACAGAAAAAGATCACTTCTGACTACTTTATCCTATCCTAGGTTACTTTAAAATATAGCCCACCAAGTTTTCTGTTTTCTTAAATTTAAAACTATTTCAAGCCTAAATAAATTCATACCTTAGCTTCATAGAATATTTTCTGTCTTTTTACAGTCAGTGAACTGGTATGTGAAAACTGCTGATTGCTTTAAATGACTAAGCACATCATTAGCTGTCAAGGCTAATTAGTCTTCCTGTTTGATTCTTTACACGGATGGGCTTCTAGAAGTTACCTGCTGAAGTGCACTGCCTCCCCTTGTGTAATTCAGTTTTAGTTTTTGGTGTATCATAGAAAGGGACTGGGAAGGAGCAGGATGTGCTGGTCCTACCAGCAGCAGGCTGGGAACCTGCAGCTCAGCCTTTTCTCTGCAGTTAGCTGTAATAACATTGGTTGCTGGCACTCTTGAGCCCCAGGGGGCTTACAGGCAGCTCAATGGCAGATCCCTTACTGGGCTGCAAAGCTTCCCTGTCACTTGACTGTGCTGACAGAGAGGCTGCTGAGCAATCCACCTGCCTTGCTGCTGTGGAAGCACCGAAAAAGGGCAACTGAGACTGGTACTGCTTGCTTTGCTGTGCATGCAGCCCTGAGAGAATGGAGCCACGGGGTTCCCATCTCATGAGGGGCTGAAAGTTCCCTCCAGTTCAAATGTGTCTTGCTATTCTCTGCTGCCTTCAGATTTTGGTGTACAGTTTTGGTAGGCTGAGGACAGTTGCCCTTCACTGATAAGGCAGTAAATGACAGTCCAGCACCACCTTTTTAAAGGAAGATATTGCAGTAACATTTTTCAAGAAGTCTTGGAACAGATAAAAGAAGCCCCACCAAAAACCTGTCTATATATTGAATTAGTCTGAATGAGTTGCTCACATGCCTTTAACAATAGGACTTAAAATGTTCTGGCATTATACTTAAATGTGTACTTAGGTTAGATGTTTCTCTCTACTGCACTACTACATGTGTCAGTATATTTTCCTGGTGCTTCTGCAAAATTGTTTCTCATTAAATTCTTTAAAGAACAGTTCCTTTAGTTTCATTCAACCTCCTTTTTCCAGTAAATTGTCTCCTTTTTCTTTATTGGTAGAAAAGAATATATTTTTTTCTGTCCATAAATTGTGCTTTAGAAAACGTTTTGCATGCCAAATTAATTAACAAATTGTATGTTTAATTTAGCAATTCCTAGTGTTTGCATTGCCATGTAATTCTGTTACTGTAGATAGAAGAGCTATGTAAAAGGTTACATGAATTCAGCTCCTGTGTAATTTAAATAACATGCTTTATTAGAATGTTTAGGTGCTAAGTTAGAGCAGCTGTGAGAGGACATAAACTCTGTCAGTCTGTAGAGAAATGCATCAGGTTGCAAGATAGGATGGCAACAAGGTGAAGGCAGGAAAGGCTTCAAGTGTTCTTCGGTGATGAAGTCCAGGCCAGAGTTTCCCTAAGGCAGATAAGGCAGAGACAGATCTGTGCACAGGTATGAGGAAGAGAAAAGGTGGGACGCAGTTCAGCCTGAGGAGAGCGGTGAATAATTGAAGTGAATGGAGTAAGAAAGTGCGAATGCTTCCTTTTGCACAAGAGCTGCAGCTGCATGTGTTGTTTTGGTGAAGTTCACGTCAGGGGCCAGAGCTCTGCGGCCGCAATCATCCTGCGACAGTTACTTCAGTGGTGATACACCAGTAGAAAACTGACACGTTTTTGTCTGCTGGCAATAAAAAGTAAATGTGGCAAGGTGTAGCTACTGAAGTAACAGAGTCGTCCTCAAGGCAAGATTATTTAAGCCAACTTTTTTGGTTTGTTTTTGCTGCTGTTTTTTTATACTACCTGCTTTTATGCGTACAATACAAATTACTTGTGGACGTGGCATAAGTAATTGATGCACAGAAAATGACCCCCGTGAGATCTGGGGTAAGCACAAAAGTGATGTGAGATAATCTGTGCTACCAAGCTCTCATCCTAGTGCTCAGGGATAAGAGTCAGTACTAAAATCCCCGTGACTTTGAAACAAATGCAATTATACTCATGGATTAAAGAAACAGGATAAAGGCTGTTTTGATAAAAGCTTGCTTTCTAAAATTTCTCCACTGCAACTTTCTGTTGCACCACTGATACATAAGACAAAGGAACTACAATACAGCTAAGTCAAGTAGTGACAAAAATGTACTGGTCTGCATGAAATGTAATCATTCACCAAAATTCTCATGGAAAGGATAGTCACATTGCTCTCTCCTTTTGTATTGTTCAGTAATTGAATAATTACGTAATATTCTAAGGGACTGGGTTAGTTTTGAAAGCCTTTTAAATAATGTCTTTGTCTTGGTTTTCTAAAAGGTGGGGGTTATGTTACACTACTCTGCATGTACATCTGCCTCTCTTTGCCATGTATGTTTGGAATCAGTTGATCAGTAATATTTGACAAAGCAGAAACCTCAGAGGTGCTTCCCAGGGTATTACTCTGTGCAAATAAATGCTCAGACAGAAAAGAAGGACTCGTACTGGGCTTCACTGCCATGGAGCTGAGGGCTCACTAGCAAAGAAAGTCTTCCTTAAGACACAAACAATGAAGAACCAGCGTTATTGCTTCTCCACCTCACAGTGCAAGTTGTAAAATTAATTATTTCAAACTTTGCAATTCTTCTTGCTAAGTGGTGTGAGAAGAATGAGACTTCAAGGCTCTCTGTGCACAAGAAGTGCAATCCCAGGACTGAGCAAAGGTGACCTTTCCATTTTAATTTAAAGGAACGCAGACCCCCTAATGGAAGAGTTGTGAAAAGAAACTTGAATATGAGGAATGTAGGAAAGTGTGTGAGGTAGTTAATATGTGGATGTATTGCATAAAAATATTTAACTTTGGGAATTGTTTTACTGATAACACACATCTGCTCATTGTTATTTGGTCACTGAACCTATTCACAATGTTATTTCTAGACTGTGGCATACAGCCTGCCTTGGAAAAGAAGGAGAGGTGATGGTGTTTGGTGGAAGCAAAGATGACTTGCACTTCATGGACACGGTCAGTAAACTGAACAACAAAATCCCAGCACTGTAGTTAATGTAAGTGAAATAAAATGAAGTTAATACAGTTGCTGATATAGAATCATAGAATTGCTCAGGTTGGAAAAGACCTTAAAGATCATTGAGTCCAACCACAACCTAACCATCCTTCCCTAACAACCCTCTGCTAAATCATGGCCCTGAGCACCACATCCAAACAGTCTTCAAACACATGGAGACTCAACCACTCCCTTCCAGTGCTTAACAACCCCTTCAGTAAAGAAGTTTTTCCTGATACAAGGATATGAGAGGATGATGTGACCTTAGGTGTTCCTGAAAGCTAGTTTAGAAAGGGTTTTTCTTGCTTTTGTTAGGCTCATAAAGAAGTCTACTATTCAGATTCTTTCTAAGTAATTATTTAAGTGTCTGCAATTTAAAACTTTGGATGTAGCAATAGGTGTTATATTGATGTACAAAATAGCAGAATTTCTGAGAAAAGCTGTTTGTCACTTACACGCTTGTTTTCTTTCTCTCAATCAGGGTCACTGCAGTGACTTGTTGATATTTCAGACACAACCTTACTCACTTCTCAGGTGAGCTGAGGCTGTTTACATCGCTCTGGTGCTGTTTGTACACAAAGGTTTTAATGTAATCCTGTGTAGGCAGGTAAACTGCAAAATGACTTGGCAAACCTTTGAAACATGCAGTGTATGATAATCCATAGCAGTTTAAACACCAGTTGGTGTCTAATCCTCTGTCTCCTGCATGTGTGTGCACAACACGTGTACTAACATTGCACAAAGCTTTTACTCAGCGCCACTTTGGGTTACAGATAACTTACCTAAATCAGAGAATCACAGCATGGCCTGGGTTGCACAGGAGCACAGTGCTCATCCAGCTCCAACCCCTGCTGTGTGCAGGTCGCCAACCAGCAGCCCAGGCTGCCCAGAGCCACATCCAGCCTGGCCTTGAATGCCTGCAGGGATGGGGCATCCACAGCCTCCTTGGGCAACCTGTGCCAGTGCCTCACCACCCTCTGGCTGAAAAACTTCCTCCTCATATCCAACCCAAACCTCCCCTGTCTCACTTTAAAACCATTCCCCTTGTCCCATCACCATCCACCCTCACAAACAGCCGTTCCCCTCCTGTTTATCCGCTCCCTTCAAATATTGGAAGGCCACCATGAGGTCTCCCTGCAGCCTTCTCCAAGCTAAATAAGCCCAGTTCCCTCAACCTTTCCTCATAGGAGAGCTGCTCCAGCCCTCTGATCATCTTAGTGGCCCTGTTCTGGACACATCTTTGTTGTGCTGGGAACTCTAAGGACCTTTTTTTTAATTAAAAAAAAAATGTTCCTTTTTTTGCTCTTTTTTTTTTTCCCTACTTCTTCTTCAGGTTGTGCCTTGACTGCATTGGTAAAAACGCAGCCCTACTGAACAATCAAATCCCTTGTTTGCCATCCAAACTTCTGCAGCAGGTGCTGAAGAAAATAACCTTCTGGGCTGCAGTGAACCACCGGCAAGAGAAGAAAGCAGAGACGGAGCGGCAGTGCCAGCTGAACAGCACATGAGCAGTGGGCACACAGCTGCTGAACACTTGGGTTTCTTCACAGCGTACGGCCAAGTCTTTTGTTAGTGAACTTTCCTAATGCTACAGAACAACAGTATGTTCAGCTGAGTTTCTAAGTGAAGTTTGAGAACGAGGAAATCCTTTTCATGGAAAACATTTTGTTTTCTGCGCCGTAGGAAATTGGGAAAATTTAATTTGTATGTATTGTTAACTTCTACTGTTGTGGTCTTAACGAGACAGCCCATACAACTTGTTCCTCTGGAAGGTGATGTGCCACCAAATGCATTCAGTTGACCAAAATGTGGCTTAAGCGACAGAGCTTACCGCAGCCTTATGGCACCAGCCTTCTGAAAAGCAAGTGGAGCACTGCCCTTGGGAGAGTCACACCTGGCACAGCACCACCGAATCCCACCGTTAGATCAACCACACTGGTATCTGGCGCCTGGCTGAAAGGCAGAGCTGAACACTGCACCGGGGGGTGGAAGCACAGCCTGAAGGGAGCCGCACCGAGAGGGGAGGGAGCGTTACAGCGCCTGTCAGCACCGAGTGCTTTGGGAAATAGGCTGTACGTTGTATTGGAACGTGTAAAGTTTCTATTTAATTGTTGTTGAAAAAACGTTTATTTATTGGTTAAAGAAGAGCAGATGTAGTACTCGCTATTTTTCTGTTTCAGATACCTAGTTAACAGGAGCGCAGTCATTAAAGTTTTATAGAGAGTTGGAGAGCGACCCGTTTGGATGCTTTGTGACGTGTTACAGTCCGAAACCCACCATCTGAAACCGACAGCTTTCCCCAACATCCCCAACCTCTTGCCCATGGCGCAGCGCCTGTGCACCGCCCCGTCTGCGGCCCCTCCCCCGCCGGGCGGAGCTGCGCCTGCGCAGTACGACCGGAAGTGCGGCCCTCGTTTGTTGGTGCTGCGCAGTACAATCGGAAGTGCGGCCCTCGGTTGTTGGTGCTGCGCAGTGCGACCGGAAGTGCGGCCCCGGCGGTTGTTGGTGCTGCGCGGGGCCCGCTGAGGTGAGCGGGGGGTGCGGCCGGGCCGGGAGCGGCGCTGTGCGAGCGCTGTGCCTCAGCCCCGCGCTGAGGGGAGGCGGCGGGGTCCCCTGAGGCAAGGGCTGGAGTGCCGTGCGGGGCTCGGGGCCGCTCGGTGCGGGGGGAGCGTGGCCGAAGGCCGCAAGTGTTGTGTGGCGTGTCTTCTGCGATGCGCAAATAGTGCTGGTGCTCGGTGCGGGTCTGGTGGGCCTGAGGCAGAGGCGTGGGCAGGGGTCTCTGAAGCGTAACTAACGCGGCAGAATTGCGTGCTGGGGGTGTTGCAATGCCGGTCCCTGAGGCGGTTCAGGCTGAAGTCGCCGTCAGCCCGCGCGCGTTCCGTGCCCCCCTGAAGACCTTTCCCTGCCCGCACCGAGCCCTGCTTTGCCCCCGGCCGCCTCAGCCCTCGCTCCGGCCGAAGGCTTCGGCAGCTGACGGCCCGAGGCCCGAGTTTGGCACCTCCCAGCTGGTGCTGCCCTGGGGCTCCTCCTGGGCCCCGTCGGTGGGTTTGGGCCTTCTGTCCGCGGTGTAATGCAGAGAGGGACTCTGTTTTGTTCTGCGATGTAGGTGAGGTCCTGCACTGAGCAGCACGGATGGTTTGGGGGGAGGAGGCTTAGCTTTGGAGGCGCAAAACGGTGGCCCCACCACCTCCCTGGGCAGCCTGTCCAGCACCTTACTGCTCTTTCTGAGACGCTGTTTTTCCTAACATCCAACTGACCCTCCGTGACACGACTTGAGGCCATCACCTCTCATGCTGTCACTGTTGCCAGGGAGCAGAGGCTGACCCCCACCTCACCACCACCTTCTGTCCGGGAGTTGTAGAGAGCGATGAGGGCACCTCTGAGCTCCTCTTCTCCAGACTCAGCAGTCCCGCTTCTCTCAGCCACTCCCTGTAAGACATGCGCGCCTGAGCCCTCACAGCTCTGTTGCCCTTCTAAAACTTTCCTGAGTGATGTGAAAGCTTCTTCCTGAAGAACATCATTCTGAAAGACAACCGCACGTGCTTTATCATTTTTTTTTCCTTTGTTTATTTACTCTGATGGTTTTCAAAACTGTTCCGTTATCGTGTGTCGCACCAGATCAAAATGGCTGATGATAATGAAGACCTGCAGGCAGATGAAGAGCTCCCGGCTCCAGCTGAGGACAGCTTTGAGCAGCTGGAGAATGACAGCCCTGCGGAGCGCAGCGGGCACGTGGCAGTGACTGATGGGCGCTGCATGTACGTCTGGGGAGGATACAAGGTACACTGTGCTCTGTGCTACCTGCCTGTCACCCTTAGTGCTTGTAATTACGTACTGTTTGTTTGCACATGGCTCTGGAGGCATTCAAGGCCAGGCTGGATGTGGCTCTGGGCAGCCTGGGCTGCTGGTTGGTGACCTGCACACAGCAGGGGGTTGGAACTGGATGAGCACTGTGCTCCTTTGCAACCCAGGCCATGCTGTGATTCTGATCCCTCCTCTAAAAAGCTAAAGCTCCAGTTATAAAGGTAGAACATACAATCTGCTATGGAATGCATTCCCTGCAAAGTATTGCTTTTTTTACACCGTTATCAGCACAACTGTATGTTGCATGTATCCAATCACGAGTTGGTTATTTAACATGTTGAGGTGTGTGCATGGCAAGTGGAGCCAAACCATTCTACAGTTTTGACAGGAATGAAAATTAATCATTTTTCACTGGACAGCAGATTCAGTGGGTGAATTTTAAAGCTTTGATTTATTGCCATCCTTGGAGGTGCCCAAGGCCATGGATGGGCCCTGGGCAGCCTGAGCTGGGGGGAAGTCAGCCCACAACAGGGGTGGGGCTGGGAGCTGTGTGGTCCCTTTCAACACAACCGTGCTGTGGTTCTGTGATTATTCAGTTGGTGTCGTGGGAATGGGAATTACAAAGAGCACTTTGGCTCCTTTGTGCACCCTGGCTGCTCTGCCTGGCATGTGAACGTAGGGTTCAGCTTCCATGTGTCCCAGCCTGTGGCCCCGTGGGGAGTTTGGTCCCCAGCAGAAACAGTAATAAGGTTCAAACGCCTGTGTGCAGGCAGGAGGTATAAGAGGGCAGCAGGCACTGCTCCTGTTGTTTTTGCAGGTTGGGTCTGTGAGGGCTTGTAAACATTCAGAGCTGCCTGTAATTCAAGCGTCCTTTTTCTTTTCTGATATTTCTGCAGAATGCCCAAGTTAGGGGATTTTATGACTTCTATCTGCCTAGAGATGAAATATGGATCTACAACATGGAAACTGGAAGATGGTACAGTAAATAATTAACTTGATATCTTTTGCTTTATGGAAAAAAAAGTCTTAAATTGGTACAATGACCACACTGAGGGTCTGTGGGCAGAAGGGGAGCTCCCTGACTTTTTTTGTTCCCACCTTTCCTGCTGTTGCATACTGTGTACAATACTTCCAAAGTTATTATTTTGTGGTTTTTTTTCATGTGATAATCAAATTTTCCCAGGAGTGAGTGGGGTGAAGTGGGAGAGAGAGCTCAGGGAGTCAGCACAGGCAAATGTCAGCATCAGCATGGGATGTCCTGGGATGTCTGGGGTAGGATGCAACACCTGAGCACTGAATGGGTGCCACGTGGTGGCGGAGGAAGCCTTGTGGGTACCTCCTGTGTTTTATTTCTTGTCCTTTTTGTTAAGTATTTAAGCTGCCAAAGAAGCTGCTGGGTCTGCTAGGGGCCATAACGTGGTGTGGAACCGCATGCCTGAAAGCACAGGGGGAGAAGGGAACGCTGCTCTGATGCTGTAGCTGGCTGGGGCCACGTGCTGTGAAGCCCAGTCTCCTCCGTGCTTAGCAGGAAATGCAACTTCAGCACTTATTGCAGTTGGCAGAGTGGGTTGGGAAGCCTTCAGTGTGTTTATGGTGTTTACAGACATTAAAGAAAAACAGCAGCAAAATGAAACCTGCAGTTCGGACAGGTGCAGCCCTTTTGCCTGGGGTTCTTCTGGGATATGGAATGGGAAAAGCACCCTGAACTCCTGCACTGGGCAGACAGGATTCCTCCCCCAGAAACCACGTGATAATTCAGCTGTCTTTTCCCCACCCCAGCTCCCCATAGTGCCTGGTGTTGTGAAGTGTTCAGCTTTGTGGGTCTGAAAAACTCAGAGCTGAGTGCTGCACAGCGATCTGTCGGAGTTACAGATGTGATGGTGGTGGAACTACATGATCCTTGAGGTCCCTTCCAACCCGGGTGATTCTGTGATTCTGTGATTCTGTGCAGGTTTTCGCTCCAGACAAAATCGTTCCTGTTTATTTTGGGTAGCTATAATGTCTGAATCTGTGTTCGTAGGAAGAAGAGTAAGACAGAGGGAGATGTGCCACCCTCCATGTCTGGCAGTTGTGCTGTGTGTGTAGACAGGGTGGTGTATCTGTTTGGAGGACACCATGCACGTGGCAACACAAACAAGGTCAGTGATTTAGTAAACCCTTTCTCACAAACGAGTCCCTCATCGTTAGCTTTTGGTCCCATTCTGTACAGAGCTGGGCTTCTCAGTTACTTGAAATCGATCCATAGCAGGAAATGTATCGACTTAGCAAATCACAGAAGCTTTTTCTTCTGAATTGCTGGACGGATCGGAAATCGTTTCAGAGCTTTAATGTTAGTAATGGGATCCTGAACGTGGATCCAGGCCCTGTGTGCTCCGTGGCTTCACCTACTGGCAAGCAGATAGCAGCCTTTGTGCCCTGTCAGCAGCTTCCTCGGGTGCAAACCAACTGAAGCCATGTGTTTTCGTGCTTGCCTGAGAGGTTCTGGCTGACAAAATGCTGTGCTCACCACGTGAATTTCTTTATTTTCCACTCAGGTGATCAGCTGGCACACTTTTATCCATTCAGCATTAGTTCTCTGCTGCAGGTCAGATAATCTGTTTTCCAAACTTGAGGCTGGCCTCCAGCTCTGCACCATTGCTCCCTGGTGGCTTTCCAGCACAGAGGAGCGCTGTGACCTTTTACTTGTTTGGGAGGCACTTGCTCTGCAGTTCACCCTGTAAATTATATCGCACCGGTGCTTCCAGGTTTGCTTCTTTGAAAGGTGGAAATTTCCAGAGCTTGCTGAATTAATCTCAGGAGGTGTTGTGCAAAAGCTTTAAAAACACTTTTTTGGAACTGTTCTGTTAAGTTACAAGGCAGTTGTGATGTTGTGCACACCTTCATTTGCTTCTGAATGGTCCCACTTGTGCACGGTCCTGTTCCTTTTGTAACAGAATGTTTGGGGCCTGAGTCTGCAAAAGGATCTTTGGGTCCACAGTTCATTCCTCATGTTGTCAGTGCTCTGTGCAGTGAGGGAGAGAGCTCACGTAGTGCTGCTGTACCAATGCGTGCCAATTACAGGTTGTTGGTGTAGCATCAGTCAGACTTGAGCTTTCAGCTAACTGTTTGGGTAAAAGAAATCTTTTTATTTTCTACAGTTCTACATGTTAAATTCCAGATCCACGGACAAAGTGCTGCAGTGGGTCAGAGTAGAGTGTCAGGGGGTCCCCCCTTCATCAAAGGACAAACTCGGCGTGTGGGTTTACAAAAACAAGTAAGGCTCCAGCAGCAAAGCACAGCAGTCCGTGTGTGTGTGTGTGTGTGTGTGTGTGTGTGTGTGTGTGCTTTTCACCACTCCCAGCCTTGCTGTTGTTGTGTCTTTCTGTTTGCACAAGAGCTGCAGCAGCAGGACTTCTTGCCTGCAGCACAAATGTGCTTTGGGAAGATGCTGGATTTGTCCCCCAGCCTTTTAAATCTGCTCTGTCCTTTAGCTGTTGCTAAATGAAGGACCTAATTCCCAGTCTGGGTGTGTGTAAGCCACAAAGTATCCACGTGAGTCACGGTGCAAACAGTGGGCTCCTTACATGCACATCTTCCACAGTGCCTTCTTGGTCTGCTGTTGTAAAGAGTGGTTGCTTGTATCTGTGCCCTTCTTGGCAAGGACAGAGAAGCCTGTTCTGGGATTCCCATTACACACAGAATGCAATCTGTTGTTCGTATCTTGGGGAACAGCCTGTGTGTCTTTGATGCTTCATGAGCAGGAGAGCAGGAAGCCATTTTAAAAAAAAACATATATTGCTTTTTCAGCAGTGCATGTTCTTAATTCTGCCTGGTTTGTGCTGGTTGCATTTGTTGTGGGATTCGCTGCAGAGAAAGCAAAGCTTGCAGAGTGCCTGTGGTGTTCCTTTCCAGATTGCTTCCTTTCCAGATTGCAGGCATGGAGAGACAGCTCACTGTGGATTTGCAGGACTGGAGCTGTGGCAGTTCTGTCAGCTTTATCAGTTGTTTTCTGTTTCTTCGTTAAGACTTTCTGGCAAAAACACAAGGCTCTGTGCAGAACAGGCACTTGAGCTCTGCCTTTCAGCCCTCTCCTCTCTGGTGGCTTCTCTCTTTTCACCCACGTGCTCTCTATGTTCCATGGCTTCTCAAAGGACTGTTTGTGAATCTTTTGGGACTGGGGAAATTGAGCAGCACACTTGGAAAGGGCAGAGGCAGGAACCCAGAGTTCTGTGTGGGAGCCCTGAGAGTGAAGGCTGGAGCACGGGGATCAGGCAGCTGGCCTGGCAGCTTTGCTTTTAGAACAGCAGCAAAGCTCAGCAGCCTGGGGCCTGGGAAACACCTCCAGAGAGGGATTTTGTGTGGGTGCTGAGGTCGGTTAGGCAAGAAACAGGGCCCCACACCTGGCAAACTTGCACTGTTGATGTTTTGGAAATAATGAAGTCAGAGGTGCTTCCCTGCCTTCAGTCTGAGCCCAACCTTTACAGAGCTTTAGTTGGTAGTGGGAAATGTGATCACGTTTGTTGCATGTTTTGTTTCAGGCTAATCTTTTTTGGAGGCTATGGTTATTTTCCTGAAGGGAAACAACGAGGAACTTTTGAATTTGATGAAACCTCTTTTTGGGTAAGCAAACTTTTCTCACCTTGAAGTTATTTCTGTTGACACCCAATATTTCATTAGTGCCTACTAAAACTTGCTTCTCTGTAAATATTTTTAAAGAATTCAGGGCTTCCTAGAGGGTGGAATGACCACGTGCATGTTCTGGACACTGAAACATTTACCTGGAGCCAGCCTATAACTACGGTAATCACTGTTCTTACAGCAGTTGAAGTTACAGCTCTTCAGAAAGTCGTGCTGTATCTCTTCTAGCAGCCTGTGAAATCAGACATGACTCTGCCAGGCCTGCCTTCACTGCTTGCATTTAAGTTAGAATAGGTTGCTGATGAAAGAAATTCTTCCTAACCCCTGTGCCTCCACCTGGTGCAACTTGAGGCCGATAACAAGTGCTGGTTTACATTGTTTACGTGGCTTCTCCCTCCTCTCCAAAAGTAAGAAGCTCGCCTGTTCTGTGCTCTTTATCTCTTCATCATTTTTCCCACTGAGTTGCTTTCTTTCATGCTTCAGTGGTGTTGTTCTTAAGGGGAGCTCAGGGAAACAAAGTTCATGGTTTCCTGTGTGTGTCCATGGCAGCTCCTTGTGTGTCACTTGACTGCTGGATCCTTGTCAAAACAAAAAGCTCTGCAACTGCAAAGTGGCCTCATTTAAGGTGTCCCAGCAGTATTTAGGGACAAACAGAGTGAGGCTGCCACAGGGTTTGAAGAAATGAAATGTGAGATAAGTAACTCCTTGCTCAAATTACCGAGGATCTGCTTTGTCTGAATACCTATGGATCTTAGATACTTCACAGTAGCTCGACAAAAATCCTGCCTGGCATTCATTATCCCATTACCTTGTTTACAGTGAAGCCTTTTGCCTCACACATTTCTGCCCACAGAACGACTTTTTGCTCCCTGTTCCTTGGTGACCTTAAGTCTGACCATAGCTCAGCCCTCATTTCCTTGGCTGGCTGCTCTGTGGGGCTGGGATGCCTTGCTGACCGCTGGGGGTTTCCGTTGGAATGAGGTTTTCTTTTGTGAACGCATCCGATAAACTTCCCTTCTTATTTCATGTTTTCTTTTCCCAGGGTAAAACTCCATCACCACGAGCAGCTCACGCGTGTGCTACAGTGGGGAACAGAGGCTTTGTGTTTGGAGGCAGATACAGAGTAAGTCACAGCCCTGCTGAGAGCTGTGCTGCCAAAACCCAAATGCAGCACTCCAGCCACGCTCTGCTTTGTTGTAGGAGTCCCGAATGAACGACCTGTACTACCTGAATTTGGATACGTGGGAGTGGAATGAAATGTAGGTACTAAAACTCCAGTTCCTTAGTGTGGAAAGCAGTGTAAAGGTGTCATCTTTATTCACTTCTAATCAATCCAGGGAAGCTTAGTAAACTGCAGTAGGTGAGCAGACACAAGTAGGATGAGCTCCCTGGTTTTTGCCAGCAGCGTTTTTTCAAGACCTCATATGAGCAAAGCTCTTTTTGCTTTAGACACAGTAAAAACTTGCTGTTGGGTCATGACCTGCGTGCAGCACGAAGTCATGTGGTTCAGAGACCTGAAAAATAATGAGCAGCACTGTTTAACTTCAGCACATCAGTGATTAATGGTGCTCTTGTTGAAACACAGAATGGCACAAGGCGTCTGCCCGGTGGGCCGCTCCTGGCATTCTCTAACACCCATTTCCTCTGATCATCTCTTTCTCTTTGGAGGATTCACCACTGACAAGCAGCCATTAAGTAAGTCACTCCAAAAGGATTTTGTCTTTGTGTTCTTCAGTAAGAGCCTGAGCTACTGCCTAGTCACCCTGAAGTCTTTGTACATTCCCTCCACATCCTGTGATGTCCTGTGATCCGGTTCCTTGTGGCCAGCAGCTGAGTTGACAGAGTAGGAGTCACTGTGTGCAGACATTGCTATTTACAGAGCTCAGGCTGCTCTAGAAACATCACATGCAAATTGCAGTTAGTAAGAGCTCTGCAGTTCTCTGTCTTTCCTCCTATTAAAGTGCTGTTTTCAGACAGACAGCCCAGAGCTTCATAGAATCACAGCATGGCCTGGGTTGCACAGGAGCACAGTGCTCATCCAGCTCCAACCCCTGCTGTGTGCAGGTCGCCAACCAGCAGCCCAGGCTGCCCAGAGCCACATCCAGCCTGGCCTTGAATGCCTGCAGGGATGGGGCATCCACAGCCTCCTTGGGCAACCTGTGCCAGTGCCTCACCACCCTCTGGCTCAAAAACTTCCTCCTCATATCCAACCCAAACCTCCCCTGTCTCAGTTTAAGACCATTCCCCCTTGTCCTGTCACCATCCATCCTTGTAAACAGCCGTTCCCCCAAGCTGCAGAGGGTTTGTCCCGAAAAACTTGATTTATTTAAGAACAAAGATTATACAGCCTGCACTGTATTATACCATAGTACTGGTTTACTGCAACAGCCATGACAGAACTAAAAAGAATCCTGTTTGTATTTGGGGTTTTGCTTGTTTTCAGGTGATGCCTGGATTTACTGTATCAGCAAGAACGAGTGGGTACAGTTTGAGCACAACTACTCTGAAAAACCCAGGTATGGTGCACTCTTACTTGGAAACTTAGCAAAGAAAAAAGAATGAGGGGCCTGTTTGTGATGGCACTGAGGGAGGACACACACTGCTTGTCTTTCTAACAGCACAATACCCTGTGTTAGCATTTCCTACCCCACAAACACCGACGTGCAGCATCTGTATGACAGTGCTGTGCCTGCGGTGGAAGCAGCTAGCATGTAGCTCAGTGCTTTGTTTGTGAAGCTGCAGGAAACAGGGATTTGGGGCTGGATGTGCAGGCTGAAGGGGCCCTGAGCTGTGTGTGCCAGCACAGGAGCTGGCTGGAGCCCGTGTGTCCCTGCTGTGCCACAAACACACACTGTTCTCAGCGTCTTCATTCAGAGCTGGCCCTGTGCCCCCCGGGGTGTTTTTGTATTCCATAAAGACCTCCTGAGGAAATTGGAGGTGATGACCAGCAATTTAAAAAGCACTGAAGCAATGGTGATGCACGCATAGGGCATCATAAACACCGGTGTCAGTGAGCTATGACCCATCGTGTCTGGGGAAGAGGTTTGGGTTGGACTTATGGCAGCAGTGGTTCCCTGCTGTGCCCTTGGGCCCTGCTGCTGGCAGTGAGGAGGGGGCTGTTTTTCAAAGCCACAAGAGAGGTACAGATCCTGTTCCTTCAGCCTGTTGACTCGAGGGGCACGCAGTGCTCTCACAGGCTGTATTTTCATTGCAGCCATCCTGCAGGAGTTTGATGTGTGCCTGTATCTGCAGGCAGTTGAGCCCCGCAGCCCTGCTCTAACCAGAGCAGCCTGCCCAGTCCAGCACTGACCGGCCAGGAGTTCTATTCCTCAAACCACAAACTCCCATTGCATTGGTCAGTGCTGCAGGACAGCGTTGGGAAGGCAGACCTGTGTGTGTCAGCTTCAAGTTCAAACCCCAGCCGTGGCTTTTTGGGTGGAGTGTTGTTGTTGAATGCTGCCTTCTGTTTGCAGGCTGTGGCACACTGCTTGTGCAAGCGAAGAGGGAGAGGTGATCGTCTTTGGGGGCTGTGCCAACAACTTGCTGGCCCATTCTAAAGCTGTAAGTTTATCCCAAGCTTTGCTTTCCTTCTTGCACAGCCCTGCCCTGCCCGCAGGAGCTGCAGTTCCTTAGCACTGCAGCATGAAGTGCTTCTCATCCTGTGTCTGCAGGACTGGCAGACACACAAACAAAGCTCTAAGGGGAAAAGTGCTGCTTTTCTAGAGCAGGTCACTATTGACTGTTCAAACAGACGTGGTTTGTTTCCCTCATGGTGGTGTTTCACTTGGAGCTCTCATCTGCTGGCTCCTGCTTTAGCTTTGCTCGGTGCTTCTCACCAGGTGAGCTCAGTGGGCCCCTCCCAAAGCAGTTTCTTCACTGCGGTGTCCTGCTGAGGCCACGTGGCACAGAGTGGGTTTCTTTAGCCAGGACAGGGAGTATTATGGTCTGTGAAGTCCCCACGTGGCTGGAAAGTGACTGGGAACAGGCACAGCTGTGCATTTTAATGTAAGAACCAGGGGGTGTCAGGTGGAACCAGCAAGTGGCAAACAAGAGTCGTGCAACACATCATCCTTAAAAACAACAATAAAAAACAGCGACTGCTGAGCCTGCTGCAGTCCCTGGGCCCAGAGGATCTCATGTGCAGATCCCTGGAGACCTGGAAGCTCCAGCAGCACCCGCAGGGGTTGTTGGGTTGCTGCTGTTCCCTTTGGGGGCACTGATCCACCTGTGGTTCCCTTAGTGCTAACTGCAGGCACCACAGGGTTTGGTGAGCAGTTCTGGGTCTGGCTTATGTGAACTCCAGCCCCAGACCTGTGCTGTGTCTGCCTTCCTCACCCAGATCCCTCTGAGCCTTGGCTGGTTTGGTTCTGCTGTCATGATAGGATCCATACAAACTGATTCTCTCTTTCTCCCTCCCACGTGCAGGCTCACAGTAATGAAATACTTGTGTTTTCTCTACAACCACGATCTCTTGTAAGGTAAGAAAGCAAGACTTCAACACTGAGCTGTGGTGTCCCCTTCTAAAGCAGCTGGTGCAGGCTTAATGCTAATCTAAAATGCTTGAAAACATTTCTTCCTTTAAAGAGAGCTGAAACAACAGCAGCTGAGTATGGGCACAGATGAGATTCAGTAGTGGTGTGGCAGCAGACAGCTGTAAATGATCATTAGCTCACCTTGCAGGACTCCATTCATGCTAACAGCAGCTGTGTGTTCCTGTCCCCCAGGCTGTGCCTCGAAGCAGTCATTTGCTTTAAGGAGATGTTGGCCAGCTCCTGGAATTGCCTCCCCAAGCACTTGCTGCACAGCGTCAATCAACGGTTCGGAAGCAACAACACCTCTGGCTCCTGAGCCCCCTGTGCTGACAGCCCTGAGCGGTGCATGGATGATCAGTTCTAAGATGTAATAATTAATTGTACCACGTGTGGCAGACATGAAACCTGTATAGATGAAGTAGCTGTACTGTAGGTAGTTGCTTCCCGCCTTGAAGTTGCATGTGAATGGCCTAGAGAAAACCTATTTTTGTGTAAAGATGTTTGCAATAAATGTATTTAATGCAAGTGGAGGTGGATGCTGTGCTTCAGCCAAACCTAGCTGTGGGTTTGTCCACCGTGAAGTTACTTGTGAGGGCCAACCCTGAGCAAAATGAGGTGTGGATACGTGGAAATAACGCTGTCTCAAGTCCCAGTTGCTGCTGTGGACGTTGGTGGCTGTGCAGCAGATAGAGAGACCCTGCAGACACAGGAAGGAGAAGCGCTGCTTTAGTCTGTGCTGAAGAGTGCTGTGATGGGTGAGTCCTGTTTTAGTCTGTGCTGTTAGAGAACTGCTTCTCATACTTTGCTACAAAGGTCAGAGAAACGGGATTTGGAAATTGTACATGACCCAAATTGCTAAACTGTTGTAAACCGTCAGCTGTCAAAGCACCACGGCTCTCTGCTTGGTCTGGTCTGGTTTATGAAACTCTTTTATGTTGTGGAATTTCAATTGTGAATCTTAGGTAGCAGATATTCTGCCCTGAGCAGTGTAACTGAGTGTGCCTGAGCCTGCTGTCAGCTGTCAGGAACTGCAGAGCTCACCTGCAGCAGAGCTCAGCCTGCTGGCACCTGGGGCACGGGGCAGGCTGTGCTGCTGTTGGGAATGGGGTACATCTTGTTTAGTGAAAAAAGTCAATAAACAACTGACTTGTAGGACATAACGATTCCTGCAGTGTGATGTTTGCACTCATTTCTTTTCCAAGCTTTAGCTGGGGCTTCTGGGAGAGCTCACAGGGCTGTGGAGAGAGTTTGAGACCTCCAGGCTGTGCTGATGAGCAGCTGCACGTGGACTCATTCTGCTCTTCTGTGTGTGCTGCTCTTTTGCGCAGTGGTGAGAGTTACACAGCACAGGCTGCACTGCTGGGAGCTGGGGAAGTGCTGGAGCTGGAATTTTTATCTCCTGGCCTGCCTCCATGCTGCATTTTGGAGAAAATAACTGTCTTTTCTCAAGTCAAGCATATTATTCACTGAGACATCTCTACCAGGAGCTCCGATCCCCTGCAGGGGAAAGAGGCAGGTTAGGTGGAAGCAGAACATCTCAGGTTGTGCTGGAGGAAATCAGGGCATGCCTCAGCCCAGAGCAAGGTGGGGAAAGCATTAGAGAGCACACAGCTTGACAGCACATCACTGACCAGAGGCCAGCAATTTACTTCCATGTTTGGATGCCATTTATAGCAATGGAGGTGTCAGAGTCCATCTAAACTGTGATGGAGGAACTGGTCCACATCTGCTTGCTGCCAGGGAGGCTGAATGCAGCCGAATGGCAGCAGTGAGGGCAGGGCTGTCTGCCCACCTGCAGGCACCCATCTCGACTGCTCAGCTGCAGTTTGGTGGTGAAACTCAAATACCCCTTCACTTCTTCTTCCTGTTGAGCAGATTCGGTGCAGACACTTTCACTTTACCAGGAATATTTCTTGATAAGTCAGTATCCTGCAAAACATCAGAGATGATAAACTGAATGTACAGAAATGGATTTATAAGCATCTTCCTCCCCAGGCAATGCTTCTGAGTCAGCCAGCAGGAACCAATGTGCCCAGTTCCCCTCAGAGAATGCAGGGCTGACATCAGGCTGCTCCTCCCTCACCACTGCTCATTCAGTGTAGAACCTCTGGCTGGTTTTCTGTGCACTGTGTGGGGGTCACTGTGTCAATGATTTCCCCACACCACAGCCAGTGGGAATGGAAACAGCCTCCCAAAACCAGAGGGTTTTATGCAGATGATGCTTTTGTCAGATATTATTCTGATCAAGAGACACAGAAACCTACAACCCAGCACTGCTGGTGAAGCTGACGTTCTATGAACTCCTTCCACCCTAAGCAGCAAATCTCCCCCAGCAGTACTGAGGAGCACAGCTGACCTTTCCAAGAAGGCCAATGGCATCCTGGCCTGTATCAGGAATGGTGTGATGAGCAGTGCTAGGGATCATCCTGCCCTGTACTCAGCACTGGTGAGGCCTCACCTCGAGTTCTGTGTTCAGTTTGGGGCACCTCAGTACAGAAAGGACATGGAGGTGCTGAAGCAGGTCCAAAAGAAGAGCAACAAGGCTGTGAAGGGCTTGGAGAATATGGCCTATGAGGAGAGACTGAAGGAACTGGGGCTGTTTGGGCTGGGGAAAAGGAGGCCGAGGGGAAACCTTGCTGCTCTCTTCCAATACCTGAAAGGTGCTTACAGAAAGAGCAGGGCTGGTCTCTTCTCACTGGTGACAGGACAAGGGGAAATGGCCTCAGGTTACACCAGGGGAGGTTTAGGTTGGATATCAGGACAAAATTCTGTACAGAAAGGGTTGTGAAGCACTGCAGTGGGCTGCCCAGGGAGGTGGTTGAGTCACCATCCCTGGACGTGCTTAAAAACCATTTGGATGTGGTGCTCAGGGCCATGATTTAGCAGAGGGTTGTTAGAGTTGGGGCAGGAGGGTTAGGATGAGGTTGGACTCGATGATCTTTAAGGTCTTTCCCAACCTGTTAGAATTCTATGATTCTAACACATTCGTTCTGTGAAGTATTTACCCCCACCATGGCAACAGTGGGCCATTTCTCTGCTGCTCTGTGTGTGAGAGAAACTCTGCCCAGACCCCACTCACCTTAACACTGCGGAACAGGTCTTTTTCTCTCGCAGAGGCTTCTTTGGACTGCATGAAGTTATGCAAGGCAATCTTTGCAGCTGTAAAAACACAGGAAAGATTTGAAGATTGAAACGTGCTCTGGCTTCCAGCGCTGAGGATTCATCTGCTTTAATACAGTACCTTTTCCTTTCTTTTGGGTGCCTGGAGTGAGCTTGACTTTGTACCTTTCAGAAAGAAAAGTTTCCGTCAGTCCCAGGGCCGAATGCCCCCAAACCTCCCCCACAGCAAAGCTGCAACTCACTTGTAGTTTGTCATGGCCGTGTAGGGAGCGCAGATGGGCACGGCGAAGAGCAGGATGTCCTCAGCGTGTGGCTGGCCTGTCAGTGAGTCCAGCAGGGCTGTGCCATCCTGAAGGGGAAGGAGGCACACTGTGACAGCAGGAGCAGCAGCCAACTCAAAACAACCACCCCATGTCATGGGGAAGATGAGTGGTGTTCCCTTCCCACCACCCGCAGGTGCCATGTGACAAACCAAGCTGTGCTCAATTCAGGCTCATCACTTTCCTCACTGGTATTTAATTCCTAACCTATCACTCATGACAGACCAGCCTGGAGAAGAGAAGGCTGCAGGGTGACTTCATTGCAGCCTTTCAGTACTTCAATGGAGCCCATAAACAGGATGGGAGCCAACTTTTTGAAAGGGGAGAGAACAGCAGGACAAGGGGAAATGGGTTGGAGTTGAGGGAGGGCAGATGGAGGTTGGACGTCAGGGGGAAGTTGTGTGCTGTGAGAGTGGTGAGGTGCTGGAACAGCTGCCCAGAGAGGCTGTGATGCCCCGTCCATCCGTGGAGGTGTTGAAGGCCAGGTTGGATGGGGCCCTGGGCAGCCTGGGCTGCTGTGAAATGTGGAGGTTGGTGGCCCTGCATGGCACAGGGGGGTTGGAGCTTCGTGATCCTTGAGGTCCCTTCCGACCCGGGCCGTTCTATAATTCCATGATTCTACCATTCCTGAAGTCACACCACTCACAGCAGGACAGACCTCAGTTTTCAGTGACCCCAGTGAGACTCCCAAATGCAGTCACATCTTCTCAGGGTCACCATAAGTTCCCTCCTACCGTTATCCTTTAATTAAAGGTTTTAAGGACCCAGCTAATGACCAGCCTTGGGCAACACCCACAGCCTGTAATTGTATACACAACACCTTGAAGCTTTTTTTTTTTTTCAAATGTAAATAAGCTTCTCAATCAAACTGCACTGCATCAGCCTGTGTCACCCTCCAGCCCAGAGCCACCTACTACTGAGCAGTGCAAAGACCTCCAAAGACAGGGGCCAACCTTCAATTCAGACAGTGCCCATAAGGGAATGTGCTATGTGATAAACAGTGTAAGAAGAAAGCTGGGTTCAAACAGCCTCGAGCACAGAGGGAGCCCTAAGAGCAGAACCAAACCCTTCTGGAGGGCTCAGCACATGAACTTCCACGCCAGTCCCAACCTGCTGAGAGCCAGGTTTGTGCCCCTGGTGCTGCTGACACAGAGCTGCGTGCTACAGCACGGCCCAACAGCCCTGAGGGGGAGTAAACCCTTCTCAGCACATTTAGGAGTTTCAAAGATGAGAACATTTTTACCTCCACTCCCGGCTGATCCTGGTCTTGCTCATCCTGTGAACACAGAAAAGGAGACAGAGCTGAAATGAGCGCATACCTGCTTGCTGATCCCTAAGCCCATGGAGAAAATCAGTTCTTTTATCAGCACGACACAAAAAGCCAAACTCTCATTGCAGAGATAAATTGCTTTAAAGGTAAAAAGAGCTTTTTTATGTAGGTGAGGGGAAGGCTGTTCCCTTCAGAACTCCTCATTAGCTTGGCACACACAAACTGGAGGAGAGAGACGGGCTGTGATTCAGAGATACTGAGTCACAACATCAGAGCTGGGGAGCTCTCAGCTGCACTTCAGCTGCACCGAGTGGGAGGTATTGACTAAACCAGATCCTTGGCAGTCTGGTGATGTACTCAAACCTTCCTCCTGGCTGTGCTGAGAACACAGCATGCACACGGATTGCTGCAGGGTCTTCTTGCTGCTCCTGGAAACCAAAGGGCTCCTGCAGACAGGGCATTAGGTGTGCTCATCTCCACAGCACCCCAAAAACCAGCTCAGCCACCCGGGCAGAACCGCACTACACAGCACCAGGAGACCACAGCAGCGAGTGAGAAGGAAGAGATGTGTGGACAGGAGAGAAGAGGCAGCACACTGCTCACCTTCTCATCCTGCTGCTCCTCCAGGGCCGGGTCCTCTGACTCATGCAGCAGGACTCCTCCTGGCAGCATCTCCTTGCCCCCTCCAGCACCGTGATGCACAGCCTTGGATTTCTGCTGTTGCTTCTTCACCGGTTCTTCTTTCGTCTTCCCCTTTTTCCCTTTTTTCCCTTTCTCCTCTTTGTTTGACCCTGCAGACTGGGGTTGCACATAAGGGGCAGTCAGAGCCAGCAACCGCAGCACCGCAGGGAGGCAGAGCTGCTTTCACTCACCCCCAGCAGCTTCATGATGAGCTCCCGGTCCTCCTCATCCTGGTCCTTGTACTTCTCCTTCATCTTCTTCATTTTACTCTACAGAAGAAAGCGCACCAACAGCTTTAGGAACTGACTTTTGCACAGCTTTGCAACCCATAAAGAACTAAATGCTGTGCCCACACACACCCCTTTTAGGTTTTCCAAGCCTCTCTGCAAGCAGTTCAGCAGTAACCAAGGGACTGTGCGTTCAGTGAGAGCAGCACCACGTGCTCACTGCTCTCAGAGCAGCTCCATCCTCCCCAAACCATCAAGAGCTCCACCAAGAGTCTGAAACTACGAGGCACCACGGACATCCCAGGGAAACCCCAGGTTTCTCCCACATTTCACGTGGCAATGGCTCAGCTCCTGGGTAAACCTGCTCACCTTCTGTCCCCGTTTGATGGGCTGAGGGGCTGGCACACCCTTAGTGGTGTTGGGAGGGGGGGGACGCTGTGTCTCCGTGTCTTTCTGCCTCTCTTCAGGCGCATCCAAGTTCTCAGAGTCATTCTGCTGCTTCTTTTTCTTCATTTCTCTAAGGAAAACAATCACTTGTCACAACACCTCTTGCTGCCACGAGAGAGGCTGCTGCTCTCCTGCCAGCACTACCACTCTGCTTCCCAGCCACAGGGAGCTTGAGGCACATCCACTGGAAATTAACCCTCCTCAGTAAAACCTCAAACCTACAGGAATGCAAAGAACTCTATTAACTGCTGGAGCTGGAGCCCCCACCTGTGAGTGATCACCTCCCACAGCCTCCCAGCCCCTCAGCTGCTGGCTGGCCGGTGCCATCTCTGACACAGCTGTGTTCACAGGGCTCCTGTCAACCAGTTCAAACCCAGACGGAGGAAGATTTCTAGGTTTCCTGATGACAAAGAATGCACTGATCCCCAGATTCCATTTTCCAATCCCAGCCACTCATTCCTGGAGAAGGAATGAGGAGGAGGAAGGAATTCATCTCACCCCAAACACGGAGATGCTCTCACCTCCTCTCCTTGGCTGACAGGTGTCTTCGCCCCTGGGACTTGCTGTCACTCTAAGAAGTGAAACACAGTTAGAGCACACCATGTCCAGCAGCAGGTGACACTGATTTTTGCCCCACACCTGAACTGGGACCTTACCAAGTTGGGTTCTTCCTCTTTGGGGATGGTTTTCTGCAGGGATCTGCAGGGAGATCAAAATGGAGCCCGTGACTGGATGAAGAGCAACTGCACACACACCCACACCCCAGATGTAAGCCAGCCTGGTTACATTGCACCTGGCTTTCTACTTCAAAAATTTAGCTTGGGTGAACAGAAAAGAGCAGCAATATTGGGATTTGGTTTACAAAGCAAGAACTCTGCCAGGTTGTCCCAAATACACAAAACAATACAACAAGGGTTGCTTGTACATAATATACACTAAATGAAAACACACTACGTGGACACCCTGATGCTGAGTGCCCATGCACAACAACCCTGACTGGCCATGGTATTGCCTACAATGGCTGCCTGCTTCCACCCACTCAGTCACTCTGCTTTACAGCCTCTGAGGAGTTCCATTTCCAGAGACATCAGGGAGATGAGCTCATCTCACACGCAGAGCAGCAGCTCAGCACCAATCACTCAGGTTTTTGGGTCTGAATGGCTCTGCAGAGAAAAGTGGGGCAGCCATCTTCCGAGGAGCAAAATCAGTGTGTGGGTGATTGAGGGATGTTTGGGCCAAAACAGGCACTGACAAATGGGGACCAAAGAGCCAGACAGCCTTCACTGGGGAATGGGCAGCTATCTGTGTACTTCAGGAGGTGGGACAAAGGGAAAGCTCTGCAGGGAAGGGGCAGGGAACGGTACACAGCATGGCAGAACTATCACAGCACAGGGTTACTGCCCTGCACCTGACAGCCTGCATAGCTGAGCATCACGAAGTGACAGCATCTTATCACAGCCCTGGTCCTGGTAGCATTTGAGCAGTATGGAGAACCTCAGGAGGGCCCACAGTGCTGATCAACGCAGCTGCTTTGCTTACCTTTGAGACTGCAGATGCGACAGGTCGATTGTTGTATCCGGGTAATTCACCTCTTCCTCTTTCACTTCACTCTTTGGCTCTGGATGTTCCACTTCAGATCCTCCATCATCCTCTTCAGAGACACCCTCTGGCACAGGAGGTGTGCTTACTCTGTCCTGGTCAAGGTCAGCAACATTCTCATCGCCATTATTTTCAGATGTGGCTTCCACATCTCCTGGTGCTTCGTTGCACTCTGCCTTGTCCTCTTCGCTGCTGCTATCTCCTCCTTCTGGGGCACACAGGTGAGGAAAGCACAGCTCACATCAGAAATGGCAGTGAGCCCAACAGCTGCCTCTGTCAGCAGTGTTACACTGTACCTAATAGCTCCACTTCTTCTGACACCAGCTCACTGGCACCGCTGGAAACTGTTTCCAGATCCTCATCCTGTACTTTGATCTTCCTTTCTTCTCGGTGTCTCCAAACGCAGCTTTCATCCACCTAACAACAAAGCCCCCATATGAGGCCAGCACCAGCTCCACCACGGCTCTTTAGCCTTTTTGGAGAGCACCCCACTCAGCCTTACTCGTTCCCTTTGAACACTTTTTGTCATTCCAAGGGCAGTCAAACTAAATCAGCACAATTTAAACCTATTCTGACAACCCAGTAAGTGCAGCTAGCAAAGAGGCACACAGTGCTGCACAAACAGCAGACACACACAGGCCTCCAACAGAGCTAGTGCAAAAATCCAGCAGAGACAGTCATGTTAACAGTGTGTTTGATTTACACGAAGACAACAAAAACCAGGGAGAAATGGAAATGAGAGAGAAGTAATCTTCAGCATGAAGCATTTTATGGGATATGCTCAAATGAGAAAAAAGGTAATTGGGAATATATTGACAACTAGGAAATGAGTTTCCAACAGCTTAAACAAATTACAAAAGGCAGCAAGAGCTGCACAGAAAAAGCAGTACCTTGAACAAGAAGCTAAAGCCCATCATCAGATACGAAGGTGGAAGAAAATTCTTCTTCCCTGAAAAACAAAGACAGAGTCTCATGAAGAGGTTCAACAGCTGTGTTAGATGGAGTCTTTTTTTAAATTCATTTTTGCTACAAGCTTTAGGCTGCCAAAAGTTACCCCAGGGCTCATTGTAGCTTTTGGATGAGGGCAGAACAGGAGAAATCAAAACAGCTCAGCTAACAATCTTCCGTCCAGGGCCCCAGCTAGCAGATGCTGCCTGATATTTGGTCTGGACTGCTCAGAACAGACTGTGAGAAGTGCAGGCTGTCACAGCAGAGGGGCAGCTCAGGGCACAGCCCTGCCATTGCAGCACAGCACCTTCAGGCAAAATGGATGCCCCCACCCCAGCAGTGCCCAAGGATGGGCCGGATGGGGCCCTGGGCAGCCTGACCTGCTGGGAGAGGCTCTGCCCACAGCAGAGGCTGCAGGAGCTTCAGGGTCCTTTCCAGCCCCAAGCTCTTTGTGATTCTGTGAAAACAGTTCATAACATAACTGCACTGCTGCTTTGTGCCTCACCTCGGATCATGAAGCTTCCAGTAGTGAGATATTCTCCTGTAGGTGCAGTTTTAGAAACCTGGAAAAAACGTGATGTCAGCATGTCACGGAAGATCAGCGTTGTGTCATAACAGCACCACAACAGCAACGTTCCAGCAAGCCACGTTTTTAACTTCTGGGAATAGCTTTCTGTAAGAACTCCATATCCCAGGGTTTTTCTGTTCTTTGTAGGACATTTCCCTGAAAGTTGCTCCAGTTCAGCTGCACATTGCTGGCACTACTTTTAGAAGTGCTGGTGAGGACCTGAGCTAGTCAGGCAATAGGAACACAGAAGACTTTACTGCAATCTCTCTAGGCTTACAGTTGAGTAACTTGGAAATGCATTCAAACAATGGTTAATACATAAGCTAGAAGCCCAAGTGAAAAAAAAGAAAAAAAAAAGAAAAAAAAAAAAGGCTAGTTCTAAAATTTCTTTTTAATGGAAGTGATGCCCCTTCAGAAGTAAGACGACAGGCTTGCAACACTTCCTCTACCATGCTCATGTCATATCAGAGGTTAACCTGCCCAACCCTACCCTGAGTGCAGCACTCAGGGAGAACCTGCAAGGAGAACAGTTCCAGCCCCATCCAGCAGTTCCCAGATAGAGCCACAGCAGCTTCTCCAGATGTTCTAACTGCCAAGGTCACACACAGGTGTCCTCACCTGGTTGTGGGAGACCCACCAAGCACTGGTGACAACACGGGCATCCCAGGCAGCGCTGTAGCACAAGGCCATGGTGCCTGCCTCCGTCAGGGTGCGCGGAGGAATGGGTTCACCTACAACAGGAACACCCAACACATCAGTGAATGCAATACACCCACAACAGATGTCATCCCTCAACATCCACACGCAGCCTAACCCAGTATATGGACATCCCAGGGCACTGGGCAGTGACAGCATGGGCTGCTTAAGCTGTGAGGCACAAGCAGCATCCGTGGCTGCTCTTCACAGCTCCTCAGCAGAGGCTGAAGCCACATGTGCTACTGCTCCCAATCCTCAACACAGCTCTGCAAGGCAGCAATAAGTGCACTGCTCACACAGCTAATTTCTGTCACTGGCCACGAACAGGGCAAAGGTTTGCACAGCTGATCTCCCACAGGACACGTCCAATGCACCAACACTTTCATGCTGAGATCAGCACCCTCTGCCAGCACCCAAACTGCTCGTGCCAGCTACAGAAGTCTCGGCAGGTCTCCAATCCCTGCAACCAGCAGCAAAACACTTGCACCAAAACTTCTGCCATCAATTACTGCTTCTCTCAGTGAGCACAGCTCTGCTGTTCCTTCCCACCAGGAGCTCAAGTGAACAAGCACAAACAGCCAGCCATGGCTGGGAAGCACTTTCAGGTGATGACAATCTGATCTTGGAGGAACTGAAGCCTCTTGTGTCCCAACTGAAACCCCTGCAGGAATTGGGTGCTGCAGTGAGGGGGGAAGGAGCTCGCTGGGCTGGACTCGGACATGCAATGCAATGTCTTGAGGCTTCTACAAGCCCCCCAATCAGCCCCACACAAAGCACCTGTTGGATTCTTGATCACACAGCTTGTGGCTCCGTGGAGGTCAGCGTGCACATATATGTCCCCTGGAAAAGAAATAAGTCAGCCATGTATGTGGTAACCACGCAGACCACCAGAGCTAAGGCAAAGACTCCTGGTAGCAGTGGGAAGCACCTCTCTTGTCTGCAAACAACAGGATGGGAAGAGTCTTTCATCCCACCCCAGGTGCCCCAGGCAGGATCAGCTCATTTGCTCCTGACAGGAGTCCACCCAACCCACTCTTACTGCAGGGTGCAGCCTCCCACAGCACTCAGCAGACAACACACACACACACACACACAGCCCTCAGGACTCACCATCACCAAAAGCCCTTTTGCCAAAGTCTCAGCCTAACAACAGAGCAGTCAGAGCTCCCTGCATCATCCAGAAACAAAGAAACTGATAATATTTTCCTTGATTACTCACCTGGTTTAAGATACCGCTTCACAATCAGCTCATTCTGCTGCTGATCTCTTCCAGCAATAACGAGGTAATTCTCAGAGCTAATGAACCACAGGAACTTCTCAAACCTGCCAGATCACACCAAAGCACTGCGTGAAAAACACCTGGAACTCACAGGATGGTACAGAGATGCTTTGTGTGTCAAAGTCAGGGAATGTTCATCTTAGTGTCTGTGATGTACAAAATAGCTTTATATCCTTCCATGTGCCTGGGGCACGCAGACAAGGCATGATACAAATACAGCATCACTGCCAACAGTATTTTGAGATTAAATAAGTACTGCTACCAAAAAGCCCAGCAGCCTCCTATTTGTTTGTAATGCTTTAGTTATCAAACTACACAAACCTCTGCTCATTTGTTAAAAGCTACTGCCACTATCTACCTCACAGACACTGAGCTGCCAGAAAGTAACAGAGGAGTTCTCTAAGCCCACCTCCTAGCTGTGCTGAGAGCAAAAACTCAGCTCAACTACAATCCATATCCATGGAGAAGAACCTTCCCAGGCAAAGGCACTACCAGGATCAGGTCAGAAGCTCAAATAAGCAACTGCAAGGAGGCTGAGTGCAAATTGCAGTGCTCAGAATTCATACTCAGCTCCACTGCTAAGCTCCTGAAGTCAGACTGACACAAACGTTTCAGATTTGTGCACATCCCCAACACATCACATAATAACAACAAAACTGTACTTGCCAATAGACCTTTCTTGCTTTCTGAATGGTGGTAACTGTCTGAACTTCCTTCAGTGTCTGCTTCGTCTTCTTCTCAGCTGATTTAAATGCCTAGTTAGACAAAAAGGCATGATCCCAATCTGCCAGCACAGGAATCACAGCACTGCTAAATGGACAGCAGGAAAAGCAACAGGCAATTTCTCTGAATTTTTTTGAGAGTGCAGGCTCTGCAATCTGCTAATAGCAAGCCCACATTCCCTTCATGCACAGAACAAGACTAAGGCTCAAATCATCACAGCTGTCTGACCTGCACTGTGGCCCTGCTTATCAGTTGGTTGAGCATAAGGATTCCCACTGACTTCCCACTGCTGCCTTTGTAATTACAGCTCTGTCAGCACCTCCAGGCACTCACAGTGCTGACCAAACAGCACAGCAGGCACCTGCTCTCCTTTATTCAGTCACTTTGAGAGCTTCACAGCAATACAGTCCTGGTTTGTTGTCCTCAGCTTTCAGGTCTCATCAGAACTACCTCAACTAGGGCAGGCTTGTCCATGTATCCATGACAGGGATTCAGCTTTCAAATACCTTCTAAAAACAAAGACAAATACCTTTTCTGCAGCTTCTACTGTCTTCTGTGTTTTCTTAGCTGCGTGTCTCTTGTGATCATAGTACCTGCAAAAGACAAGTTTGTTAATGCTTGAAATCCCTGTGTTTTTAGAGTGCATTTCTCATCATTCCTTACATTTGTTGTAAACATGCTATTTGGAGACAGTATTCTTCAGCCCAGATCTTTGGATCTCCTTATACAAGGAAAGCAGCCAAACAAAGTGACTTCCTTCTCACACTGACAGAGTGCCTGCACTGCTGTGTGACAAGAAGCAGCCATGTTCTGCCCCTGCCCAGAACTGTACTCAAAGTCACATGAATGCCACAGCTGGAGAATATCTGCTGTGCAACTGTGAGGCACTGGTTTTTGAGCAGGAAAAGGCACAGCCTGCACCTCGTGGCCATCCACCCACTGCAATGTCTGATGTTTCTTTTCAGAAAGGTGCAGACAGAGCCCTTCCTGTGCATCATCCCTAACAACTGCAAAACACAGGAACTTGGACTAACAAAGCACACTGAACCTTACTTTTTGGCATTGGCGTATGCAGACAAACTGAGATCAACATCAACTAATGATGGTTTGTTTTTCTGAGGTTTCTTCAACTGCTTGTTTTTATTTTTTTTCTTTTTGCCCTTGGGCTCTTCTGTTTCTTCTTTCTCTAAGTCAGCATCCTCCCCCTCCTCTTCCTCTTCAGATAACACATATGGGTTCCTAAAAAGCATGATATCACGTGATTAAGAAAACTGTTTCTTTGTTAATCTCACTGCAATTGCAGGTACGCTGAGCAAACATTAGCTGGGATTTGTGTCTGCTCCTCATTGCTACCTTCAATCCACCTCAGCACAGCTGTGCTATGTCTGCATAGCACAAGAGTCTCACTTCTTTTTCTCTTATTTTTTTAAAAGCACCACGATACAGCATTCAAACCTGTGTAGCAACACTCCCAGTAGCATTTCATTACCAGAACTTCTAACAGAACCAGCACCAAGGCTTGCAGCTCACAGCAGCTGCATTGCTGAACCATCAGCCTGTCATAGGACTGCTTTTAGCACTGAAAGGAGCAGGGTCTCACAGGAATTTTACACCAAAGTAATTAGCAAAACATGCACAGCTAACTGCTGGCTAACACAAGGGGGGTTTGGATCTCTACTGCTTTATGACACCTTCCAATGACTTAGAACACAATCAGACAGATGCACCAGAACAACAGACTGACCAGACCAACAATAATTACAGTAACTAAATTATTTTTACTTTTGAAAGCAAAAAAGAAGGCATCCATCTTTGCTCACAAAGCCATGTTCTCTTCACACAGCTTGCAAATAAAACACAACAGCTTCAGTAACAATTTACCAGCTAAAAAGACACTTACCTGCCGTGCAGCTCACGCCGTGCAGCCTCTTGGTATGGATGACCTGAATGCACTCACCTCAACAGCATTGTGATGTGATTTGTCTGCAGCTTTAATTCTTTGATTGCATTTGCAACGGGGTCTCCCTGTGCCTGAGCCTCCTTAACAATTGCTCCAATCTCTGTCCAGTCTATCTGGTTGGCCAAGGCGCTTCGCACCACCTGGATGGCTCGGTTGACCATCTCCAAGTTCATCTCTATCAGTTCTCCTTTTATCTTATCGACTTCCTGAAGGTAAAAACAGAGATTGACACCCATTGAAGCTAAACACACACTGGGCGATGTTTTTAAGTTAGCAGAAGTAATTAATGCTGAGACAAAACTCATGAATGGCACAGAAGCAATCACACTGGGCAATGGTCAACCTGGCCCTTGCAAGCAGAGCTGCACAAATAAATTTTGGCAAGGGAAGTACAAAGCATTTGTATGAGAGCAGAGGCCCACTGTGCAGACCTACCCTCCCTGGTGGGTTACAGAACAGCAGGGCTCACTTTGGGGCCTAATGCTGACCACAGCAATCATGACCAGCAGGTACAATTCTGTGTCTTCCTAGGTGCAAAATTCCAGTCTTACTTGAGCTTGCTGAAGAGCTTCCAGTCTTTGCTCGTGATCTCTACGGACATTTTCAAGTTTCTTCAATGCTTGTTTTTCCTTTCATACAAGATTAACATGGAAAAAAAAAAAAGAAATATATATATGTAAATGACATCATCTAATCACTGTAAGATACTCAATACAGCACCCCAGAAGAGAAAAATACAACAGCATAAGAGAAGCAAAGACACCAAAATACTGTTGCTAACATGATTACTTGC
This sequence comes from Centrocercus urophasianus, assembly GCF_019232065.1. Classification (NCBI taxonomy): domain Eukaryota; kingdom Metazoa; phylum Chordata; class Aves; order Galliformes; family Phasianidae; genus Centrocercus; species Centrocercus urophasianus. The sequence continues at coordinate 50,854,891 of NW_024884586.1, forward strand.
ACTGCAGAACTAACTACTACATCACCTAGTCTGAAACCCATTCTCCACCAACTCAGCATCTCCATAGCACAAATAAGTAAGCAACACCTCCCCCACCTCCAACTACAGAATCAGAATGTCCCAAAGCACTCGAAGCTCAGAGAGCCACCTCAGGTGCTCCATCTCCATGACAGCATACCTGCTGCAATGCTTTCAGGTCAATTTTCTGTCCTTCGAGCTTGGAGTAGAACTCATCTGCTGCCTGCAAGAGAAAATCAGTTTGAAGGATCTCCAAGTTGCATTATCCTACACCAGCAACAAGCAGGCAGGGAAGGTTGGGCACCACAGAGGTGACTGCAGAGCTCTAAAAGAGGAGATAAGCTCAAACAAGGTTCAGTAACTTCCTCCATTTTACCTTTGCAGGAGATGAGTTCAGCAAGGCCATCAAGGTATGTCTTGCTACAAGCTGTGGGCTGTGCATGACAGTAACTAGCTGGCCAAAGTAGGGCCTGCATTTTTGATTACAATATGATGAAATGGAACCTGCTGTTTCACAGTGTGCTCTGCAGATTGTGACTGCAATTATTGACCTACGTGCCCTGAATTCCTGCTCCTTCAATAAGTCATTTAACAAACAACAACAACAACAAAAAACTATAGGAAGCCTAGAAGCTATGGCTAAGGACTGCTCCTGGTGGGCTGCTCCAGTTTCCAGATAACTGTGGTTAAAACAAAAAGCAGGATGCTTTCAGACCATCAGTGCCGTGAAGAAGATGACAGAAACTCAGGCAGCAGGGTAGGAAAGAGAATGGAGAACTCTAATGATCAAGGTCAGGGACCTGATAATGATTCCATGTAATGTTAACGAGTCAAGGACCAGGAGGGACTGCACACAAGGACATGGCAAATTGGACATCTCAGGCTTCCAAAGTAGTCACTGTGATGGTGGAAATGATTGTTTGTCTCCAGCAGTAACTCAGGATCTGAACTTCTAACACTAACAACGTGTTTGACCAGGACTGGTGACAGCCAACAGCCCTGCAGGTTCAGAACACTCCATTATTTCACCTATGGGGCCTATCAACTGAGTCAGCAAAGGCAGCCCTGCCCAACAGTAGCCTAAAGCCCTATTTTACTTAGCCTTTTCTGTGCAAACATTCATCCACTCAATTCATCAGCTCTTCCAAGGCCTCTGTTTTCATTACCAACACCTGCACTATTTTTTTTTAACGGTTCTTCTTAGCATCAGTCAATTAAAGCACTTAAGTACAGCATCAGCAAAAGCACTGTACCTTATTGAATGAGTCAAATTCCAAGTAGGGACATTTTGAATGTTGAGAAAACAAGAAAGGATGAAATTCCTCATATCTGTAAAATACACATTTGATATTATCACCTGAAAACTAATGTCAGTCACGCAGATTAGTAGAAAAGGAAATAAATACTTCAGATATTTACGTGTAGATATCTTCTGCTGGTTTATCTGGTTCCAGGCTTGGCTTTTTCTCCTTCTTCTGGATAATATAACCCTGAAGGAGTGCAGAAATACGTCTATCAGCATTGGCCTTTGCAAAGAATCCCCTTATCTTGGGAAGGCAGTAAGATTCAGGTGCTAACCTACCATGCAGCCCAAGACAGTAATGCACTCTGTCAGGGAGACTTAGAATGGCCTGGGTTGCACAGGAGCACAGTGCTCATCCAGCTCCAACCCCTGCTGTGTGCAGGTTGCCAACCAGCAGCCCAGGCTGCCCAGAGCCACATCCAGCCTGGCCTTGAATGCCTGCAGGGATGGGGCATCCACAGCCTCCTTGGGCAACCTGTGCCAGTGCCTCACCACCCTCTGGGCTCCTTTGCAGCACAAAGTCCTGACTGCTTGCTGCTCTCCATTCCAACTTACCCCACTAACAATGGTGAGCTCACCTTACAGACCTCAGAACTGCCCTACAGCTCCCCACACAAATCAGGGTTGACACGCAGAAGAGCACCACATGCTGTGACAGCACAAGTGCATTCTACATCATCTGCTTGTGAATTATTTAACTGCTGTGCAGGAAGGTAGCAAAGTGCAAGGAAGTACTTTTTGTTCCCCCTAGCTGGAGCCCAAGGTTCCAGAACAGAATCTGGAGCTGATACTGCCAGGAACAGGCATGTGCTGAGCAATACTTCCTACCAGTTCAGTTCTGCAATCCCTGCGTAACTGACAGCCACAGTGCCCAGCTCAGACCTTACCTTTCCATTGAAATCCTCAGTGAGTGTCATATATTCTTCTGCTTTTTCTAAAGCACTGAGTACTTTTTCAATATTTTCTGAAGAGAGAAAGGGGAAGAGAGGAATATTTTAAAACATCTACAAAAGAAAGATGTTTCTATCCAAATACAGCACAACAGATCAACAAAGGACCCAGGCAACTGCTCCTCCAATTAAGTTCCAGCTATGACACGGCCCTGCCATAGGAGTCCTATGTTCTGTTTCCAGTGTATTCACAATCCTAGAGTTTAAAGTGGACCAGGTTGGTCCCAATGTAGAACATTACAGCACATAATGTGATCAGAACTGCAGGCTTAAGGAATACTCATCCCTTTGAAAAAAATCTTACATAGCAATGTGTAGACATAGAAATGTGTACAACCCCTAAGGCATTATTTCCTACGTACCTTTACTTTCCATATGTTGATCTATTTTGACATAACCAGAAAATCCAGCTTCCATAAGGCAATGCTCAATGAGAGTGGCTCCATAAGCTATTTAAAAAATGAAAAACAAAGATAACCACCTCCTGAAAACATTCTCAGTGAAATCTGCATTCACATTAAGATCAGCACAGAAAGCATTTCCATAAGCCTTGACCAGGATATGCAGTCAATCCCCAGATTGCAGAGAGTGAGGCACTGTGCTCCCAAATTCAGAAGGCAGAATCTATGGTGAACAGGTGAGCAGGACTCCTGCAGCTGCCCTCAGAAATGCTGGCTGGTTGTGCAGAACTGACAGGGCTCTGATGAGATTTTAGCAAATTAGGGATGCTTGGGATCACTTGGAAGTGTGAAGGGTCTAGGACTGAGTGATGCTAAATGGTTCCAAAAGAGACTGGGTAAACAGGTGGAAGAAGAGTGCAAGCTAAGACATTAAATGCTCAATGATCAGGGTGGGAAGCCTGTAAAGCATGGCTACTGGGACTGAGACACTGCTCTGCTAAAGTATCAGTGCTTCTGCTATGGGAGGAAAGCAATTAGGAGCAGGTTGTTTCTTTAGAAGGAAAGCAGGCTGGAGAAAGAAAGGAACAACGGTGGTGAAAAAGGGAAACGAGAAATGGGAAAAGTAACACTTAGGTCTGCAAATCGTGTGATTTAAGCTGTTCAAGGTGCCTGCCAAGCACCCTGCATTTATCAACAGTGCCAAACAGGGAGAATAAACCAAATCTGTTGTTCTGACCACCCCAAACAAGTCAAATCTGCTTCTGCAGTCAGAAGAACTGGGGCATGGGGTGCTTCACCTCTCTTTACAGAGAGCACCCACACAGACAGGCCAAGCCTCCTGGTTTCATATCAGTGCTCAACCCAGGACAGGCATCACCCAGCTGCTCCTCAACAACATCCCTGCCCTGACTGCACACTTCCATCTCCTGCTGGGGAGAGCCAACAGAACCATCCCCAGATCCTCCAAACTGAAGCAGCACTGCAAGGCTCACTGTGCAGTCAACTTTAAATACGTTTTCTTTTAAAATCTATTCCATTTTCAAAAGCTTGGTTTGTGTTATTATTTCTCTAACATACATAAAAGCAGACTGCCAAAAAAACCCAAAAAACTTTAAAAGACTGTGCAGAATCACCTATTGCCCTCGTTTCTCTTCCTTACGAAACAGCACTACTTACGAAGATGTGGGTTAAGAACCCTCTTCAGCTGTTCCCCTTTGGGTGCATTTGATATTATCTCAGTTAACCTACAGAAGATAAAAGAGTTGCCGTTTGAAAGAACAACAGATTTTCAGGTCACATTGTATTGCCTAGAAGCAACAACACATTTTCAGTATGAAAAGGGCAAAGTAGCCTGCAGTACATGAAGACTAGCCCCAGATACAGCACTTTTAAAGAACACTAGAGTTCAAAGTGTCATTAAGTTCAAGTAAGCCTACTTTTCAAGCCTGCCAGGTCCCTTTGGACAGCATTCCTTCCTTCTGTTGTATTAGCTGCACCACTCAGCTTGGTGCCATCGACAAACTCGTTGAGGGTGCGCTGGATCCCATTTTCCAGGTCACTGAACAAGATGGCAAAGAGCCTCAGCCCAAAGAAGGACCCCTGGGGGCCACCACCCATCAGCAGCCTCCACCTGGACACAGAGCCGTAAGTAATTTGGGTTTATTCCCACACATACACCATTAAAAAGCAATTACCTTTCCAAGGAGGGCAGCGGGGTGGGTGCTTTTGCACTGTCAACTGGGTATCGTTCCCGAACTGCAAATCTGACATCATCTGCTTCATCCGTGCGAAACCTCAGAATGTTTAAAATGAGATATTCGTGGTCTGTCAGGACTATGTTACCCTGCAAGCACACCACAGCGGGCCCTTAGCAAAGGCTGTGCTCAAGTGTTCACTTCCAGAGCACCATTGGCAGCTCTGCACTCACCCTGTCGTACAGCTCGATGATCAGGTGATAAGCAGCTTCATTGCTTCCAAACTGGAAGTCCACAATTCTGTCTATTCCCAGCTGTCTCACGCTGACCAGCCTTCTGGTCTTCAGGTGCTTACGGCACTGCCAACAGCAGAGAGAACAGCTGTGACAAGATGCAGACACATCTGCTTGTGACATTTTACATCAACACGCATTTGCTTTTTTGTTTTAGCTGTCAACCCCTCCAACAACACTGGCTGCTTCTTAATACAAATACTACAAAAGGAATATTATAAAAATTCTATTGCTGGGTTCAGTAATATAAACATAATAATGCTTTGATATTTACAGGCAACACGATTGTCACCATCAAAAGATTTTTTCTATTTCAACAGCTATTTGTTGTGCTGGCTCGCTCAAAACAAGGTCATCTGTCACTTCAGCAAGAGTGGCTAATTAAAGTTCAGAGGGTGTGTATTACAAAGAGAACCAAGATTAATCCTGCATCCACACAAGACATGCAAATCCACTGCAGAGTCCATGCAGAGCCCTCTCAGTGAGGCCACATCCAGGGGCAGCAGGCTGTGCAGATCTGTGTGAGCTGCATCCCCACAGATCTGCCTACAAGAATGCAACCAGCAGCTTGCAGCAAGACCTGAACCCTCCAAGTCTGAACAGACTGAACAGAAAGACCTTATTAACACAGCATTAATACATTTGGACAATCCAGCTGGAACGACAAGGGTCTCACTGGAGTAAAATTCAGAACAGTCTGGGTGGCTCACAAAATGTTCAGCACATTAATACCAGCATTCACAAATCTACACCTTCAATGTTTCTGGCACTGAGCATCAGCAAAACGATCTGAACTCCGAATTTGCTCTTCCCATGTCCTCAGTCACCTGCCTGATCAGGATCTAATAGCTAAACCCTTCAGAGTTTTCTTGTCCCCAAGGTCAGAACATTAATGCTGTTTTCTTTAATCAGCATTCTTTTCAAAATGAAAGCACCAGTTCGTTTACCTTCATTGCAAAGCCAGATGGCATCATGTTTTTTGGCCACTCAAACTCCGTGGTGTGAATCCGTATGCCAGATTCGAGCAGCAGTGTGGCCTTGCAGTCTGGTCTGTTAACAAAACAAAGACTCAATTTGGCATGTGAGCAGCCACCTCTGACTACACAGCAGCCTGCAATGGAATGAGATGGAACTACCATAACCAGCAGCGCATCATCTACAGGAAACAGTGGACAAAACCAAGGAACACCAGCAAACAGTGCTCCAACCAGGCTGACAGCAAAAGGATGCCCATGCTTTAAATCTATAGATAACAGACCAAGCAAAATGAATGCTTTTGGAGTTAACTCTCCCACTCAACTGGAGGCAGGCAGGTGCCACAGGCTGCAGCGGAGGACATGATGCACCCTACTCACTGCCTGGGCACTGGTGTCACTCATAGAACTGCCACTCTCCATTCCTGCCACTTCTCTCTCCCTTCCTCACACACAAAAACATGGCAAAATCAGGAGAGTTTTCTTCTCAGAAACAGTGGTGCTGCAGTGGCACAGCTGCCCAGGGAGGGAGGGGAGTCACTGCCTCTGGAGGTGTTCCAAACAGTGAAGATATGGCACTGAGGGACGTGGTTTAATGGGTATGGTGGGGTGGGCTGGCAGCTGGACTTGGAGATGTTAGAGGTCCTTACAAACCTCAGTAATTCTACAAAAAAGAAACATCCATATCCACATGCTCTTATGGCAGCTCCTCTACCTTTCTGGACATTTTCTGCTGCATTTTAAAAAACTGAGGCAGGGGAGGTTTAGGTTGGATATGAGGAGGAAGTTTTTCAGCCAGAGGGTGGTGAGACACTGGCACAGGTTGCCCAAGGAAGCTGTGGATGCTCCATCCCTGCAGGCATTCAAGGCCAGGCTGGATGTGGCTCTGGGCAGCCTGGGCTGCTGGTTGGCGACCTGCACACAGCAGGGGCTTGGAGCTGGATGAGCACTGTGCTCCTGTGCAACCCAGGCCATGCTGTGATTCTATGATGTGATTCTATTAACTTTTCCTCTTCTCACACCTGTACCACAGGCTATCTCGCAAGAATTTCCAGAATAACAACCGCTGCATTTTATCAGGGAACAACAGAATTCCAATGAAAACTTCTCAGAAAAGCCAAACACAGTTCATACACGCAACAAACGCAGCAACAATGTAATGAAACATAAAGATATCCTTACTTTTGGAGGCGAATAAGGTACGTCTTATTGTCCACATCATAAACATTGTTCACTCTCATTCCCAGTAAGCTGCCAAAAACAAAACACGTACTTTGGAGAACACAATATACAAGTGTCAGGAAAAAAGAAAAAAGCAGGATAACTGAGATATACACAAGTGTGAGCGGTGATAAATCACCACAGAGGTTACTGGCTGCGGCCCCCAGCGCCACGGCACGGCCTGAGGGACGGCGGGGCTCTCCCCACGATCAAACAGGAGAGCTGAGCGGGCAGCAGGGGGGACAGGAGCGGCAGCCGTGACGGCGGGCAGGCGGCAGAGCAACGCCGGTGTGAAGGGGCAAGGAGGAGGCCGCTAGCACGGGGGCAGAGCGGAGCCGCCTCACACGGCCCCGGTTGCACACCGCGGGCAGCAGGCGGTACCTCAAGCGCAGCTCGGCCACCAGCGCGCGGATGTCGATGGTGCTGAATCGCGACTTCATGCTGCCGGTGCCGCTGTTGATGCCGGTGCCGCTGCCGGTGTCACCGTCCACCCCTCACGGCGGCCCTCGCGCATGCGCCAACGCCCGCTACGGGTGCCACTCGGTGCCAATTTCCGTCGCGGGGACGAAACGCGCGCTCCGCTCCGCGCGCACGCGCCGTGCCGTGCGCAAGGGGGGATTCCGGAGGGCTTGTGGGCAAAAGGGTTTGGTGGTGCGGGCAAAAGGAACCCGCGTCTCTCTGTGTTGCCCAGGCTACGCTGCAGTGGCTATTCACAGGCGCGATCCCGCTACTGACCGGCACGGGAGTTTTGACCTGCTCCGTTTCCGACCTGGGCCGGTTCACCCCTCCTTAGGCAACCTGGTGTGCCTCGGCTCCCCGGGGCTCACCATATTGATGCCGGCCTTAGCGCGGACGCCCGCTCGGCATAGCGCACTGCAGCCCAGAACTCCTGGGCTCAAGCGATCCGGCGGGCTCAGCCTCCCGAGTAGCTGGGATTACAGGCGTGCGCCACCGCGCCCGGCAGCGGCTCCACCGCAACGCCGCCACCCGATGCCGGCTGTGCGTGCGGACCGGGCGGAGCCTTCGCTTCTCTCCGCAGGGCTTTGCTACGGAGCTGCGCGCTATAGCGGTGCAGCACCGCTCTTAGGAACAATAAATGTTGTTCCTAATATCCAGTCTGAATTTTCCACGCGGCAGCCTGAGGCCACGACTTCTCATCCTGTCACTGTTACCTGCGGAGCTGGGAGGGTCCAGAGGAGCCACAAAGATGAGCAGGGGGCTGCAGCACCTCCACTACAAAGACAGGCTGAGGGAGCTGGGCTTGTTCAGCATGGAGAAAAGCAGGCTGTGGGGTGAGCTCAGTGCAGCCTGCAGTACCTAAAGGGAGCCTGCAGACAGGAGGGGAGTCAGCTCTTGGCAAGGGGAGATGACAGCAGGACAAGGGGAAATGGTTTGGAGTTGAGGAAGGGCAGATGGAGGTTGGATGTCAGGGGGAAGTTGTGTGCTGTGAGAGTGGTGAGGTGCTGGAACAGCTGCCCAGAGAGGCTGTGATGCCCCGTCCATCCCTGGAGGTGTTGAAGGCCAGGTTGGATGGGGCCCTGGGCAGCCTGGGCTGCTGTGAAATGGGGAGGTTGGTGGCCCTGCATGGCACAGGGGGGTTGGAGCTTCGTGACCCTTGAGGTCCCTTCCAACCCAGGCCATTCTGTGATTCTGTGATTATCTGGGAAAAGAGGCTGACTCCCACCTCAGCACCACCTCCTTTGAACAGTAGACAGCAATGAAGTCTCCATTCAGGCTCCTCAAAAATTATCAAACCACAGAGAGCAAGCCATGGAATGTATTTTGAGACTGAAGCTATTCCAGCTAAGAGACGAGTCTGGCCCCATCTCTTGATCACCTTCCCTTCAAACATGCATAGTTCAGATCCCCAGTGCCTTCTCTTCTCCAGGCTGAACAGGCCCAGCCCCCTCAGCTTGCCTCAGAGAAGGAGAGGCTGAGCAGCCAGGGTTGGGCTGGGTGTTTCTCACAGGTTCCTGCCTTGATTCTATGATTACATGATTCTATGATAGGAGAGCTGCTCCAGCCCCTTCCTTATTTCAACAGCATCTCAGCTTGGGCCTCTGCTGAGGAGGTGGATGGTCCCTGAGCTGCTCCAGGGAGGCCAGCCTCCTCCTGGGCACCTGCAGCTCCTCAGCTTGAGCCCTGGTTGCTTCTCATACAACCAGTTGGGGTCTGGCTGCCAGTGCCTAGCTGGGTTCTAGAGAAGGATCAGGGGCATCTCCTTGGCTGGGAAATTTCTTTTAATGAGTGCTTCTCTCTCCCCTATTAGAGAAACATAATTTTTCCCCTCTTTTCCTCCCTCTTCCCCTCAAGAAAGGCCCCTGTGCATCGTGCCCCCTGCAGCTCACACCACACATGCACAGTTCCCAATCACACAGCAAAAGGAAGCTGGGTCCCGCTCTCTTGCCCAGGCTGTGCTGCAGGGACTGTTCACAGGCGCGATCCCGCTACTGATCAGCACAGGAGTTTTGACCTGCTCCGTTTCCGACCTGGGCCGGTTCACCCCTCCTTAGGCGACCTGGTGCCCCCTGGCTCCCCGGAGGACACCATATCGATGCTGATCTTAGCCTGGACGCCCGCTCAGCACAGCTCTCTGCAGCCCAGAACCCCCGGGCTCAAGCTGTCCGCCAGCCTCAGCCTCCCGGACGCTTGGATTACAGGCACAAGCCACCGTGCCCGGCTGTTTTTCAGCCTTTGGCAGATTCCTCGACATCTGTCTTGTATGGGCTCTGCCTGGCCACACAGTGGCAGTGGGGATCTGAGAGACAGTCCTTCTGCTGCCCGTGTTTAAAAATGGATGGACGGATACACAGGAAAGGCATTTCTGAGCACAAGTAGATTTAAGCAGCTGACAAAACCCAGAGTTCTCACTCTTAGCCTGGAGAGACACGCTATGATGCTCTGCTTTCATTTTAACCCCAAAGAGGCACGATGTCTCCGGAAGCTCCATCTCTGAGACAGCTCAGCACTTCATTTACTGAAGAGAGCATAAGAGATGTCTCACTCTTTGCTTTCTCTTACAAAGAAAGGCATCTTGATTCACCAGAGGTCTCCTAAGAGAGAGGAGCTCAGAGCTGAGGACACAAAGTAGTTGTGACAGCAAACAAGAAGTGGAGGAGGCTAATGAGATGATCCTGGGAACTTTGGCTCCATCTGGAGCAGGCTGAACCTGACTGCTGGAGGGATGTTTGCTAAAGTGCACGTCTGGGAAAATCTGCTGCCTGGGATTTCCCATGTTCGTAGTTAAATTTACTGGGATCTCAAAGGTTTGGCAGATCCTGCACTATGACCCCTCACTGCTGCAAGAAACCACAACACACACAACTTAAGCACACACAAATGAGCAAGGCTGTGGCCACGTCTGCAGGAGACGCTTTTGTCTTCTCTCAGTATCGACTCTTTTGTGCTCACTCCCTGGGATGGACGGTGCTGCAGCTGCCAAGCGCAGGGTCGTGGGGAAAGCAGCCAAAAGAGGTTGGGTCCCGCTCTCTTGCCCAGGCTGTGCTGCAGGGACTGTTCACAGGCGCGATCCCGCTACTGACCAGCACGGGAGCTTTGACCTGCTCCGTTTCCGACCTGGGCCGGTTCACCCCTCCTTAGGCGACCTGGTACCTCCCGGTTCCCCGGGGGACACCATATCGGTGCCGGCCTTAGCCTGGACGCCCGCTCGGCACAGCTCTCTGCAGCCCAGAACCCCCGGGCTCAAGCTGTCCGCCAGCCTCAGCCTCCCCGACGCCTGGATTACAGGCACAAGCCACCGTGCCCGGCTGGCTGCAGCTCACACTGTCTCTGCTCTCCAACAGTCAGAGATTAGCCTCACCATAGCAGCAGGATGCATTCGTGCTTTAGCAGCACACGGGACAGGAAGAGCACAGTCTGCAAAGCGTAGCTTTTCAAGTAAAGATTCAGTGCAATACTTTGTTTTGGAATGGCCAAACTAAGCTTTGTAGGACAAAAATAGTGTGTTGTCCTCCCTTATGGTGTCCAGGGAGAGCTCCTGATTTTTGTATTGAGGTACTGGAAAGAGAGGTACTAAGCGGCAACCTACTTGTTGCATGAAGACTGGGGGCTGCAATGAGATGTTCTGATTCCCAGAGGACATGATATTAACAAAAATGTAATGCAAAAAAAGCAGGAGCTTCTTTCCTTTATCTGTTCACAACTGCAATAGAGAGCTGTGTAGAAATAACCTCACAGAACACCTGAGATCTGCACCACGTATTTGCACCTCAGAGGGCTGTCCAAGCTGTCTTGCTCCATGCTCCAGTTATCTGCTTAAGGAAGAGCTGTCAGTGACAGCTGGAGTTTTGGCTAATGGTATTAATTAATGACTACAGGGTCATGGGTGTGAGGAGATGGAGGTTTTATGTCCACAAAAGGACGGGAAAGGCCAGCAATTTGCACAGAGATACAACTCAGGTTGCTGCTCCTGGCAGAGCCTGGCATCCCCCCAGCACCTCCTCCTGCCAGTAGCACTGCTCTGTTTGGCCAAAAATGCACACTTTTCACTGCAAATGCAGGCTTTTCATCGCACTTAAAAACTATCATGAGTGGATTGAGATACCAGGGGGGTGAAGCTATCTGTTTTGCTTGACAAAATGTGGTAGGAACAAGCTTGGCAGGCTGAGGAGGGCTGAAACATGGCTGAGACAGATTCAAAGTCCTGCAGCATCCCCCTGACGTGTCCCCTGCCTTCAAACATTACCTGCTATGAAGAATGTGGCTGCTCACAGATGGGAAAACTCAGCTGCTCCACGGAGCCACATGTTGGGAACCAGAGGCCTTCGGAAGGAGGGCTAAAACACACAGCTTCTGCAAAGCCAAAGTACCCAGAGCTCCTTGGAATCACCATACTGCTTCCATGCTTAGCAAGATACTGACAAGGCTGAGATCATCCTGGTGTCAGCAATGGAATGGTCCAAAACCAGCTCACAGGTCTCCAGAGGACAGAAGCTGCTGCCCAGCCCAGGCCTGGAGGTTCCCTGCATGTACAGAAAGGTGGAAGACATCCAAGGAGACCAGGACGGGGCTTTTTGATTAGAAAAGCAGAACTCCCAGCAATTCTCCAGGGTCCTCACTACACACACAGCACACACAGGGGCTAACAAATCTGCTGCAACCACAGCACTCAACTCCCACCCTGAGTCCCACCCTTGCACTGTTCCATAAAACCTCACAGGAAGAAGCTGAGGACGTGTTCAGTGCTGCACTACCGATAACGTTTGCATCGCAGGCTGAAGCTTCGGCTTCCTGGCCAAGCCCTGCTGTGGCTGCACAAACGCAGATGTTGCAGAATGGCAGGAAATACTGCTGAGATGTCCTGGGGCCACCTCCGTCACTCTCCGACTACAGCTGTCCATGGAAAGCACTACTTTGACCTGTCCCCCCTCCAAGATGGCACTTGGCCTGCTGTGTCCTATCTCTTGGCGATAAGAAAACCGAGATAAAGCTGTGATAACAAGGATATTACTCGTTCTCACAGCAGAGCTTTGCTATACAGACACTAAGGGCAAAGTATTAATGCACTGGTCTTCCTTGGAAGGCCACGGGGTTCTCTGAAGGATCATAGAATCCTAGAATGACCTGGGTTGCACAGGAGCACAGTGCTCATCCAGCTCCAACCCCTGCTGTGTGCAGGTCGCCAACCAGCAGCCCAGGCTGCCCAGAGCCACATCCAGCCTGGCCTTGGATGCCTGCAGGGATGGGGCATCCACAGCCTCCTTGGGCAGCCTGTTCCAGTGGTGAGGCACTGGAACTCCTCCAGTTCCACTGCCTCACCACCCTCTGGGTGAAAAGCTTCCTCCTGTTCCCCTCTCATGGTGTCAAAAAACTAAGCAAGATAAGCAACAGCATATGAAAATGGAGCTGGCCTGATAACCCACATTGATTGGGAGGGTAAATTATATTCAAGTGATAAAAAGAAAGGGGGCATTGACCCGTTTCCTTGAAGTCTGCTTATTGGTTATAACACAAAGCCAAAATGTATCACTTTCTTCCGCCGTATTCTCGTGACAGCACTGGGATCACGGGTGGAGGACAGAACAAGCAGACACAGGCTTACACCACCATGAAAGACACAGCAGCAGATGTCAGTAGCTGTGCAGCTGGTGAGGGAAGCAATAAGGAGCAGACAGCCCTGCCGCCCGGCCCAGGCCCAGCCACCAGAAGGCCCTGCAGGCATCTGCAGATATCCTTTTCCCCAGGCTTGAGCCTCTAATCACTTTATAACTCTAATTACTTCATGCTCTCAAGGCTGGAAATCCACGCTGGCAGCTCAGCAGGACACACTGTGCGCTGAAACATTTACCTTGCACAGGAACGCATCAGGCTCTCCCAAGGACACGAGCAAGCTTTGAATTCTTAAGCAGGTCCCTGAAACCCAACCCCTTGGAGGAGGGCAGCTTTTCAGGTAACTTGGAACACCTTCAGGTATTGTAAAGGCTTTTGTTTGGTGTTTGACCTTGAGAATCAACCAGCAACACAATAAACAGAGCTTTATTGGGCACTCCTACAGGTGTGGGTTTGTAGGCTGTCTGCAGGGTGAGCACCCATCTACACCCATCTCCCCCTGACCGACGCAGTGCTACATCGCCAAAGGCCTTTCCACACCGTGGCCACCTCAGATGCCATCACAAGGCCCAGCTTTCACAGCGGTGTCACTGAGTGGCGGTGAGCTCTCCCACCTGGGGAGCACTGGGCGACACGCCGTCCCCACGGACCCACGGCAGGGCTCTTCCGCAGCCATTTTTAAGGGCAGCCACGTGTGACCCCTCCTGCCCACTGACACAAAACAGTCGTTCCGGAAGCAGGCAGTGCTCTCCTACCTCTTCCTACCAGCCCATAGCTTCGAGCTACACGGACTGCACCGCACAGGGCTGAT
>NW_024884586.1:50869564-50929624 GCF_019232065.1 Centrocercus urophasianus
CCCCACGGCCTTCCTCCGGCCCCCGCCCCGCCGTTTCCGCCGCCGCCCCATGCGCGGTCGCCGCTGAGCCGCGGCCCCGGCCCCGCTCGCTCGGGCCGCCCCGGGGCTCTCGCCGCTCGCCCTCCGCGCCCTCCGCCCCGCAGCAGGCGCCGGGCCCTTGGATGCCGCCGAGATGGGCAAGGTGCTATCCAAGATCTTCGGCAACAAGGAGATGCGGATCCTGATGCTGGGGCTGGACGCGGCCGGCAAAACCACCATCCTGTACAAACTGAAGCTGGGCCAGTCCGTCACCACCATCCCCACCGTGGGCTTCAACGTGGAGACGGTCACTTACAAAAACGTCAAGTTCAACGTGTGGGATGTGGGGGGGCAGGACAAGATCCGGCCCCTCTGGAGGCACTACTACACGGGCACGCAGGGCTTGATCTTCGTGGTGGACTGCGCCGATCGCGACCGCATCGACGAGGCCCGCCAGGAGCTGCACCGCATCATCAACGACAGGGAGATGCGGGACGCCATCATCCTCATCTTCGCCAACAAGCAGGACCTGCCCGATGCCATGAAACCCCACGAAATCCAGGAGAAACTGGGCCTGACCCGGATCAGGGATAGGAATTGGTACGTGCAGCCCTCCTGTGCTACGACAGGGGACGGACTCTACGAAGGGCTGACATGGTTAACGTCCAATTATAAATCCTAATGAGAGAGTAACTATTTAGTCTACAAAGAATTAAAGAGGAAAAGAGAAAAAAAAAAAAATAATAACCCACACGGCTTTCCGGAAGAATGATTCTCTACAGAAAAGTAAAACAAAAGCATCCATAGGATTATGATCACCTTTCTCCAATGACCACCCTTTCCTTCTCCACACCTGACTGGATTCCTGTTTTAACTCTCCTCGCTTGGCGTTAGGATGCTCTAACCTCCGAATGTGACACGAACACAAGCACTAGATGCTATGGCAGACCTCCAGCAAACAGGGGAAAGACACGTTGTAGACTTGCTAAGTAACTTCTTTTTTTTTCTCTCGATAGCCCTTAAGATGGTTTGATTATTTTGGGGGACGGCTGGGGGAGGGGTACCATTTTCAGTGTATGCTTTCTGGTTCTACTTTTTTGATGATATTTTTGTTCCTCTCTCACTTGCTGTAGATTGCTACTTTTTTGCCTTCATGCGGAATATGTCGATAGGTCGACTTCATCTAGTAAACTGAAAACTCTTGCTTAAAATCAAACTGCAGTCTGTCTTTTTATATTAAGGACTTTTTTTAAAGTTCTGTTAATCTGTAACTAAGTAGTGACTCTTGGTCTGGCTCCATATCTCAGCCTCGTAACGAGACGAATTCCTGCCCGCGGTGGCAGATAGGAATACCATTGTAACATGTTCAAAGTGCATATCGGGCGTCATGTTAACTAGGTAATGTAAGAACTGCTTTGAAATGTCAGCTGTGAAGTTCTGAACCATACATCATGCATGAGAAGGGATGCAAATAAGTTCCCCATCCTACATAGCAACCATATAGCGAATAAAACGTGAATGATGTAATAACAGTTCCAGGGTATGAACTGTTCCGTTTCTGTCTTGCATTACAAATTGAATGATGTTTAGCTGCAGTTTTTACTCCTTTGGTCAGTCTCCAATTCGATGCAAGATAGGTTCCTTCCAGAAAAATGCAGCAATAACCTGCAAGCGTTGCAACAAGTTCTGCTCCAAATTGGCGGGTTGGGGCAGAAGTCTAGCACCGACTTGCCTGCCTCGGGATGAAGGCACATTGCTTCATCTTCAGGCCTCACAATCTTGAAAGGATTTCTCACTTTTGGCTTCACCTTCAGGCATCTGAATCTCGACAGGGTTTCTCGTTTCTGAGTGCGTGCCGCTGGGAGAACAAACAGAGCCCCGTGGCTGTGGGTGCGCAGGGGGGCAGAGCTGAGGGCTGAGCTGCGCCCTGGGGAAGCAGGCTGAGCTCCCGCACAGCTGCGCAGCGTCGGCCCCGAGTTGCTGCTGCAGTGCTGTAGGAAGGGAGCCGTGTTGGATGGCTGAAGCCCATTGAGTAACTGCCAATGAGAGCGGGGTGGAGAGAGTGAGAATACGACTATGAATGTAAACTTCCATGATTAGTTCTTAAAGGGCAAGCAGCTCATTCGCCGTGCCACAGCGTGCAGGTGTGGCTGGCAAAAACACCCCACCCAGAGCCAGTGTTAGTGTGAAGTCTCAATCAAGTATTAATGCTGGCCGCAAAAAATGCTAAAGCAGCTGGTTCTGATTCAGCCTTAAGGATTAACTTCTGATTTCCTCAAGGAGTTCGACTCGATTGGGGAATTCTAGGAATGTATGCTACAAAACCAGAAGAAAATGTTGTTTTCTTTTTTTTTTCCTCAAGGATATGAGTTTGATGTGAAATTGGGGCATTACACTACAGTTGTGCAAAGTACATTGTAAATGGAGCTCTTACCAAAGATGAATGGGAAGATTAACACACACACACACACAAAAATAATACTGAATTCACTTCTGAAATGGAATGTTTTGGACCATGCAAAAGTTACTTTGGATCTGGTTCCAAGCGATGTGGGGTGCAAGTGGGACCGAATGGGTTCTTGGTGCTGGAAGATAGAGCACTGACTGCAAGCCCTGCCGAGCTGAGGGGTGTGAGATGAGCCTGGTGTCCAGTACTGCAATCTCAGTTCTGGAGGAGGGGGGTCCTTCCCACCCGAGCCTTGTTGCTGTCGGAATGTCACTGCTCTATTTTCCAGCTTGTTACAAACTTTTTGTGTTCCTCTTGATGTAATTTAACAAATAGTGTGGCGGTATAAAGGCTAAAATGCAAGAATACGGTTTCTGTTTTCTTCTGGAGCATAAATAAAACAGCCAAGCACAAAGTAAATGCCTAAACTGGAAAACTTGAAGCTCTCTCAATGGTTCTTGAACTTTCTTAAATCTATTCTCAGTCAAAATGGAAACGTCCATCACTTCATTTCCCGTCTCTGTGTGCCGGGGCAGAGCTCCTCGCCAGGCTTTGCATTGCCTCACATCCACCAGTTTGTACTCTGTAGCTTCAGACATTCTGCTTTTGCAGGGAAAAGGAAACCGATTTGTTTTCTTCTTTTGTCTTTCGGTTGCTTGTTTGTTTGGTTTTGTTTTGTTTTTTTTAATGTCTTACTTTTTTGGGGAGGGTGGAGGGAGATAAAAGTGACCGGAACGTGGCGGAGACTTCACAAATAAATGGCCATTGCTACCGAACGCCTCCGGCGGTTTCACTTTCAGAATCTCCTTGATAGGATGGAGCTGCAGCTCACCGTGGGGTGAGGTGCTCCAGAGCCCAGTGATACCACGAACCGAGCCCGAGCACGGCCGTTTGTGTCCATGTGAATCTATGGAGTGAGTTTTGAATGGCGTTAAACCGTGTCTGATCAGTGAATGAGTTTGTAGACTGTGATCTCCCTGATGAGAAAACAGGAATTTTGTGTTCTCAATATGGCTGTAGTGTTGGTAAAGAACTAATAAGCAGAAAATAAAGCAATTACACAGCGGAGCTCTCCTGGTATGTTCCTTCTATTTAATTATGAGAGAAACAGAAAGGGGCAACATGGCACTGCAGCAGCGTGTTCTGCTGACATAAAGAGCTCTCTGTTGTATCTCACAGCGGTGAAAGCCTGTCTGCAGTTCCCATGAGACTTAGATGAGGGGCTGTTATAAATGGGAAGGACCATGGTGAGGCACTGGCACAGGTTGCCCAAGGAGGCTGTGGATGCCCCATCCCTGCAGGCATTCAAGGCCAGGCTGGATGTGGCTCTGGGCAGCCTGGGCTGCTGGTTGGCGACCTGCACACAGCAGGGGGTTGGAGCTGGATGAGCACTGTGCTCCTGTGCAATTCAATGCTTCCATGATGGCTGAGCAATGGATGGTTGTGTGGGGAGCACGTGGGGCCAGCATGAAGGCAGCTATGCCGTGCAAGCACCCGGCCCGTTGGCTGCCCATTGGGGCTGGAGGCAGCTGCCATTGACACAGCGTCATTCGGGGCTTGGGGAATGGCTGGGAAATGTAGCTGGGCTGTGTGGGAGCGCGGTTGAGCTGCTGGGCCTTCCTGCTCCCCAGCTGGCCCTGTCTGCCCGCATGTCAGCGAAGGGTGCGGCTGCGTAAATGAACTCGCTGCAGCTTAATTAAGCTCCTTCAGGTGGGTAGACAAAGCTCTGGAGGAGTAAACTCACGTCTCTTTCATGGCAGGAGTTAGTCAGGGCTCAGAACGCCAGCGCCGATGCTTGAAATCAGAGCCCTGGGTTGTGCCGTGTGTGAGTCACCCAGCAGGGCCTTCCCCAGTCACAGGGCTGCCGTCCTCACGGGCAGGGATAGGAACAAATGCGCCTGCCATCCCTAATTGGAAATTAACCCTGCTAATGCAGTCTCACGGGTAATGGTTCTCCCCAAGGAGCGGCTCTTGGGTTTTAGAAACCACTGGGATGCTCAGTGCTGGAGGAGCCGCACTGGGCACTGTGCTGTGAGCTCTGGGTGCAGAGCACAGCTCTCCCACAGCACGAAGGCAGCCCCGGCCTGGGCACCGCGCTGTTCCTTTTCAGCTTTGCTCCCTCAGCCCAAAATGCTTTGGTGCTTTCAGGAGAAAACTTTCTGCTGGCAGATGGGGAAGCGTGAAGTCGCAGAGCTGTCATGGAGGTGGTGGCACTTCCATAGAGCAAACCCGTTCCTCTTCTGACCTCCAAAGCGTGACAGCAGAGCTGACGTCTCTGAGCAGCTTTGGGCCGAGGTGGGGGACTCAAATGCTGCGGTCAACCTCGTGTTCAGGACTTGGAGCTGTGTAATTTCAGCCCTGCCTTCGGTTTGGAAGGGGAAACGGCTGAGTCAGAGCCCCGTGGTGCTCAGCACTGAGGTTTCCTCCCTGCGAGCGCCCAGAGCTGGGGTGCAGGGCGGCTGCTTTGCTGCACGCCGTCCAGGAAGCAGCTTCTCGTGCTCGAGAACAGGTATCTCCGCCCTTGGAAAAGAGAAAAAAAAGAATCAGAGGTGTGAGTCATCTGCAGAGCCTGGCTGAGGCTGCATGGTCTCAGCGCTGCGCTCCTCCACAGCTGGGAGCCTTCCCCTTCCCTTTGCTCGGTGTGCAACAGCTTTTAGTTAAAACAAAACAAAACCAAACAAAACCAGCAATAAAACAACTTAGGCAGTATTTAATGGGTATCTGTTTCGGTAGAGAAGGAAGCCAGTAATACTCGAAACGCTGTGTATTTTTCCTTAGGAGTGCTCAGATGGGTGGATCCCCGTCCCCAGGGCTGCCACCAGCAAGTCCAGGCTCAGCCTAGTGCCTCTCACCGTCACAAAAGAGAAGGGAGTGGAGCTGTGCACAGCGGGCTGAGCCCCAGAGCTGCTCCTGTGTCCAACACAGGGTGAGTCCCTCGGTTCAGGCACGGAGGCAGCAGCAGCACAAAGGCCGTGGGGTGAAGAGGACAGCATCAAGCAGGGGTGAAGGCACGCTCAGCGTGGCATTGCCATCCTTTGCTATCCCAGGGCACGGGCTGGCTCGGTCCCTGTGCTGCTGACATGTTGCTGTTCTCTCCCCCAGGAGCTTTCTGCTTATTCCTGTTGAAAGAACAGGGGCTGTTGTCAAGCGGGCGCTCAGTCGTTGGCTGCCAACATTCAGCCGCCGCCACGCAGCAGGCCGGGCTGCGCTCGCAGTTATCCCATTAGCTTAACATCTGCCAGAACGCCCTTTCCCCACAGGGGCTGGATTAGTTTGGAGCTGACCCAGCTCTCCTGGAAGCTTTGCCTATCACGTACTTGTGGCTTCCAATCCGCTGCCCTAACTGGAACCAAACCCAGCCCGTGTGCTCGCCGGAGAGCTTTTCCTTCAGCCCAACAACATTGCTGTGAGCTGGCTCTGCAGAAGTGAGCCCTGCTGATCAAGTGGCCAAATTACATCCTCCTTCAGTGTCCCCGTTGCATCCTATCCATCACATCAATAGCTGTGTGTTCACGCTCACAATTCCTGGCTGTGATGGAGCCCAGCGATGGCCCAGCCCTGCAGAACCCTCAGTCTGCTGGGCTCGGGGGGGGGAATGCAGGAAGGGCAAAAGCACAGAGCAGGGTGGGCAGGGACACACAGCACTGCGGGGTTCCTCCTTCCCCTGCAGCAATAAAAGCTTCCCCTCTTCTCCTTCTGGACCTTCTCAACTGCACGTCCCTCTGCGCTTCCTCTTTTAGCACCTAAAAAACAAAAAAAACCCACACCAAAAAGCATCGGCCTCAGCTTTGCTGGAGGCTGCAGGACTCCAGCCAGTGAAGTCAAAGCTGCTCCGCCGATCCCTGGGCTGAAGTCAATCTTTTCCGGTCTGATCGCACGGCCAAGGAATGTCTGTGCATGCACAGTGTGGCTGGGGAGGGCTCAGAGCTGTGCCCGAGTGCTGCTCTGCTGCTCCCCTTTGCCTGCAGTGCAGAGGCTGCAGGGGCTGCGGTGTCCTGCAGAGGAACCCGAGCACCTGGGCCACGTGCTGCCCCTGAGATGCTGAGGGGGAAATTAGGTTGGCTAATAGGGTTAGGTTGGGTATCAGAAACATTTATTCTCCAAAAGAGTGATGCTGCACTGCACAGCTGCCCGTGGAGTGGTGGGGTCACCATCCCTGGAGGTGCTGCAGAGCCGTGGGGATGTGGAGCTGAGGGACGTGGGCAGTGGGAACAGTGGGGTGGGTTGGAGATCTTGGAGGTCTTTCTAACCTGGATCTTTCTATGCGTGGCTGCAGCCAGCATCGCCCGAAAGCCGCTCTGAGGCCTCCAAGCCTTCCCCCAGGCACAGCCTCCCCACTGCACAGCGCTGCCTGCAGCACAGAGCTCACCTGCTCCAATCTCAGCTCTGCCCAATGAGAGCAGGCACCCACAGCCGTGTCCGGCCTTGTGACACCTCGTTACACATTAACAGCAATGCCAATATTGACCTATTGCCCTACAGGGCAGCTCTGGTGCCCCCACACCCCACTGCCCGTGCTGCAGACACCCCAAAACGTGCCCACATCATAGCGAAGCAGAGGGGACCTCGACTTTTCCCTCTATTTGTTTCACAGCTGTGCAGCTCCGAAGGGAAATCACGCGGCCGTGCTTTTCTCATTAAGCGCCGTCACATTTTCCAGACAGAAGCTCAGAGCTCAGTGCTGTAAAATTGGGATTTTTTCCTCCTTTTTCAGCTGCAGATGCTTAAAGATCCCTGGCTGAAGGATCCTTTCCCACTGTGAGCAACATGTGGGGCACCCTGCACCCCAACCCCAGCCACAGCCAAACTGCCCCATGCAGCAAGCAGCAGCCGGTCAAGGAGGTATCTGTGTGTGTACAGATGGGTGTTTGTGCAAGAAGGGGAGCCCCACACGCAGACATCGCAGCTCCATTGCCCCCAGCCCGCTCAGGGCTGCTCCGCCGGCACTTCTCATCGCGTGATCCCGAGCTGCTTTTGAAGGATGTGACCTAATTAATGCTCAGCTCTTTTCAATATGATTTTCATAGTCCCACGGGTTCCTTTTCCCTGTGCGACCGGCCTGCCTGGCTGGGCCTCCTGGGACGTCTGGGAGCAGGAAGAGAAAACATTGGAGCGCAGCCCCGTGCAGTGCAGTGCAAAGGCCGTGCACGGCCCCCAGTTTGTCTCCTTCCTGCAGTGCTGATGGCGCAGAGCTGGGGGCTCCCTGCAGCCCCCCTGGCCGTGCCATTGAGCTGGGTTGGCCGTGCCGAGGCAGCTGCATTGCCTGCCATCGAGCCCCAGGGGTGGGTGTCGGGGCTGATGCACTGAGCCTCAGCGACACAGGGCTGTCCCCACGTCCTATGGGGTGGGTGACCCCTTCCCCACTCACCCACTTTCGGCAAAAAACAGAATAAATGGCTCAAATCTGACTCCAAACCTGGCCCGACCCGACCTTCACCACCTACAGCAGCCAGACACTGAGCCCGGGGGCTGTTGGATTGGGAAAAAAAAAGTGACCTTTTTTGGTGCATTTGTTGGGATGGGACGTTTCCCCCTGGTGGGCCAAACAGGAGGAAGCTCCCATTGCAGAATCCGGGTGCACTGTGGCCAGGTGAGCGAGGTGCCATGAGTTCCCACAGCAAGGATGGGAGCTGGGACGTCCTGCATGAGTTGGCAAAACAGCTGAGCAAGCTGATCTGCAATTAAGGATGATCTTCACTTCCTCCTCCTGATTAGCATCCAGAAAGCCCATTCACTCATACACTGAGTGCTGCCTGCTTTGGCTGGAGCACCGTTCCCATGCACCAGGAGCAGGTGAGCGGCTCAGCCAGGCCGAGGTGGCTGTAGGCTGCATCACACAGACACCCCATGCAGGAGATGTCCCAACTCCCAGCACTCCCAGTGCTCCCGGTGTGCCACTGCCTGCATCTGCTCTGGGGCATCGCCTTCCCCACGCTGCAAACCTGCAGCAAAACAGCATTTCAGAGCGGCGTGGCCAAACTGGCATCCTGGCGTCACACAACCATCCATTTCTTGGCATTAAAAGCAGAGCAACCCAAGGGACACCCAGTGCTTCTCTCTGACCCTGCGGGCTCCCCGGCCTCCTCCCGCCGTGCCCAAATCCCACATGCTGCACCCGCCCCTCCTGCTCAGTGTGGGTGCGCCGGGCGTCACCAGCCCTGCACTGCCCCAACCTGCCCAGCCACCCCCAGCGGTTCCTGGCACCCCCAGGCTGGCTTGGCCTTCTGTGCACTCCCTGCTGCTCCTCCTGCCTCTGGGCAGCCCCCAGGATTTCCCTCTCAGCTGCTGCGATGCAAGCACGATGGGGAGAGTGAATGGTGATGGGGTGTTGAAGTGCTGGTAGTGCCTTGAATCGGGTGGGAAGACAAGCAGAGGGAGAGGCTGAGCTCGGGGGACAGAGGCTATCCGGGAATGGAGCTAATGTTTAGCTTTGGACTTTGCCAAGGGTGCCAAAGGGCACAGAGGGGTGCAGCAGCAGGCAGCATGGGGTGGACAGTGAGGGTGCCATTGGTGACAGCATTGCCAGTGCCACTGATAGTGCCATCGGTGGATCCCACTGGTGGTGCCACTGGTGGCTGCCATTTCTAGATGCCATTTCCCCCACACCCAGGGACCCCACAGATGCCCACCCCCACGACTGGAAGCTCTCCAAAGTTTGTCTCCATCCCCCACATCGCCAGTTCAGTGGGGAGTGGTGTTTGCTGACACGGCCTTGCTGAGCTCTGCCGTTTTGCTCAGCTCAGTACAATGCTCAACCACTGCTGATTTATTTTTATCAGCCCGCTCCCGTGCTGCACTGAGGGGATGTTGCAAAGAGAAGCCTGGTGCCGTCGATGACAGAGCTGTGGAAGGTGTCCCCAGTGCTGGTGTGTCCCGCTAGCCTGGATAACCCTCCCCGCTGGGCATCTTGTCTCTATTTAAACCCCTCTCCAGGGATATTATTAAGGACATGTCTGTTAAATTGCTCTGTACCAACGCGGTGCAGCTCATCCCCATCACCTCACAGCCATTGGGCGTCACCTTCCCCATGCTGCATCCCACACCTTTCAGCTTTGCCGTGGGATTTTGCATGGCAAATACTTGTCCCCTGCTCCCCCAGTCCCAAATTATTGCAATGGTACCGCCAAAAAGCTAAAAATACGAGGACAGGAGAGCCCCCGAGGTGTTTGGGAACATCACACCTCCCTGCTCCGCGCCGAGCCACCGATCCTTAAATATCTGGCCCAAATCCACGGGAGCATGGAGCTGCTTAACTCTTTGTGCTCAACCCAACGGGAAACTCAGTGCCAAACTTCAGCTGGACGAGGAAACCCAAAATCAAGGAGGGGAACACGGAGCCCATCAGGAAGTGGTGGCTGTGGGTTTTGTTGCATTTCTACTCAGCGCTTCCTGTGTAGCTCAAAAAAAGGGATGATGGCTGGATGTGGCTCTGGGCAGCCTGGGCTGCTGGTTGGTGACCTGCACACAGCAGGGGGTTGGAACTGGATGAGCACTGTGCTCCTTTGCAACCCAGGCCATGCTGTGATTCTATGGCCCCCCCTCCCCCCAGAAGTAATGGGCACCCCTTACAAGGAGCCCTGTAACAGCACCATTCTGGGACACCCCAAGAAGCCCCTGCATCCCACAGGGCGCATCCCTCCAGAGGGGGAGCTCTGGAGGGCAGAGATAATTAACATGCACTAATTACAGACGGAGTCCCTCTCAATGGGCTGCTCTTGAGGTTTCCAACTCTCAGCCAGGGTGGCAGGAAGCCGGGCTGTCACCATGCAGCTCAGCCGCTCCTCTCTGCAGCACAGGAAATGCAGCAAGGGGCACCAGCAGCCCGGGCTGGTAGCATTCTCCAGTGGCACAGCTGGCAGCGAGTGGTGGGGTCACCATGGAGGTCTTCCAGAGCCATGGGGATGCAGCACTGCTGCCCGGAGCTGTGGGTGTCCCATCCCTGGAGGTGCCTGAGGCCATGGATGGGCCCTGGGTAACCTGAGTTAGGGGGCACCCAGCCCATGGCAGAAGTGGGGCTGGGGAGGCTCCTTCCAACCCAACCTGTGCTGTAATTCTGTGACTGTGCTGCAATGAGCTCAGCCCCGAGCAGCCAGGAGGATCACAGCTCCTTTCCAAACTCCCTTCCCCCCCCCCAAACCAAAAGCAGCCGTTTCATCTTGCGGCTCTGGGGAGTGACAAGCGCTGTGCTCAGGGCCTCCTTCCCCACACCGCCCTGCTTCACAGCCACTTCCTCTGCGTGAAAACAGGAGCAGCAGCAGTCAAGGTGCAGGCGGTTGGGTTTCACAGCCCCTGGCATTGGGTGCAGGGGGTGTGGGGTCCTCCTGGGGCCACCACAAGGTGCCCTTCGCCCCACAGCAGCCCCAGCGGGAGAGCTGCACGCACTGAGCTGAGGGTGGGGAGCAGCAGCTGCCGGCTGCACACAAGGAAGAGAAACACTCAACTTCCTTTTTTTCTTCTGAGAGAGAAAAGGAAGTGCCAAAATCACAGAGATAAAATGCACCCAAGCCCTGGGAAACGCCACTCCTCCCTGCACCGCCCAGAGACAGCACAGTGCTGGTGGTGTCCTCACATCCACCCAGGGACAATGATTCCAGGGTAAGGGTTTCCACCAGGGAAGCCAGGCTGGCATAAACATGCTGGTAAATATCCCCCTGCAGGCCAGCTTTTAATTACGGAGCTCTTTTCCTTCCAAGTTAACAAATAATGCACGTGGTCACGACAAATTATGCCCTCACTCTGCTGTGCATTCAGGAACCACCTCTGCAAGCAGGGGCTGTGCTCTGTAAGGAGCAAAGCTTGCAAGGAACATCTCAGAGGATGCAAACGGAGCATGGAGGGGTGCAGCAGCAGCGAGGTGCCTCCCAGCAGCAGCAGCCCTGCCTCTGTGGGTGTGCATGGCCACAAACAGAGCAGGAGCAACATCTCCTTTGAAACTCCATTTCAAAGCAATCGCTGCGCAGCAACGAGAGGCAGCTCGGCAAGAAACACCAACTGTGAGAGGAACCTGCTCACCAGAATAGCTGAAAGGTGTCAGCATGCAACGCTGCACGTCCTTAGAATAGCAAAGCGCAGATGGAGTTAAAAGAAAGAACAATTTTGCACGGCACAGACACCATCTGTGTGCTGTGTGTGTACAGTGCCCACCGCCACCGCTGCGCCTGCAATGCAGGAAACCACGGCTACAAAGGAAACAAGCAGCCACTGCCCACCTCACGTAGCAAAGTTTTATTGAGTGGCTCCCAGGGCTCATCTGTCCCCCAGATGGGGTTCTCCCCTCGGGCAGTGCTGCCTATGGCACAGAGAGCACACAGCAGCGCTGCACTGAGCCGTGGGTCCGTTCCACTCTGCCTGAGCCTGCAGACAGCACAGCCTTCCTAATGGAAAGGTGCAGGGGGGGCACACGGCCCAACGAGACCACTTCTCTACATCACCACCAACGCTGCAGGCCTTTCCTTTGTGGGGTTCACTCCTCAGCAGGGTCCCATCCAGCTGCCAAAGAACAGGCGGTGCTGCCACAGAGCTCACGATGGGGAATTCTGTGAAGAGATTTAAAGGAAAAACGGAAAGATACAAACGTTTGAACAGACTGGCTTTGTTTCAACACCAGGCCCACGTGCCAGCATCAAATACCTTCGTTATGCATATCTGTGTGGTTACTGGGATAGGCTGCCCAGCTCTGCTCTGTGCAGTGGGGTGGGGAAGAGGGTGGCAGAGCGGAGCACCGGGAGCTCAGAGCAGCACTGTGTGGTGTTTGTAACACTCGGGGGCCCCAAACCTTCAGCCCAGCAGCCCACAGGGACAAAGGCTGGCACCTGGCACAGCGCTGTGCTTTGGAACTAAAGAGCTCCTCTGTGCAAGCACAGCTTTGGTCTGCAGCTTCACAGGTTCCCTGAAGGCATTTCACAGTCACTTTACAACCCTAACCGTGCCAAGTAAGCAGCAGCTCTGCTCACTGCTGGCAATGTGTGCTGATCGATGAGCCATGAGCCCCGGCCACCCACCGTTCGTTTCCTGTGGATGGTCACGATGTGGATGTCCTCACTGCGATACTCCTCGTCGTGCTGATCCAGGGGCACTCGTTCCAGCTCAAAGTCCACCTGAAGCAGCTGTGAGGACAGCATGGGGTCATTGGGTGGCACTGGCCTTTGGAATGGAGCGTGCATGAAGACAAGCCCGGTGACAAAGGGGCCCAAAGCAGCAAGTTGCTTGTCTCCTGGTGCAGCTCATTCAGCCTCATTGTAACTCACCCAGTGCCAATTTACAGCTGCAGACACCTAGCAGTGTAAAATTAGAGTCACCAGTTCAAGGGTGAATCAAAAAATAACCTACATCGAAGGCTTTAGATAGAAGGGTTTGCTTCCTTCTGTCTCCAAAGCACCACTTCAAACCGCAGCACCTGCCTCGCTCTGCCAGCCCTCGCAACTGGAGGGAAAGGAAAACAAACACACATCGCCTGCAGGATCGACTTGGCTGAACCCCGACGAGCCGAGGAAGGAAATAAATTATGGGAAAGCAGAAATCATCCAGAAACACCCACACTGCCTGCATTGACTGCTGTCTGAGGGCGGCCTCCCAGCTGCCTTCACAGGTGCAGAGCCAAACCCGGCGCCGGGGCAGCCCCATAGGGACAGCCAGCACTGTGCTGTGAGTCCGACCTGCTCACAACACACACCTGGTCCACGGGAATCCCACCACTACCAGCAGCACCTCAGTGCAGCACAGCAGTGCCTGGGAATGCAGCTGTGCCATTCTGCAGGGCTTGCTTCTTGAAGCAGCCCGCCATGTGAAAAGAAAACAGCTTCTCATCAGGTTAATGTTTAACTCTCCCCATAACCTCTGTTAGGAACCAGCCGCTGCAGAAAGAAGAGCACGGCCAGCTGCTAGCCTGCTCCTATGGAATCACTCTGCTCTGACACACACAGGTGATGCAGAGGGGCCATTTTGCAGCTCTGTGTCCAGCCCAAAAGCATCAGCACAAGTTATGGTGAGTGCTAACATTCCATACCTTCTGCCTCTGGAGGGAAGGGAGGCTCAGTGAGCACCCAGGAAGGCTCTGCTGATGAAACTGCCGCCAAGTTCAGCTCAGCCAACCCATTCCCACACCCCAACTCATTGCACATGCAATCACAGAATGGCTTGGTTTAGAAGGGACCTCAAGGATCACGAAGCTCCAATCCCCCTGTGCCATGCAGGGCCACCAACCTCCCCATTTCACAGCAGCCCAGGCTGCCCAGGGCCCCATCCAACCTGGCCTTCAACACCTCCAGGGATGGACGGGGCATCACAGCCTCTCTGGGCAGCTGTTCCAGCACCTCACCACTCTCACAGCACACAACTTCCCCCTGACATCCAAACTCAACCTTCCCTCCTTCAACTTCACACCATTTCCCCTTGTCCTGCCGTTCTCTCCCCTTTCCAAGAGCTGCACCTGAAGCACACAACACAGACACTCACCTCGAAGTACCTTCTCTCTATCTCGGGGTTCCTCCCCATGGTCCTCTGCTCATAGCAGCACAGCACACACGTATCGGGGCCGGTCAGCTCTCGCAGCGTCTTCAGCAGCGGCTCTAAGGACTGCCCAAAGGATAAGAATTCCCCTTACAGCCCGTTTCATCGGCACGGTGCCCACCGCCTCCAGCCCCGGGCAGCTCCTCAGTGCCGTTACGCGGCACAATGGGGACGAGCGGGGCGCACAGCGCGGCGCGGCCGTTTCCTCACGCTTCTCCCCGCTCACAACCGCCGCGGGCCCCGACGGCGCGGCGCTGCTTTACCTCCTCGTAGTAGATGCAGTCGGCCATGAGGATGTAATCGGGGGGCGGTCGGAACTCGGACACGTCCTCACCCCTGCGAGGCGGCGCGCGGTGAGCGCGGGGCGAACGGAAGCGGGGCGGGGGGCGGGAGCCGCGGTGCATACAAACCATTTCAGTACCTCGGCTCGCACCGACCCGGTCACCAGGTGCCGGTTGTTCTCGATGTTGACGGCCAGCAGCTCCTGCAGCTCCTGCAGGTCGGTGAGCGTCACGTCGGCCCTAGGACGCGCGGCGGCCGTCAGCCCGCGACCCCCGCGGCCCCGCCCGCAGCCCGCGGCCCGAGGACGGCGCGGCCCCGCGCTCACCCCAGCGTGGCCGCCATGATGCCGACGGCGCCGGTGCCCGCGCCCAGCTCCAGCACGGCCCTGCGCGACAGCGGCCACGCGCCGCTCTCCAGGAACTTGGCGAGCACCAGAGCCGCGTCCCACACCACGCAGCCCACGCCGCCCGACCGCTGCTCCAAGCGCAGCGCCGGTCCGGCCCGCCGCTCCAGCTCCCGCACGAAGCTCGCCATGGCCGCAGCGACTGAGCCGGCGCGGCCCCTCCTACAGTGCGGGATGACAGGGTGGGAGGGAGGGCAGGTTCGGGTTGGAAGTTGTGTGCTGTGAGAGTGGTGAGGTGCTGGAACAGCTGCCCAGAGAGGCTGTGATGCCCCGTCCATCCGTGGAGGTGTTGAAGGCCAGGTTGGATGGGGCCCTGGGCAGCCTGGGCTGCTGTGAAATGTGGAGGTTGGTGGCCCTGCATGGCACAGGGGGATTGGAGCTTCGTGATCCTTGAGGTTTCTTCCAACCCGGGCCGTTCTGTGAGGGCTGGAGCAGCTCTGCTGTGAGGAAAGGTTGAGGGAGCTGGGCTTGTTCAGCTTGGGGAAGCTCCAGGGAGACCTCATGTTGGCCTTCCAATATTTGAAGGGAGTGGATAAACAGGAGGGGAACGGCTGTGTGTGAGGGTGGATGGTGATGGGACAAGGGGAATGGTTTTAAAGTGAGACAGGGGAGGTTTGGGTTGGATATGAGGAGGAAGTTTTTGAGCCAGAGGGTGGTGAGGCACTGGCACAGGTTGCCCAAGGAGGCTGTGGATGCCCCATCCCTGCAGGCATTCAAGGCCAGGCTGGATGTGGCTCTGGGCAGCCTGGGCTGCTGGTTGGTGACCTGCACACAGCAGGAGTTGGAGCTGGATGAGCACTGTGCTCCTGTGCAACCCAGGCCATGCTGTGGTGATTCTATGGTTCCCCACGCTCCCCAACCACACCGTGTGCCTCAGTGCCATGATGCCCTTGGTTTCTTACCAATGCTCCCATCCCTTCCCCAGGAAGCATTCACTGCCTTTGCTAAGGACTCCAAACTCTGCATTCAGACCTCCATATATTTTTAAAATACTTGAAAAAAGGAATTAATAAAATTGTTCCCCCACCCCCCATCATTCTTTTTGATGTGCTGCAGCCAAGTCACAGTGCCAGAAGAAACCATTCAGGCTCCAGAACAGGAGGAACTGCTGGAACTCGGTCCCTGAAGCACCCAGCAAGGCATTTCATTTACCCTTCAGAGCTCTCACATCCCATCTGTTTATCTGCTCTGTTCTGACGGAGCTGCCTTTTCCCACACAAACCAGCTCCAAACCCAGCAATTTCACGTTCTTCCTCTAGCGTTTTTTTGCTCTTTTTATCCACCCCTCTAATTATAAAGCAGCTGAAATGCCAGTTTGCTTCTCTATCTTGGCATTCCGGTGAACCGCACTGGTGGGAATCTGCCTGCCCTTGGCTACTTCCACAGCACAGCAGTCGCTTTGGGAACGTGTGTTTCTGTACCCGCCGTGCTCCTGGGCTGCTGGCATTGCTGCTGCCCTGCCTCGGAACGTTCCTTCCTTTTGGCATTTTCCAGCTCCTGTTATGCTTGGAAGAAGGTTTAATTGTGCGGTAAGCGAGCCATAAGCAAGGCTTTTTTTGCACCACGCTGTGATTTATATGCTTCCAGTGAGCTCCAGCACTGGCGCTGTGAAGGTACGAGCAGGATTTCATGCAATGCAGCTGAGAACGCTGCTTTGCTGCCACGTTCCAGCACAGGCCGATGCCTCAGGCAGCGCTCCCACCTTGTGACTCCTGCTCATCAGATGATGGATGAGCTTGGTGCTCTCCTCCCATCCTGCTGGAGCCAATTCACGTGTGTGCACGGCCTGCTAAACCCAATCTGCAAACACCACGCTTACTGGGACCTGCTGCTGGCAAACAGGACTCGCAGGCTCCTTTGTCCCCTAGGGCCCACCAGGAACCTGTGCCAGCTGCACTGCTCCCCAGGACAGCCCCAGACAGCAGAAAGAAGCTGTGGTGGGAATGCCCACCTCCCCATCTGCCTCTCGTGGACAACAGCGACCTGCACTCAAGCCCTCTTTCAGCTGCATCACTGAGCTTCCCAGTGAAACCACTCAGGGCCCCACTGGAAGTCGCCTGTTTCTGTTAGCTCTAAGTGTGGGATTTAGAACTGCTGCCCAAAGCCAGTGAATGTATTCTGCTGCTTCCACAGGTTCAAACGTCCTTGAATTCCACCAAAAACCAGACCTTCACAAAGGTTCTGGACGGCGTATCCTGCACAACATCCTCCATAAAGTGCTTTAGCTTTTGGTGAGCCCCAGCAAGGTCAGGATGGGCTTTGGGGGTCCCTTCCAATGGAGGGAAGTACTTTGATATGCACAGAAGCCATTGCTAATCAGCAGATGCTCAGCTTAAGACAATATGGGAAGGACTTTGCTGAGGCAGGGCCAAAAGACAAAGCTATGCTGCATTTTAATATGAGATATTGAAGGTGCACCTGGTCTAAGCACTTGTATGGAAGGAATAAAAAGCTGACATTTATGTAGTCTGAAGTTTGAAAGAGTCCCCAGACCCCCAGCAACAAACAATGTTGAGGTTTGAGAAGGACATTGCTCATCTCGTCACAGTAGATGCTGGTGAGGGCTGCAGAGAGTTAACACAAATAAATGAGCACATTCTCCCTGGTCAGCTCACTGGGCAGATCTCCAGAACTGCAAAAGCCAACAGCTGCCACTGCTGTGCTCAGCAGGGGAGCACTGCACTGGGCAGAGCTGCACCACCGGACAGCTGTGGTTCAGCCCAAACTCACACTACAGAAGAGGTTTGATCTGTGTTCTGTAACAACCGGAACCAAAGCATCATCCATTTCCTGCACGCACCACCAGTGACTCCTCCGTGAGATCAACCCCTCCCTGCAGCACAGAAGGCACAGGCAGAGGGAGAGCAGAGTCCAAGAGAGAGAAACTGCAAGATGCACCTTCCCAAAAGACGATAAAATCTGAAAGAGCAGTGCAGAAAATCAGGGCGTTCTGCATCACCAGCAACTCGCTGAGTCCCAACCACATCCTCAGAAGGAACACGCACCGCTCGGGCTCTTGAAAATTAAGACTGGGGTGATTTATTAATCTTGTTAAGAACTCTGATACAAAGCACAGTAAAAGGCCACAGACCAGTAAATAAAATGTGGCTTCTGGCCACTGTATAAATGCTGCTACGCTACTGCCAGTAAAACAGACTCGCTCTCACACCAGTAGTCCGACTGGTAAAGAAAAGTTCCATTCAGTTGTCAGTTTAAAAAGTTTAATAAAGCTTTAAATGTTTGCTGGTTTAAATGCTACCAATTTCCAAAATGGATTCATGATTAAGTGAGGTGAAATCTGAAGGAAGTTATTAGGTTTGGAAGGCAAGACTGTTCCTAAGCCAGAGGAATCCTTCTGGCCGCATAAGATGGCGAGCAGCAGGCTGTCCTAGGCCTCGTTTCACTTCCTTTTGTACAGGTTATCAGCTCTACTGTAAATATACAATATGAACAGTTGTACATACACGGCGTATAGCTTTGTTCTCCAGAAGAGTAGAACAACTCTTTAGCTTAAGACATCTTCACCTACCGAAACAAAAAGGCACATCTGAACAAGATGCATGCTAAGTACGTAGAGGGGTGCTTTCCAGTATGGGAGACAGGCAGTCCTTGTTCATCAGTCAACACCAACTGGATATTTTGGTATCACCTGTGAGATTTCACTCCATTTCTCTTTGTCTTCAGCAGCAAATCAACACGCATTACAACATTGGGGAACAGCAGCTGTCACTCACAAACCTCCGAGCCCAAAGTTAGAAGGCAGGTGGCTGGAGGCTGAGATCAGTAACACTGTGTGTATCCTCACCTCGTGTAACCATCCCATGGCTCTTTCCAAAAAAGAACAAAAAAAAGGCCATTAGTGCTCAAATCAGAAGATTCCACAGACGCACCTTTTTCTTTTTTTGGCTCAGTGCAATCAAATGATGTCAGTTTCAGCTCAATTAGTGTCGTTTACAGTGCAAAAGGTATCTTTGTATACTGGCATAACTGTCGGCACTGAGGGTGTGAAAGAAGGCAATGCTGCTGCTCACCTGAGGGCAACGCTGTCCAACAGACGCAGGCCAGACTGTGTAGTTTTGTTGGGTTTTGTCCCCAATTTAAGCTATTTTTTGTTTGTTTGATCAGCAGCACTTTAAGAGCACAATTTGCGAAAGTACTAAAATCCACTGCCTTTCTGAATAAATAAAAAAAGGAACTTTACAAAGACTATTCCAGTGTCAATGACTACCACGGCTAAGGTCATTGAGGAGCTTCTGCATTTTCCAGCAAAGACAGTCTGTGCAAAGGGGGGTGGGAGAGCTCCCTTTTGTAAGTCTTTGGCGGCAGCTTCGGGAGCTGAGGGCTCGAGTTCTGCCTGGGTGGGACGGGGGGCGCAGGCGGGTGGCCAGGGCTGTTGTGAGCGGCGCCCATCGCGCAGCAGCGACGCAGCAGCCGTGGAGAGGGAGTGCTGGGAGGAGTGCCAGGAGAGCTGGGGCCCGGGCCGGCCTCCCGGAACCAGTCGGGATCTCTGTGCATGCGGCCCAACGGCGGCGGCTGCAGGTTTAGAGGGCAGTTGATAAAGTGTTCGGGAGGCCGGTGAGGAACAGGAGGTGGAGTGTCGGGGAGAGGGTCCCGAGGGGGAGGAGGAGGAGGGCTGTGCAGAGGCTGCTCGAAGGGGCTGTAAGCAGGAGCACGAGGCTGGAGCTTTGGAGGCGGCGGCTGCCGAGGTGGAATCGCTGGAGGATCATCATCTGATTTCAGGCTTCCCTGCAGTGTTACAGAGAAAGAGACACTGTAACGGCTGATAGGACAATGGAATGGTTTTAAAGTGAGACAGGGGAGGTTTGGGTTGGATATGAGGAGGAAGTTTTTCAGCCAGAGGGTGGTGAGGCACTGGCACAGGTTGCCCAAGGAGGCTGTGGATGCCCCATCCCTGCAGGCATTCAAGGCCAGGCTGGATGTGGCTCTGGGCAGCCTGGGCTGCTGGTTGGTGACCTGCACACAGCAGGGGTTGGAGCTGGATGAGCACTGTGCTCCTGTGCAACCCAGGCTGTTCTATGACTCAACAATTCTAAGAAACATAGATTTGCAGGTAAAGACTACTTTTGGAGAATGCTCCAGGCAGACTTCATTTTGGTCTTCCAGCACTTCAAGGGAGCGTACAAACAGGAGGGGGAGTGACTTTTTACATGGGCAGATAGTGATAGCACAAGGGGGAATGGCTTTAGACTACAAGAGGAGAAATTTGGGTTAGGTGTTATGGGGAAAGTCTTCACCCAGAGGGCTGTGAGGCCCTGGCACTGCAACAGAGCTGTGGGTGCCCCATCCCTGGAGATGCCTGAAGCTGTGGATGGGCTCTGGGCAGCCTGAGCTGGGGGGCTGTGTGCGGGGGGTGAGGGGGCAGTTCAGGGTCCCTTCCCATCCAGCTCTGCTGTGATTCTCAGTATGATTTTCTGAAAGGGATGGAATTTTCTTGATGTCTGCTATTGGTGCTGTTAATAACGGCCCAGCCATATCTTGGATCTGATTACAACTGGCATGTTCCTGAAGCAGCTAGCTGCATTTGAACACCAGGAACTTGAAACTGCAAAAAGAATAACTGGAGCACTGCTTTTGAAAGGTGCCAAACTCTAAAAGACCAACAGAGACTTGCCTGACGAGATGTTCAGTGCTTTGTTGTCAAACTACTCAACACAGGACAATACCTTGGCATTAGAAACATCCTGATCCATCTTTTTTCGCGGAGGAAGCGGAGGAGGGTTTTGAGGCTCATCACTTAGCTTAGGAAAGCTACCCCATGAGCTGAAGAAAGTCTCTGCAGAGAGAAAAGCTGGTATTTTAGTGCTTGTGTAACAGGAACATACTCAAGAATATTAAACCAGCCCAGATGCAACTCAAACAAGCAGATCTTTGTGCTCAGCAGCAACATGAACCATTAACTCAAATAGCATGAAACTCTCACTTGGTTCTTTAATCAGATACACTGCTCACAAAGTGGTCTCCCATTTCTGATATCAAAGATAAGCACCTGCAGTTAACAGTTAATGCTAAAAGATACAAAAATGAAGAGAATGAAGTCAACGCTTGGTCAACTTTCTCTGCAATGTGTTCCTCGTTGCAGAATGTGCCTGTTTATCATCCTTGCAGAGCTGGTCACATGGCTAAGTCACACTTTGGAGTGGAAGGTTTGTTCCCTTTGGCTCTATGGGTACACATTCAGATTTGGAAGCTTAGAGGCTTTGTTCAGAGTTCCTAAAGCAGGAGAGTGTAAATAAACATGCTAACTTTCACAGCATTTTAGGATCTTTCCAATCCTTCTTCTGAGGAAAAAATGCTCAAAGTTAAAAAACAAAAACCATCCCCCAACCTGCCTGTGAGTTTCATCACTCCTTTGCTTTTTGTCTCAGAAGTGCACAGAATTCTGTACCAACACATTAGGACACCGTGCCCAGTTTGAACACTTGTTATGAAAAAGTATCTACGTCTGTGCAATAAGGGAGCAAGGAGAAGCTCAAACACAGATGAGTCCAGGCTTTCTCTTCAGTCCTTAGCAGCAGAGCAATTATTTTCACTGAGTGGCAATGCTAAACTATCAGGCTGCTTCATTTTTACCATCATGCAGTAATCATCAAGGACACTCAAAAGAAAAGCAGTGTCATACTAGAGCCCTGGGGAAAATAAACAGATCAGACAGATCTTCGACTTCACAGACCGCTTTACTGGACAGCTGGTCGAAAGCCTGTACAAAACCCTTTCAGAACTCTATTTAATGGACACAATCCATATCTTCACCCCAGATTTCTGAGACTGATTAATTACCATCCAGCTCTCCTGAAGCAGGAAAAGCAGAGTTAAACAAAATGTTTTAAATGGAGTTACAGCACTTACTTGACTGAGGCAAACTGACGGGAGCGAAGATGCTGTTGCTACCTGTTAATGAGAAACGGATTACAGACTTTCCAGACAACAGCTGCAGACAGCACATAAAGCATGCTTGCAATGACCTCAAAGATAACCAAATTCTCTAAGTTTTATCTACTGCTAATGCTAATTAAGTTTTCAATGAAAAACATTCCTGAAGTATAGACTTTAAGCACCAAGTCTCTCCGTGCAGATGCTGCACTGATGCAGTCCCTGCATGCAGTGCCACACGGGGACATTTCCCACAACAGACTGCCTCAGCTCTGGTAGGCTAAAGGACCAGAAATATCACTTGTTAATTAATTGCTTACAGCAGGCATTTCCAAGCTGCAGGACGTGCGACACCAATGCAAGAACTTCAGAGCTCACGACCACATTTTGCTATAATACACCAATACATTTTGGAACCCCGCAGCACAGCAACAACAATTATTAGAATCTATTGCACATTTACCATAAGAACTGTTGAGATCAATGTCTAAAAATACGCTGAACTCAGACGAAGCAGACACTGGGGGGGTGGAAGGTGTGTTGGGAGAGGTTGGTGCAGACACTGCTGACTCGTGCTCCGCCTCAGTGATTCGACTGAAACTTATCTTGCTCGGCTCCTTTTCAAGTGGCAGTGGGTGACTTCTCAAGGTGCCAGAGGTGGAGCCGTGCCTGCCAGCATTGGGCCTTATCCCAGGAGACTTCAGTGGGTACGCTGTTTTCCTAGGCTGGAGAAAAGAAAGCTGTTAGAACTGCTGGCTTTTCAGGTTGTAACATTGCCAAAGTCCCCATGAGCAATTCTAAAAGGCACTCATCGCATACACCTCAAACAGCCTTTGTACAGCTGTCTCCAGGTACTGACTGTCATTACCTAGATAAGAGGAGTTTACTGAAAAGGTATGGATGGAGATGAAAAAATTCTTTTTTTCCCAGCTTATTACATCTTTTCACATCTGGGAAGAATGAGAATTCAAGTTTTACATGCTCATCAATCAGGACAAAACGCAGGGAAGAGAGTCAGTCTTGGGAGGGTCACGTCAAGCACCTCAGCAACTTGCAAGAGAGCTTCAAAGAACAGCCCCATGGACGTGCTGTCAGCTTACAGCACAGCTGCATGCTGTGACACATGCTGTATGGGCACTCAGCTGAGTCAGCCTGACATTCTTACACACGTGGCTGGTGTGAGTGAACCCAGCTCATGAGACTCAGGTGTAACACAAAGCTGATCCTCTGAAGATGAACCATGTTCCCACCTTATGGTGGTACATACAGCTCCACTCCCATCTGATGGTCAGAGGGCTGGAACAGCTCTCCTATGAGGAAAGGTTGAGGGAACTGGGCTTGTTTAGCTTGGAGAAGAGAAGGCTGTGGGGAGACCTCATTGTGTCCTTCCAGTGCTTGAAGGGAGCGGATAAACAGGAGGGGAACGGCTGTGTGTGAGGGTGGATGGTGATGGGACAAGGGGAATGGTTTTAAAGTGAGACAGGGGAGGTTTGGGTTGGATATGAGGAGGAAGTTTTTCAGCCAGAGGGTGGTGAGGCACTGGCACAGGTTGCCCAAGGAGGCTGTGGATGCCCCATCCCTGCAGGCATTCAAGGCCAGGCTGGATGTGGCTCTGGGCAGCCTGGGCTGCTGGTTGGTGACCTGCACACAGCAGGGGTTGGAGCTGGATGAGCACTGTGCTCCTGTGCAGGAT
Organism: Centrocercus urophasianus; assembly: GCF_019232065.1. Lineage (NCBI taxonomy): Eukaryota > Metazoa > Chordata > Aves > Galliformes > Phasianidae > Centrocercus > Centrocercus urophasianus. The sequence continues at coordinate 50,892,806 of NW_024884586.1, forward strand.
TAATGCACCCAGAACTGGGCCTCCCTGAAATTCCCATAACAACGTCTGGTTTGGAAAACATGAACTGTAAAGAATTCATGGTCAGATAAGTGAGACAGCAGCACGGATATCTACTTTAAGGAGAAAAAAAAAAAAGCCACAAGAAACAAGAAAAAGAGAAATTACTGTAGGCAGCATTTTTGCAACAGTAATTTCTGTGGTTTCTTGCCATATTTACAATATCACTTTAGTCACTCCCCTAGCAGGAGATTGCTATAGTGATTGATAGTGCTGTCAAAAATGACAGCAGACTCCAGCAACTCAAGTGTACAAAGTGCAATGTGTAAAAATCAAGGCAAATGAAAAACAGCAACTGAGTTTTAACTAAAGAAAAAAAAAATATGTATAAAACCAACAAACAATTGAAATTAATGTTTTATGAGGTTACTGAGAAATGTTATTGTGCATTCCATCACATGACTGGAAGGTAAGATACTCAGGTGTAAAGTGGTATCATTAGATTGGGGGAAAAAGAAACGTTTGCTCTGAGATAAGCTAAAAGCAGCACCTTTTAGTAACAAGAAATACCCAGATTTAAAAGAACACTCAAGTTTTGCTGGAGATCCACCTCATTATCCACCACAGAATTCCAGAAGGAACTGATATGGCTTATATCAGTATTTATGGGTTATAAAAGCTCTCTTTTCTCACAGAGCCTGGTGAATTTCAGCTATGCAATGTACAGCACAAGACTTACAAATCTAGGAGGTTGCTTGCAGTTTCGAGGTTCAATTTCTAACGACTTGTTGAACAGATAATCTGTAAACTCTTTTTCAGGTATCTTCCCCATAGGATTGAGATTTTCAAAGAATTTCTAAACGAAACAAGCATCAATAATATTTTCTTTAAAATAAACAGAGAGGATTTGAATGAAATACAAATCTAGTTCTTCACAACTCCTGGTAAGCATCCCAGTGCGAATGAAGGCCCTGATATGGATAAGCAGGCAATGGAATTGTAAAATGAGGGGTTTTGTAAGCTGTTTGCCAATATCTTGTTACTGCTTGACCATGTCCAGCACAGCACTGCTACAGCATACGCTGCGTGCTTCCCTTCACCTAACAGCACAGATCTGGGAAGGAGCAGAACGCAGATCACACGGCACCGAAAGCAAACGCTACGCCAGGGATGTTTTTAAGGGGTATTTCAGATGTCATCAGTTAATTCCAAAGGCCAGGAAGGCACAAAGGACAAAAGCAGAAAGTCAGAGGCAGAGCACAGCACCGAGGGCACAGTGCAGCACCCAGCGCCCTGCACCTGATGCAGCCGAGTCCCAGGGAGTGAGGGGCAACTCTGGCACAAATGCTGCCATGCCTCAGGTGTACTTTGCTTCTTGGTTTAAGAATGCTGGCATCTCCAAAATCCTTCCCAGAAATGTCTACAATGATTCAACACAGGATGCAAGTAGCTTTTTAAACAACAGTATTATTGCCCGTGTAATTCTTCAGGCAAAGTAACCAAGCTTTTTGTTGCTTCCTGACTGATGCTGTTCACAAACCAAGAGAGCTACCCACAGGATTGTTTACTGGAAAGGTTACCATTAGCTGTGCACTCAGGAAGAACTGCTGGTACATAAAGCTGTTCTTTCTAATCATTATTACCTCTGTAGACAAACACCTGCCTTCTTGTTCCATCGTCTTCCCTTAAATTCCTTCAAATACCCAGGATACATGAGGTCTCTGTCTCATAAGTAATCTCTCCAGCATCCTTCCTTGTTTCTGCAGGCAATGCTGGCTGACTCTGGTACACCCCTGCATTTACTAGCTTCCCTCACTGAATGAGGCTGCTCATTCACGTCTCTGCCATTCCACAGGTCAGCAGGCTCTGCTCAGCAGGTTCACTGCAGAACCCCTGAAGGACTCAGTGCCCCAGGCACATACACAGCATTATAGATTAGAGGGAAGCAATTTTTCTTCTGCTGCTTAGTCACTGTATCTCATTCACTGCTTTATTGCTCAGAAATCTCACCACTACCGGGCTGCAGAACAAGAAGGAGATGAACAAGACCCAGAACATGGAACCCAAATAAGCAGACCCCCTAGCTCTGGTTGGGCTTCTGCTGTGGTACTTCTGCCACGTGCTGCTTCCAATCAGCCACCATTCCCTCCCTCCCTCCCTCCCTCCCCCGATGGTCACTGCTGACCCAAGATCAGGTCTGGCACCAGAAGAGCAGCTGACCATTTTCTGTTGTGCACATTCCTTTCCTTCTCTTATTCCCCAAACAAAATGTTTAAGTTTTGATTACCCGAATTTCTGGCTCTATCCGTAAACAGTAAGGCTGGTTTTGATACTGCTGAATTTCTCCTGTAATTTCAGCCACTTTTCTCCTCTTACTGAAATTTATTAATTCTTTCCCTTGTCTCTTAAGGAAGTCAGGATTCCCTTCTTCTGTCTTCAAAATATTTGTTAGGTATATTCCTGAGAAAAGGAGAGACGGTTTTGAAAGTTCATTTGCATTCAAACAGCTGATTTCATTCTTTACAACGAATGAAAGATCAAAAAATAGAACCTGAGCATAAGCAGATCATTCCCTTTAATACTCCAACAGTTTATTAGCTGCCAGGAATGAATTAAGTTTGCCTTTTACATAGGAACAAGGTATTATTTAAATAGGATGCTTTTCCTGAATTCAGGATCTCGCGTTATGGAGATGAAACATTCAGGTCACATCACCAGTGCAGAAGCAGTATTAAAATGAAGTAACAGCCATATCAACAGCACCAGTAATCTGTATCACTAAATTAACTTCTACACAAAGGCACTAAGCCTAAGAATATTACAGATCTATCAAGTCAAACCAGGATTTTGCTGTATTAAAGGATTTTTAGAGCAGAACACAACCTTTAACTTGGAGAAAAGCTAACACATCTGTATCAAACCCAGTTTAAGGCAGGCAGTACGTTGAGCCTGTTCTGGTGTTACTTACCAAAGAAAGGCACGCAGGGTGGATTGATTGACTTGAGTTTAGCTAGGTATTTTTTGAAGTGATCTTGACTTAGTTCTACTGCCTCATCCAAAACTCTCTTTTTCCTTTCCTGTAGTGCCTTAGTTGTCAAAGAGAAAAAACAAAGCAGCTATGCGGTCAGGAAAGAACCAAAGTCATGATGTAGCTCTCTTAACAAAACTTAGAAACTCAAATTCATATCTGAAAGCATCTCTTATGTCAATGATTTGTTCTGAACCACGGCATCATCAGTCCATAACCCCAGTCATGGGACTTTTGAGGCTACTGCAAACACCATCAATTTTGTCCATCGATTTAGAAGCATAACCCCAGTCCTTTAATGCAATAACAACCAAACATTTGATTTTGAATCGAATTTACAGGCTCTGTGTGGCCTTTCAAATAGTTACGAAACTCAAAACATCACATTAATGCTTCTTTTTCTATTTTAGTCAATGGAAGCTTTGCTGCCAAATCCAGGGCATTCCTTTTTCTTGTCAAGTGCAATAAGGAGTCACTGTCAGTGCAGCAGTCGCTTTCTGCTGTTCATATAAACCATCCAGCAATCATTTCTTTCTGCCTCTGACAATCAGTTGTCTTAGACTCTCATCCAAGAGAAGTATTTGAGATAACTGCGAGCTGAGTGACAGCTCCCTTCTCCCTGCCCTTCTATCCTTGCACAGGCACCAGGTGCTGCAGTTCATGTACTCAAGGTCAGGGTTCTCAGCCTTGGGATCCTCCTCTTTCAGACTCATAAAACAGCAGCCTGAAGCATCAGCTTTATTTCAGACAAGTTAATAAACAATCAAGGCCATGGTGCTTCCCCTTTTTGAGCTGAGCACAGGACGACAGCTGCTGAAAAGCTCCATTTCCCCTTACAAATCCTTTGAGACATTCAGCCCCATCTCATATTTCTCCTAGCTCTTAGTCTTGTAACTTACTGTCTTCTAAGAAAGCAACAGTGATTTGGATTTCACTTAGGAAGTCTGTCTGGTGCACTCCTGGATCCCAGAACTTACCTCGAATGTGTGATCCAGCCTGTACACCGACACAGAGTTCATTGCACTGACTATCTCCAGAACACCATTGAAATTGTTCAGATCTTGAAACACTTGCAGGATTTCTATAATCCTGCTCAGCACAGCCACTCGCTCTTCAAAGTTCTCAGTTTCCACTATGCACCTAAATCGAAAGAAGTCACTTGAGAAACACCAATAAATACAGCCTGACATTCTGCTAGCTACTTCACTGAAGAATTCCATGTCAGGACTCTGTAGTACACCCAGCAGGCACATTTTGGCACACTCTCAAGGGTCTCAAGCACTAATTTACGTAATCACATCTTGTATATGCTCAGGTTGAAACGCCAAGAAAGACTTTGGCTCATACTACAAAAACAGAGCAAAACTCAAGCAAGATCCAGGGTAAACAGGGTGACTCACTCAACCTGCAGAATCTACAATGGTGTATTAAATTCACAGGGTTAGGTGTGCACACACAGAGTGCTACATCCTCTTGCTGTGACATGGCCACGTCCTAAGAAGGATCTGATGTGAGGAGGGAGAAAGATGAAGGTGAAGCAACAGACACAACAGTGCTCTCAGCAGTGATGTACAGAAGTGGTGCTGAGGCCAGCACTGCCCTCAGTGCTTACTGATGTACTGTAAGTAATATAGACAGGGCACGTGTTGACTAAGCAGACATTACTGGAGAAACATCATCTGCTCCAGGGAGCAGTGAGTCTCTGGGACTGACATGGCACGTACTCCTGAACCAAAACCCAAACCTACTGTGGTACTCTGCTGCCATCTCAAGATTCGAGGCAACACAGTTCACACGAGAAAAGAAAGTTTCTCAATTTCAGATGGAGTTCACGCCACCACACTGACATCATCACCTCTGTACTTACTTTTCAAACCACAGAGTAAGGTTTGTAGTATGGCGAATCATTTTCAATAGATTTGGGGAGTTAATTTCCTTATCTTCTTTAGTCCAAACGCTACCGACGAGTTCAGAAGGCTGCACTGCCCTGTTATGATAAAGGAGTGCTCAAATACAAGCAATAATGTACATTCTGTGTTAGCATTGCAAGATTATTTCTTCTCTTAATCAGAAATTGGTATTTCCCAAATGTGATTCCATAACAGTTATTTTAAGGAACTTCTCAATGAGGACATCTGGGAAGAAGAAAATCCATTCCTATCATAACTGAGATTGGCATTTTAGAATAAGCATTTCTACCTAAGAAAAGTACAACAGAGTAAGTTTCATCTCCTGGAAGCAGAAGGAAGCACCCTAAAGACAGTTACAATATTTTTTAAATAGGAAGCTACAGGACTTTGCAGAGTGGGGAAAAGTGGCCCATTTCAATAGGAAATCTGCTGTCACTGAAACGTTAAGGGAGCTTCACCTTTGAGTTCTGTAAGACCACAAAGAACTCCTATCCTGCAAAGCTGAGTTCTCTCATCAAGGCTTTATTTATTATAGTAACAGCAAAGCAAGGAAACAGCAGAGCGTGGCACCAGACTAAAAGACTCTTAGATTAGAGGAGCCTGCTGTAGCAGTGCTGCAGCTGTATGGCAACAGCTGTGCCTTTGCCATGCAACTGAAATAAAAGGGGAAGATGCAATCAGGTGTTATCTTTTGACAATGCAAAAAGTGTTTCTTATTCAAGTACCAAAGTTCACTTCTGGCAAGGAGGCAGCAAGTTCACATTATCTACTCCTGATACTTCAGCTTCTTCATTTACTGCACTGATTGAGTTACGCTGTCAGAAGTCTGGTATAGAAATACAGAATGTATTTTTTCTTGTGCCTATTTTGGCATCAAACACAAAACCTCCTTCCACAAACCCAGTAAGTGAAGGGGATGCATTTCACAGAATCACAGAATCACAGAATCACCCGGGTTGGAAGGGACCTCAAGGATCATGTAGTTCCAACCCCCCTGCCTAGCAGGGCCACCAAACACACACATTCAGATCAGGTTGCCCAGGACCCCGTCCAACCTGGCCTTGAACACATCCAAGGACGGGGCATCCACAACCTCCCTGGGCAGCCCGTTCCAGGGCCTAACCACTCTCCTTGTAAAGAACTTCCCCCTAACATCCAACCTAAATCTTCCCTCCTTCAACTTCGATCCATTTCCCCTAGTCCTGCTGTTGTCAGCCCTTTTGAAGAGTTTACTCCCCTCGTGGGTGTAGGTTCCCTTCAGGTATTGATAGGCTGCAATGAGGTCACCCCGCAGCTTCTCTTCTCCAGGCTGAACAAGCCCAACTCCCTCAGCCTGTCCTCATAGGGGAGCTGCTCCAGCCCCCTGATCATCTTAGTCGCCCTCCTCTGGACCCTTTCCAAAATCTCAATGTCTTTCTTGTACTGAGGGCTCCACACCTGGACACAGTACTCCAGATGGGGCCTCACAAGAGCCGAGTAGAGAGGGACAATCACCTCCCTGTCCCTGCTGACCACCCCTCTCCTGATGGAGCCCAGGATCCCATTTGCCTTTCGAGCTGCCAGAGCGCACTGCTGGCTCATGTTCAGTCTCTCGTCCATCAGGACCCCCAGGTCCTTCTCTGCCGAGCTGCTCTCAAGGACCACTCCTCCCAGCCTGTACAGGTGCCTGGGGTTCTTCCGGCCCAAATGCAAAACCTTGCACTTTGCCGTGTTGAACCTCATTAGGTTCACCCGAGCCCAGCCCTCCAGCCTGTCGAGGTCCCTCTGAATGGCATCCCTTCCTTCCACCGTATCAACCGCACCACTCAGCTTGGTGTCGTCAGCAAACTTGCTGAGGGTGCACTCAATTCCCTCATCGATGTCATTAATAAAGATGTTAAAGAGCACCGGTCCCAAGACAGACCCTTGGGGGACACCACTTGTTACCGGCCTCCACCTGGACATAGAGCCATTGACCACCACCCTCTGTCTGACTGATTCTAAGCATTTTCAGGGGGTGAAGCATGCTGACAGAGACGTGCACTCAGTCAGCCCCACCTGTACAGGTCAGACTCGAGCAGCGTCAGCTGCCGAGCGATTTCGATGGGATGCAGAGTCATGAGGTCCAGCATCTCACTGTGCCCCACACGCCAGATGTGCCACTCGATGGGGGGAGGTGGACTCTCAAAGGTGATGTTGTGACTGATCCCATTTGCCTGTGCTTTCTTTCTCCTGATGATTTTAGCAATCGATTCCACCCACTTCTTCATGGATTTTCCTACACAACAGAAACCACGAGAAACATTTTCAGTACCATCTTAATTGACTTCTGGTAGTTTAATGAAACTCAGTAATAAATGCACTCAAAATACTGCATTTCTACAGGCAGATCAGTTAGGTTTGTAGGTGCCCAGTTGTGTATAAATGCACCTACTGACACTTCTAGAGAAATTAACCAACAGAGAAGGAACTCTCAACAAATATGGGATGGAGAGAAGGAAGTTGACAGTCAGGCAAGGATGAACATTACTGTCCAGAAGTAAACATTGTGAGGTTAAACAATACAACAGGGCTTGAAATACTTTTCAGTAGCCATTTAGAATCCAAACCAAAGACTGTAAAGGAAAGTCACATTAACAGTTCAATTAAAGACACTAAAATTACTAGCGTGTGTACAGATACTCTCGTGCCTAAAATCCAACAGGAGTAGACCAGCAGGTTGTATCAAAACGTGGAAGAGAGGACAAGCAATTCACACACCTCTTACACTAGAAATAAACGTCTCCAATCTCTCCAGTAACTCCAGATCTCTTTCAAAATCATAAAAATGGTGTTCCACCCAGTGACGAAAAACATTTAATATTCTGAGGAAGGAGAGAGAAAAAAATATTGTGGTTTTAAGGACTCAAAGCTCATTCCATGCAAACATGAAACAAAAGGACTGTAAAAAAGCTGAGTTACAGATTCATGCAACCATAAACTATCAAAACTCATAGGGACACTAAAAAACCCAATTTGGATCAACTGTTTCATTAGAAACAAATTTTATTCCTACACATAATTTCATCTTTTAAGTTGTTGCAAGCATGCTGCTCTACTGCTGGAAATTCATGACAGCTGCTACCATCAAAGGAGTTACAGTTTGAAACAAGCTGCCAGTAGCAGCACTGCAGGATCTTGTTCCATCAGCCTTGGAGCTGTCATGGTAGAAATCCTGAAAAAGCAGGACAAGCTGCCTGGTTCTGCTGACTGCACTTCCAGCTCAGTGCCTCCTCTCTCTGGTGACCTCACACGTATTTAATCTGGTCAATGCCATCAACATTTCCATGCCTGTGCACTGCACAGCATGGCTGCAGCATTACCCACAAGAAGTGGAATAAGCACTCAAGATGGGGAAGGAATGAGCATCTTCATGTCCTCCACTGCCTTCCCACATCTCAGACTGCTCTGAAGTAGAGGTCAATGCTACTAACAAAACTGGTATTTACAAAGTGTATATCAAACTAACAGCTCAAATTCAGACAATTCTTTGGAACTGTAAGAGAACTAAGAGTTCCAAGCTACTGTAAGATCTCCTCAATTCAAAGATTAACTATGAACCACAGAAGTGTGAGTGTTAATTAGCCACCTTAAAGCACATCTTTCATCAGGCAGGCAGTAATAAGGACACTGCTCACCAACCACAGCAGGAATTAGACAGCAAAGCATAGCTGTCACAACAATGGGTATCCTAATCTCTCAAATGAGGAAAGAGACCAGAAACCTAACATCCTGGATATGTCAAAATTAGGCACAGGTTTAAAGAGCTTAAACATCATACGTAAGGCAAAAGCACTGGATTGATTTTGGAAATGAATAGCAAGGAACATAGTTATGAGCTGCCTCAAGCCTTTCTATAGGTTCCATTTCACTGCTTATCACTGCTCCTGCTCAGCTACGGCAGTCAACAGTGCTGTAGGAAGATCACAGAATGGCCTGGGTTGGAAGGGAGCTCAAGGATCACAAAGCTCCAACCCCCCTGTGCCATGCAGGGCCACCAACCTCCCCATTTCACAGCAGCCCAGGCTGCCCAGGGCCCCATCCAACCTGGCCTTCAACACCTCCACGGATGGACGGGGCATCACAGCCTCTCTGGGCAGCTGTTCCAGCACCTCACCACTCTCACAGCACACAACTTCCCCCTGACATCCAACCTCCATCTGCCCTCCCTCAGCTTCAAACCATTTCCCCTTGTCCTGCTGCAAGATGTATTTGTAACAAGGAAAGGAGCACTGAGGAGATCCCCAGCTAACCTCAAGTCTAACTAGCAGAGGTTATGAAAATGGCATCAAAAGCAGCATAACTATATTTAAACTCTTCCTCCAGTTAGGTTACAAAAAGCCATTCAGTGCAGGTTTCTTGGGAGGGGCTCTATAGGCACTTACATGGATGTCTGCAGAAACAGCAAACAGAAAATAGCAAGGAAAAATATGTGCTGAGAGGGAGCATGTGAAGACCTTCCAGGAACTGATAGCTCTGGAGACTAGTGGCCTTGCTGAACCCACAGAGACAGATAAACTCAGAACAGCAAGAACCTGCCAAATCTGTACAAGGACAAGAGCACACACAACTATCAAGGTTACACTGGGATTGTATTACTTGGGTCACTTCCAAGAAGGTGCTGACTCTTATCAACAAGAACTGCAAGATTACATACATACATGCTTGGGTGTTTTGTTTGGAATATTTGTACACGGGTATGTGATGAAAAAAAGCACTAAGTGACTTTCTAAACACCTATACTGAAGGAACTGGCATGTCATAACCCTCCACTTAAGTGTAAATTGCTCCAAGCAGGTTAACTATGAATGACTGTGCAAGGAGGGAAAAGATGAGGGCACCGGGCCTCTGGTTATCTGCCATTCATAATAACAGCTTGATGCCACTAATAACAGTGTAATGAATAAAAGCTGTTCTAGCAAATACTTGTTGTGATCTGTGTCTCCTCCTGACTCTTTCCTATCAGGGAAACAACTGGCCTCATTCATGCTAGAAGTGCTTAATTGTTGCCCAAGTTAGCTTGGTCAGCAAGACCTTGAAGATTCACTGCAGCCTGTTGCAAAGCACGGCGCAGACAAGAGTCTCCCTTTGTGCAAATCCATCAATAGGGCTGGGAAAGGGAGTAAAATACCAGAGGACTGAAAACACGGAGACAGAAACTATCTTCACAGGGCCTATTAACAAGGAATCTGTTCAGAACGCCGTCAGAATCACTTTCAGTTGTACATCTCTCACCCACTGTTGCTTTACACAGCAGCCATACAGCGTTCCTGTGGGTGGCAGAGATCACAGCTGTGAGCAGCAGAGAACCAAGCAGAGTTGCAACAACAACAACAGAAGCCAGTATGACTAATCAGAACATGATTTGGGCTATTAGTCTGGTCACAGACAATGATAAGTCCCTACTTGACAGCACAGCAGTCTCCTAAGGAGATTACTGTCTCCAGGAACGCAATATAATCACCAAACTCAAATCTGGATTGAACAGAACAAATTTAAAAGCAAATAAACCTGAGTTGCACTGGCTGGACGTATTCCTTGCGAAATCGCTTCAGGTCTGCACTGATGGGCTGCTCCCCTTTCTCGATTGCCAACCTGTCTGCTTCAGTAGGCTCAGGCTCTGGGATTTCAAACCTATGAATGCAAGCACCAGAAAACCGATGGTAATTAAGATAAAACACAAGCCCTTTATGTAGGACACGAAGAGCAATTTTATTTAAAGAAATTCAATGCAGCGAAACTCAAGCACTCACTCATCCAGTATCCAGTCCGCCTGGAATTCCCTCCTCCCCAGCTATGCTGTGCTTAACACACCCTGCCCTCACCCTGATAATTTGCTGGTTTTCTGGTCATCACAAGACGTCTAGACTAGGATAGAAGGTTTTTAACTACCTGCTAGCTTTATTAAGCCAAGATTAGAAGAAAGCTGCAGAGCAGCTTTATCACAGTGTATTAACATGCTGTTTACAGTAAGTCTGTGCCTTTCAAACAAACTGACTAGAACATTTCAGTTCTTATTTGCATTGAGACACACTCAAATATGCTCTTATGATTAAGTGCAGCAGTTCAAAACATAACCAGCTGGCAGCCGAGGCACACTGAGTGCTCGAGCTGGTAAGGCATTCAGGTATTCATTTAACAAAATGGAAAAGAAAAAGCTTGCATTAAAAGAGATCAATGCCCATTTTTGAAGTTATTTTTGATGACCTTCACTGTTTTTCCTTATTGCCAAACGTACAACACACAGCACCAAGAACCCGAGCAGAAAAGGAGATGGCAAAGGAACCCAAAGCCCTTCTGTGCACCTTCAGAAAGGACGATCGCTGCTTACCTTTCAATCAGTAAACTCAGCAGTTCCTGGGGCTTGCAAAAGGAACGGTATGTGGTAAGGAAAGTACGTACAAAATTGGGATCTGTAAAGACAGAATACAGAAATACAGCAAGTTGAGCACTGTGGCTTAGAAAACACCAGAACTGATACTGCTGAAAGTTCAGCTCTTTGCTTGAGCCTTGCTGAACAATTCAATGGCACGTGCTGTGCTCCCTCAAACACTGCGTGCTCAACCTTGGCACACGGCATGCCTTACACTCACTGAATAGGAAACTGTGACTTCATAAAGACAAAGAAAACATGGTCGAACTACCTACTATCTGCACATCAAAAACACCTCCATCGCCCCAACCAAACATCTGTCTTACCTGCTCTTTAAATAATCTCCCCAGCAGGGACTGCACACCTCGCCCAGCCACGCCACAGCAGCATACAGGCAACCTTTGCAGGGCAGTCAGCAGTGAAATCATTACAAGAAGCACAGACCTTACAAAGCAAATACTTGCAGCAATTCCAGACGCTGCACCTCCAGGAGCCACCACACCTCCTTCCTGCTGCTCCTCTCTGCTAGGCAGGACTGTTACAACCAGACGTGCCTGTCCACAAGGCACTGCAACTCTCAGCCAAGTGTCAACCTACCTTTCCAGGCATTTTAGCTGAGCCCAGCATGTGTTTCAGTTGGCACGCTGATGCCTTAGAAGCATGCATCAATTACAGTCCTGTTTATCAAAGGCATTAGGTGCACTCTGCATCACATCTGAAGTACAGTTTCTGCTCTGTCACCTGCACCAGCACTCCCATCAGCTCACCCCTCTGCAATAAGGAATGCAAGTCCAACAGGCATCTGCTACAAAGCTCTGTCAAACCAACTAACCAGCAGAGAGCTGAGGAAAGCACCCAGTCCTCTGCAGACCACTGCACCAGGGTGCTGCAAACAAAACGTTGCTCCTTTACTCCCCAGCTGAAGGCCACCTACCGGCCTGGGCAAAAGATCACAGCCCCTATAAACAGAGCATCTTAACTCGTCCCCAAAGTACCAACCTGGACACTGAGGAAGGTGGCACAGTACACAAACATTGGGTAACAAAAGACTAAGGACACACCTGCCATAAGAAATAGAAATCTAATTAAATAACTAATTGCAAATGCTCCCACCGATTTCAATAACGTCCCTTTAATTTCTTTCGATTCCACTCTTGTAGGATCCCCCAAGATTGTGAATAAGCAAGCTGATCAACAAACCACTTCACTACAAATCCTGAAGGGTCATTACCCACTCCTGATCCTTCCATCCACACACAGTCACCCGTGGCAGATGCACAGCAGCAACTGAAGGCTGAAATAAAGGAAAACCAGGCCTGGAGAAGCACATGGGCAGATGCTCCCTCAGAAATGTTTGCAGTTGTTCAGCCTTCCCTTTTTCTTGCTGGTCTGTAAACAGTCTTGAACCTGTCAGCGTTTAGTGCAGGCAGCTCACACCAGCAATCAACGTGCAGTCAACTAATTTCTCTAAGAGACACACAAAAGACAAAGCAGGATGCTTCTAGGCAGGCTTCATTCCCCACAAAGTACTGTTCAATGCTTTTAAGGGATCCTATACAAACCAGAAGTAATGGTGCTTCATTCCGTGATAATGCTGCTGAGTTTGCACCCTAGTGCTGCCCTGGCCTGTTCTGCTTCTACATCACATCACTCTTGGGTATTATTTATGACACTTTTAGAAGAAAATCCTCCTCTTACAACAGCACAGGCTCTCTCTGCTCAAGCCTTTCCAAAAGGTGACTGCTGCTCTGCCTTGAGAGCTGTGCAGGTGCCCTCACATTATCTTTTAGATTTTTTTTTAAAGTAACATTTGCAGTACAATGGAAAATACAAGCAGTGTGCTTCTAATAGCAGCTCACGGGTCACATGCAGGAGATTAACATCTGCATCTGCTGCTCTGCATCTGTTACGTCCCACGGCAGCCCAGTACCAACTGGGGAACTGTTAGGACAGAGGTCGTTGTGCACATGAAGAGCCTCCGTGCTGGGACAAACCTGCTGCCACCAAACCTGAAACTAACACAAACATACAATAAACTGAACAGCTACAAGTGTATTTTGACCTAAACACAAAGATAAAGCACCGCCACGATCTGCTAGGAGTCCCTCCCTGTGATGTTATTGAAATGTCCTTGCAGAAGGAGGGTTTGTTAGCCTTGGCTCCAAACACTGCTTGGAGAAAAGCGCATGGGAACCCAAGAGACAATGCTTTCACCAAGGATTCCCAAGGCCAAAGCAGCAAGAATTCGTGCTATAAAAACTTGCAGAGTTATGCTATCAAACTAATGCTCCAATACACTCTGAAAAAGACACATGCCACAGAAACCCAGCACATTTTAGATGTGGAGGACTTGGAATTCCCAGGCAGCACAGCTATGGGTTACCTGCATGACCCCTAGTTGGATCAACACTGAATTTCAGTGTTCCCCTTTCTTCTTGAAGATACACAGCTCAAAGCAATCCAGCTTTAGTTGTTACACAGTGTGTGTGTTTTTAAAGACTCGTACAGAAGATCAAATATTTCCAGCAGTGTAAGCACATTCAGTAACTACAAGCCTGATTTCTGTGGCTTTGATATTGTGTTTCACAGAAAAGTCTGAAGAACTGACTGTGATTTGCATCCTTTCCTACTGAAGGGCTTCAGAAAGCAGCAGGCTGAAGTATAACAAATGACCTCCAATGTTTCTCCTCCTCCACACAGCCTGCAACAGCCCTGCTGCTTTAGCCATGAAGGTCTTGGGAAATGAATAAGCAAAGGTTTAACAGAATCAGCAGCTCCTAGCAGTCCATTGCAGGGAGGAAAGGGGTCTTGCAGGCCCTAAAGCTTTTTTAAAGCTTTGCAGGCGAGGCCGCTTGGTTTAATGACAGATATTGGTTATTTCTGCAAATCTCACATTACATTTAACCAAATGTAGCAAAAAACAAAAAAAAGAAGAATAGCAAACAATAGATGATAGGACCAATTTCATCACCCACACGTGCACCATCTTCAAAAACACATGTATCAAATGTACAGGGTACCTGCATACATATGGTACGTTAGCCTCTCGATTAATTTCACAACCGTTCCTCCTTTGATGATGGGAATTCCATTCCTGCTTTGCAAGTTGTCCTCAAAAACAATGTTATCCTCAGAATCTTCTACGACAAAGCGGTACACACTTGGGCTGGGCAACCTCAGTGGCTGCTCATTTTCCTCTTGCAGCAACACTGAGTCGAGCATCCTATCCAGAGTACTCCGATACTGGAGGGAAATCAGAGCAGCCATCCAATTACTCTTCTCTTCAGCAGACTTGGCAGCAAAGAGCATACTGTTTTCATCTTTAGACACCAGTTCAAAAGCATGTTTATATTCAGATGTGTCATCTTTATCAATGATCTGTATTTTTCTCATGATTATCTTTTCCTTCAGTCTGTACTCCGCGTTGCTGTAACCGGGGAGCCGTGACTGGCCATGGTTAGTCTTACAGCTGATCATTAAGCCATCAAAGAGAAAGATGTGCCGTTCGTGTTTAGCTCCTATTTTTGTCAAGGTGCCTTCCATTATGAATTCATTGCAGCACTGCCCAATATCTTTGCCTTCCCAGCCATCAATATTCTTCTGGATTTCGTTCATTTTCTTGATGGCCAAGTGCTTGCTTCTGATTTGCCGGTTATAGAAGCGACAGACTGGCTCCCTTGAACGGATAAAAGAAAGTCACAATGGGCACATTCCATCCCAACAGACTGAAAACCAACTACGTTAGCTAAATTAATGTCCTTATTTCTTCCCCCTGAATGCCCTAACCAAGTTTACTGTTCCAAATAAGCCACGTGTACTGCTTTGGCTAGTGAAAGAATAAGATACTGACGTTACCCACCGAAGGTTTTGGGCTGCTATTCCATTTGCAATGGAAGCGGTCACAAAGACATCTCTTGAAAAGGAAACACACACTAACTAGAAAAAAACAACAACGCCTTCCACATAATTTCTTTCTTTCACTGCCAATATTGGAAAACCAGCACAGGTTTGTGCCTCATTACCCAGGCCGACGTCTTGGGGAGTGTTTGCTGTAGATGCGCTCCATGCTGCACTGGAGATTCAGAAGAGCAGTAATGGCTTGCTTTAAGCACTCCCGATCCTCCTCATCTTCACTGCATTCCTGCAGTTGCTGCAACAGAAAAAACATTTTTCTTTCAGATTTGTCTAAAGGACAGAAGGGTAGGAAGACTGACAAACATTCTTACAGTGTTTTTCACAGTGCTCAGTGAAATCAACGGCTTCCAGTTGACAAAAGAGTTGTGCCCAGCAGCACCCCCAGAACTAGCAATGCACGTACCCAAAAAATACATCAGATACTGAGGAGTGATCTGCACAAAAGCAGAGAGAGGTCGGGAGTGTAGGAAGACAACTCAGAACAGAGAACTGATGCTAACAGTCAGAGATGTCATTTCTCTATCCCTTCACTAACGTTGTGTTCCACAGCTGATAACAGTTTTGTTCCATAGCTTGGAGTTTTGAAGCAGTCCAGGATTAAATGTTGTTTGACGTAACTACATGTGATACTTCAACGAGTCAATTAACCTTAACATTCCAGAGCACATTTAAAGGACAGAAAGACAAACATTCACCTTTTTCTTCTTACTGTTCTAAATTCAGCCATCTTCAGTATATTAATCTGCATCAACTTTGCATGACAAACTCTCCCATCCTAAATAAAGTCTGAAATTTGAGACGTGCTACTAATAGCAAATGTAAATGGTGGGAATCAGCACAAAGGCTAAATCTGCCTCTGCCACTAGTTTGAAACTTCTTGAATATGAAACGTATGGAGATATGAAAGCTAGTTACTTTTGACAGCAGCATGCTTTGAGAAAGGCCTTTTCAGAGAATTCCTCTTTTTGGTGAAGGTCATCACTCCTAAAGCACGACTGATGTAAGTAAGATTTTTGTTTGTAACCCCTTTGGTGTTCAAGATAATATAAATGCCTTCAAGAAAATCCAGGCAAACAGAATTGCTGGGCAATATCAGGACAATATGCCACACGATTTCGGATGAACCCTGTTTTACCTCCATACTTTAAGAGAAATCTTACTTACAATCACTCAGCATGGCAGAAGCCTTCTTTTCCTTTCCCCACTACGTTCCCTCAGCAAGGATATGTAGCGTCCTCTAAAAGTAATTGAGAGAACAGGATTTGACCAGACTGGTCCACTCTCCTCATGTAACTGAAATGACTATAATTCTTCTTTTGCACATGCCCAAATTCATCTTGCATATTAGAAAAATGAAGTTTGCACAAAAATCTCTGGAAGTTTATGAGCTGAGGAACAGTACAGGGAAGGGAAAAATAAGATGCCTATCCCTGTGGAAACCCTTCCTTTCCTTTGTATGAGGCACAGAAATGCAAAGAACATTAAAATGACTTGAAGAGAGCAAAATCCTAGATGTGAGAAAAGCTACTTGCTCTAATACTCTTCCTCCTCACCTGTCCTGAGCACAGTTTCTTGCACACCCTTTCCAAACTACGAGCTTTGCCAGTTAGCAGGCATCAAATGGCATACTTTGCTTTTTGCTGGTGCTGGTATTGAAAACAAAGCCTCCACTTGTCCAGTAACCCACTCCAGTTCCAGAGTTAATCCAGGCTCCAGATCCCTGGCCATCAGGCAGATTACCTCAAGTGTGTCTCTTTCTCTGTAATCACTCCATCAACATCTGCTTTTCCAAATGCCTGCTTTTAATCAAGCATCTTTTTGTCTGAACAGCAGATGCAAAAGCATAACATGGTTGCTAGACAGAGAAAATAGGTAAATATTTAGGAAAAGGGAGAAAAGGGTCCCTCTTACATCAGATATAGTTAGGAATATAATCAGAATATATGCACATTTAAGATACTAGTGATGATAAATTGAGAGTATTACCTTCTCACTTTATTACACAGAAAACTGTCAGAAAACAGAAAAGCAGCATTCATTAGAGAAAGGATGCTGTGGTGATGCTGTAGCACACTGGAAAGGGTTTCTCTGCCTGTATCAGTGATGAGGCAGCAGTGGAAAAGATCAAAAGGCAGAATTGCACAGACTTTGTGTTGCTTGATGACAGTGTAACAAGTCACACGCATGAATGGGGGCCATCTTGTGCCTGAGAGTCACATGAGGAGGCAGAATATATTCTCTAGGCAATAGAGGAAAGCCTTGGACGTAACCACAGATGTGAACTGCTCATTTCCAGGATTTTAAAGACTTCCCTATCTTGCACTTGCACCTTGCTCAGGACCTGGACAGACTGCACAACCCCTGGAGTTCTTCCCACTGCATTCAGTGAGTAATATTCCCCTGAACTCTGCTATTGACAGCATTTATGAAAACATTACTGGAGCTTGAAAGACCAGTGAAGCAATGAATGTCCCCCTGCACTGCTACCATTAAGGTTCTTGTCTTCACAAGCGTTCAGCAGAGTGATCTGAAGCACAGAACACTCAGACAATCAATTACAGAGGTCAGTCAGAATGTATTTGTTGTCTGCTTGCAAGATCTAACAGGTTTTGATCACTACCAGTCATGTTTCAGGATAATTCTTCAGTGTGACTCCCTTCAGCCTTTCCTGTAAATCACCTGTTGCAAAACAGCCCATGGTGAGGTTTGTCTTCTGTTGAACAAGCAATCAACATCAGCAAAGAGCTGCAGCAGCAGGGCCTGCCCTCTGACTCAAAGGTGCTCAAGGCCATTTCCTGGTGTCCTCTCTACAGCTGCTAAGAGCAGACACACCAAGCAAACTTCTGCCTCCTGCTTCAAGAAAGAGGACCCTACAATGTGTATAAAATGGCTGCACATACAGGCTAGAGCAGCAAAAAGCAAAGTGCTGCACCTTGAAGGAACTCTCAAGCTTTTCACGTTTTCACTTCATAGAACCGTTGAGGTTGGAAAAGACCCACTAAGATCATCAAACCCAACCACTGCCCACCTCCACCATGCCCACTACACAGCATCCCTAACTGCCACATCTCCACGTTCCTCAAAATCCTCCAGGCTCCCCGGGCAGCTCATTCCAATGCCTTCTCTCTGCTTTCACCCATTTTAGTTTTGCTATTTTGCAAAAGAGCAAACAGCAGACTGGCATTTCTGTAAATCACATCTCCATTCAGTGCTTTTGGGGGAGTGTACCAGATTTTTTGGAAGCTTTCTTCAGGAGCAACAGTCTCATACTTAGCTTTTCTCTACTGAAGCCAAGAAATTACGACATTTCAACACTCTGTTCCTTTTCCACTTCTATTTTTACCAGCTCTCTTTCAACCAAGGCTCCTACAGCCAAACACAATGGTAACAGAGCAGCAGTTACCAGTGCTTTATAAACATCATATATCCCAAAAACACTCTGCTTTTTAAAAAATCACTGCTGCAGATTGAGGACATCTTAAACATTTTAAACCTAAACAGAAGTGATGGCAAGAAAAGATTTCCATCATTTTCACTGTTAGAATTCCCTAATTAAAACAAAACAAACCAACACTGTTTAGTTCTCTCTCACAGAATCCTGTTGTATGCCAAAGATAAAAAACAGCTAAAAGAGGCAACACTGCTTTTTGTACTATCTGTCAGACTGCATTCTTTGAAGCTAGGAGGCAATACTAAGAACGTGCACACAGGAGCTGATCCCATCAATAGTAACAGGAGTTATGAGCATCCCAGGAGATGGAGAACTCTTACAACAATGAGAACCTAAGACAGGCTATGAAAAATGAACCACCTTCTCTGCACAATGGTCTAAAACATAAGTAGTAAGCAGGAAAGAAAAACCTGCAAGTTTGTACACTAAGAATTTCATAGAATCATCACAGAATCACGGCATGGCCTGGGTTGCACAGGAGCACAGTGCTCATCCAGCTCCAACCCCCTGCTGTGTGCAGGTCACCAACCAGCAGCCCAGGCTGCCCAGAGCCACATCCAGCCTGGCCTTGAATGCCTGCAGGGATGGGGCATCCACAGCCTCCTTGGGCAACCTGTGCCAGTGCCTCACCACCCTCTGGCTCAAAAACTTCCTCCTCATATCCAACCCAAACCTCCCCTGTCTCACTTTAAAACCATTCCCCTTGTCCCATCACCATCCACCCTCACAAACAGCCTTAAATTTGAGAATTACAGAGCACAAAACAACCACTCATCAGGAGGATGTGTGTGTTACTGTTCCCCTACAAAGCAGACAGACACTGTGCAGCTTGTAAAAATCAGGCTAACGGTCACGTTCTCCCAGGGCTGGGCCTTATGGCTTCACTCTGATTTCATACTGATGTGCCCTAATTGCCAGCTTTAAGAAACAGTTAGCCTGACCTCCAATACAACAACAACACAGATCACTAAAGTGTGTAGTTTCAGTATGAAAGAACAACATTGTAAGAAGCTCAGAGACTTACCATACACAACAGACCTTTATGGAAAGGGAAGTTGCACTACTTTGAAAGGGAGATGTAAATTACAGAGCTCTCAGTGCTCACAGACCCACGCTGCTCTCACTGCCTGCAGTTTGTACTTTCAAACCTCTCCTCACTTCATAAAGCTTGTGCTTCTGTATGAAAACTGTGGTAATGCAGGTTTGCTGCTCTTGATACACACAGTCCTGTGGTACTGACAGCTACAGAGGGTTTGTTTTTCCTTAAACTTTTTCCTCATCTGACTATCAACAGAAACATGTTCAGATTTAAAATATCAGTCACTTGGAATTGAAGTTGGCTATAAATCTGTGGTGATCCATATACTGTGGAAGGTTTGTGGGCCAAATTAAATGACCAGTATTTTGCTTATCTAATTCAGCATATGCAAAGTCATAGCACAGATGATCAAAAAAGAAGAAAAAAACATATTAGGTACCAACTGTTCTTTTTCTAGGCTTCAGTTTCTTTCCTTTGAAAAGACTGTACACTGGATTACAGATGTTCTAGGTTGCAAAGTTTCCTACTCTTCCTTCATTCAAGCAAACTTCTCTGAAAGGAGGGGATTTGAGTGTTTGTGAGGGTGGATGGTGATGGGACAAGGGGAATGGTTTTAAAGTGAGACAGGGAGGTTTGGGTTGGATATGAGGAGGAAGTTTTTCAGCCAGAGGGTGGTGAGGCACTGGCACAGGTTGCCCAAGGAGGCTGTGGATGCCCCATCCCTGCAGGCATTCAAGGCCAGGCTGGATGTGGCTCTGGGCAGCCTGGGCTGCTGGTTGGCGACCTGCACACAGCAGGGGTTGGAGCTGGATGAGCACTGTGCTCCTGTGCAACCCAGGCCATGCTGTGGTTCTATGATGACTCTATGAAACGCAGAGTACAGATTGCTTAGACTTGTACTTATACTATACTTGTACTATAATGCTAGACAGCTTTTTTTAATGTGAAAATTTAAAAAAAAAAAAAAAAAAAAAAAAAGCATAATTTCTGATACTATTAACAAAATGCAAGCTGCAGGATATTTTATTTCATCCATTTAAGTATATCCCATGTAGTTAATAATTCACTTAAATTTATTTGCACTACAAAGTTCCCTAATGCAAGAGACACCTTTTTTAAACACAGTCTTCAGCTACTTAAAGCTCCATGTATTTTTTTGAGATACTGCACTCTACAGCAAAGACAGCTTCTTCTTATTCAAGAATGATTATCATGGATGTCAGATGTTAAATTCCTGCTGACTGCTGACCTCTGATTTCATAACTGACTGTAGAAACATTTGCTTGTAAGCAAAACAGATACACGCTCAGTTACCTTTTGGCTTTTAGCTTTTATACCCAAGGGAAGTATCTGCTGATGCAAACCACCTTGCTAGAGCACAGCAGAATAAAACAAGTGGAAGTCATCTGTGGGGAAATCAAGCAAGGCTCTTCTAATGGAAGTAATGCCTCAATGCACAGAAATGCTCATACAGGCCAGATGCCAACGTAAACAATTTGTATAGCAAGACCCCCAAAGTACATCCGACAGGAACAACTTTCCAGCAACTGAACAGGAACTCCTGAAAGCCTGTGTAGCTCACTAATGCCATTTCTTAGATGATAGAAAATAAGAACACAGCAGTGCTCATCTTCATTCCTTCTCATCACAGACAAAGTGTGGTACAACATGAAAAACAGCAGCGCTTGCAGCATCTCTTCTGTTTAGTATTCAGGGCAAGTGGTTGAAAATTAAGAACAGGTCACTCTGACTCTGCTGAAGGGAAGTGCTCCTCCCAGCACCAATAAGATCAACTGAGATTCAGCTGCAGTGTTCTCAGCATCTGGTCACACTTATCTGAATTATGCTTAGGTTTGTACTGAAGGGATACAAAACACAGAACTCAAGTAAAGAGAGGATTAAAAGATTTATGTATTGCATTGTTAACAATATTTGAACTCACACTCAGTCAAGGTTTGTATAATGAGATACACAGTTACCTCAAATGTTCTTACAGGGGCAACAGGTGCTTCTGAGGATTTTTTCACATGAATTTGCTTTTCAAACACATTCTGATGTCATACAGATGTTTGTCATATTTTTCAGTGTTAAGCTGCAGCAAGTAAAATCTAACTGCCTATTTCAAAGCTCAGATTCTCCACACTAAGAAAAGGTTTCAGCAGGAAGAAAGTGTGTGGCTTCACTTACCTGCAGTAACTCAAAGTAGTGCAAACAATGATAGACTGGGATAAGCATGAGCCGTGGGAGGACGTATCGTACAGCTTCTTTAAAGCCTTCAGCAGTAGACTGAAAAGGAAAAGCAAACAGGATTACTTACAATGAAACACTCAAAGCAGGGCAGGACAAAGCCCTGTGCACTCCGGAGGAATTGTGAAGTCAGCCCTGCTTTAAGCAAGGTGGTTAGGTTGGATGCATTCAGCGTCCCTTCTGATTTACATCACTCTGTGCTCACCAGTGAGGAAGACAGTAAAATTCCCAAGAACATCTGTCTAACAAATCAAGCAATAGAACCTGTCAATGCTCCTCCAACCTCTGTAATCACTTTCTTTTTCTTCCTATCAGCAGCTTAGGATGGATTTTGATGCATACTTACCAGCAAGCTCTGAGAACACCTCCAACCCCTACAAGTGCTATGGCTGCACGAGAGCAGCTGAATGGATTGCATTTTTGCCAGAAGAAGCAAATTAGATGTAATAGTTAGAGGACCAAGTCATCCACAACTCATTTTTATAAGCACCTTTTGATATACAAGACCTCCATATTGCAATCCTTAGCACCTTTACATTTCACTGTCTGCAGCACTCAATAGCAACAGCTCAAGGTGACAAGACCTAAAAATAATGCACTGTGGTTAAGCTGCACACATTTTGGACATATCTCAGAAAGCAGGACAGTGTTCATATCCATTTCCAATACAACATGTTCTATCTGGGCCACAGTTAGCTGCAGAACTTGAAGAAAACACTGGAGTGTAAGAGAGCAGTCAGGACTCCTGTATTTGTCATCAACTTCTCTCTAATTACACCTCCTTCAAATTACACATTCTGTGCTTCAGTTTACAGCCAATTTACCACAGAGGTATGGAGGTATCATTACATTTTGAGGAAATCTATATTAGTATCTCCCCTTCCTCAGTGAGGCATCACAAGTTTAGGAGTTAGAAAATGCATCAGAAACCTTTTCCCATTCCCAGCAGTAATTCAGCGTTTAAGATGAGGAGATATCCTCCAAAGGACAGGAAATCCCTGCCACCATCCACACCAAGATAAGGACCAAACAGAATCCAAATTTCTTGATCTCCATTTTGGAAATGACCCCTCCCCTCTGTTTAAGATTTAAGGCCACAACTCTGCAATTGCCAGAGACAGCTGCTACGTGTTCAACAGCGCAGAGCCTGGATCTGTTTTCACCCCAGGGTTGGGACAAGTGCAGAGGAACAACCCCAGGAAAGCCCACACCTCCTATGCTGAGGAGAAAGAGGAGTCCAGATTCATCATCTAATGACTCTACTTCCAATTTGATCTCAAATAGGGTTTTCAGCTTTCTATTTGCAAACGAGATGATCCATCTCACCAAACATGCAGAGAAGGAATGAAAACACTCCCCATGAAGGAGAGGAAACCCATCTTACAGAGATGTAGGTCCCAAACTACAAGCTAACTGTAATGGTTTTAGCTGGGAACACAGCTTCTCTGAGTATGTTACTGAACACAAGCTCAGCTCTCCTCTCAACAGTAGTCTTTAGTAGAAACACGATGCTGGCAGAGGTTGATAAAAATCACAGATGATCTTGCTGAATAAACAGGTCAAGAAAAACTGTCAGTTCTAGTGCTAAACATGAGGACCTGGGGTATGAAAGGAAGCAAAAGAAAGTAACACTCCTATTGCCCGTGCTTGGTGTTAGAAAGCAAAACAGAAACAGAAATGGCAAGTATGAGAGGTAACCCCCTACTGCAAACCTTCCAAACATGAGAACCAAACCAATTCAGTATCTCTCATTTGCACTTACCTGGAAGTGAAGAGCAACAGCAGGTTTTGCCATTAAGTTATTAAAATGCTCATGAAATTGTGGAGAGAGAATATCCTGGGACAAGGTTTCATACGGATCAAAGGCTTGTTCCTAAACAAAGGCAGAGAATTATATACATACAAGAAGAATGCATGATATTCCCACACCCGATGGTAACATTCATCCTGTTAATAAGCTAATACACAAGTAGAATGTTTCCAAAGATCCATTTTGCAATAAGAACATATTCATTAATTCACAAATCTTTTCTACTTCTTAACTGAGGAATGCTGAGACAAAACTGTGTGCAATCTTACCCTACTTATCACTGACACAAACTGTTCTGCTGAAACAGTGGGAAACAAGCAAAGTTCTGGCTCTCACCACTCACGTTTCACAGTGAATGGTTTATCCAGCTCCTCTCTGCCAGCAGGAAAAACAACTGGGAAAGAAGTGTAGCAAAGTAATGCTTCAGGTGAACTTTGGAAACTGTCACAAGGAGGCATTGTTGTACCACCGTCATTTCAGAGTGCTGTGCTTAAAGACTGCTCTAATTGCACCTTTCTCCCACCACGCAGTACAGCTGGGAAAGCATCTCATCTGGGACAAAGTAACTCCGCTTAAAGAGGTTAAAAAGAGTCTTCAGGGGCCAAGCTGTTTAACCAGGAGAAATGAAGTACTTGGCTCCTGTGAAACTCTGGTGAGAAGTATGGAAAAGTAAGAGTAGGCTGAGCACTATGCCCAAAAGATTACAATGAAAC
This sequence comes from Centrocercus urophasianus, assembly GCF_019232065.1. NCBI lineage: Eukaryota > Metazoa > Chordata > Aves > Galliformes > Phasianidae > Centrocercus > Centrocercus urophasianus. The sequence continues at coordinate 50,917,307 of NW_024884586.1, forward strand.
AAGGGATCTTCGTCCAGTTCAAGTACAGAGCCACCAATTCCAAGACAAGAAAGTACGGATCAAGTTGAAACCACAGCATCTGGGTGGCAGATCTGCTGCAAGAACCATGGTGTACACCTCACAGCCTGTGCAGGACAGCACCAAGAGTTTCAGGCAGCGAAACTGTGACCCTGGATGGGTTATCTGGCTGTGATTCTGTAGTATCAACTACAGCAGGATGGGATAAAACCTGACTTTACATGAAGCTCTGCAGGAATAATTTATCACTGCCCATCCATCACCTGCTCCAAAGCCTGTCAAGCTGTTCCTGAGTCTGCAGATTCATGGGGCTGAATCACTCACACAGAGTTACCCTGCCCTGATGGCACAGCGCCCAAAATAAGCACATCTCTCTTTCCACTTCAATGCAGAACTGCTCTTCAGAATGAATGCTGTAGAATTTGAGGGTAAGGAGCCCCACAAAGGCTTGTCTGAACATCATATGAAGTCTCAAGCAATGCATGCTCAAGAGGGCTCAGGAATCTCCCACCCTACTCACGGGGCAGCTGTAACTAAATGAAAGCCAAGGAATCCACTCTCTTTTTACATGCAAATTCTTACCATCACACTTCACAGTTCTAACCATCACTGTCCATTTGCAGCAGATTTTATCTCGTGGTGGGGAAGAAAATAGATTTGGCAGTTCAGCAGCAGCTGATGTGAAATGAGGAGGCACCAAGAGGCTGATTTTCTTGAGCTGAACCTGAATGCACTTTCACAGCCTGTTTTGTGGTACACACCACTACCTAGAAGCATACAAAGTGGGACTCCTATTTGCCAGCACCCAAATGAAAGATGGGGAAGGTAACACTGCACACTGTGGTTTCTCTTTGCCATACCAGCCAAGACAAAAAGCCTACCTATATTACCTTAATACAGCATATAGTTCTGGATTGCTGTTGGTACTGTTCAGCCCCTTTTCTGTAGTATAGAAGTTTCCAACTTTTTTACACTGTAGATACCTAAAATATCTCTTAAAGTGCAAATACCAGGATAACGAGCTTACACAATCTACTGATAACAAATTTGCTTTGTTAGCTGCCTTCTGAAGGACACTTAAAAAGAGGCACAAAGACACTCTGCCCTTAGTCAAGACATTCTGTCACAAGCTGAGTATCACTAAAGAGATTATTTAAGGCAATAACAAAGAACTGTGGTACCCAGGATTGTGAAAGTTAAGGTCAAGTTAAAAAACAGCAACACAATTTTACCATCATACCAGCAACTATCCATTTTCACTTGCATTAGGCACCATGCTTTTGCATTTCTTTCACATCAGGGAAAAATTTTCCCCATACCTCCTTGTCTCAGAAACACCAAAATATTTATGTTGAAACCTTCCAGGGGACTGATGCAGAAAAACAAAGCAGGAAAATTCCAGCTTGCAAGGGCTGTTTGTTTTTAATTATCCTTTCAGATAAGTTGAAGAACCTTTACAATGGAAACACTAAGCAAGGAGCCTGGCAATGAGGCAGAGCAAGTAAACACACTGCACTTTCTAATCTCTTAACCAATCCCTTTGACACATGTCCACAGAAAGATGATCGTTACATGTGAGATCATCAAATGAACAGTACAGTTAAGCAGATCTTCTGTATTAACTGAACTATTAAATTCAAACTTATCAACTGCATAAGGAGTTTGACAACATCCTTCACTGCCTAGTAAAGCTTCTCAGTTAGTAAAAAACAAGCCAGATTTTTACTTACAAAGATGTTCCCCATAAAGCACAGCCTGCCTAAGAGCAGCTTTTGCAATAAGCAGATAGGTATGTTCCCCACGATTGTGCTGTTTGTCCAAATGTTGTCTTTTTTCAGTTTCAATAGAATAGCTACTTCATTTTGCTGCTCAAATGCTTACCATTGTACCAGCAAACAGACTTTAACATCTCAAGAACTCAGACAGACCTATTCTACTGGACTTCTGAAGTGACATCACATGAGCAGCTAACTAAAACCAGCAAAACTGATCTCTGTGGAACATTGCTAAGTGAACAGCACATGGGCTGAAGGACACGAGTTCTTCACACTCCCAATAAAGTAACTATGTTCCAAAAGGTACCGGTGTGTTCATGCATTCCTCCAATTCCAAAAATCAGACATACTCCATACTTAATAAGACATAAATGAAATAGAGAAGGTTCCAGTTTACTCAAACACAGTACTTTTAATACAAACCATGAGCTTCACATTCACTGTGCGGTTCATCTTTCTCTCTTTCAGGTCAGAACACCTCATCCCAAAATCTCTGTCTGAGCAGTTCAAGTCACTCATCTCACAGAGCTGTGTTCAGATGCTACAGTGCCTGGGCAGCAATGGGCCTGACACCAAGGCCTACAGAAATCAATGCACCACCACCTTCTAGTAAGCAATCCCAGACAATGGCTTTTCAAATCCACATCCCTGCAGAACTGGAACAATTAATTCCCACTCCACAGTAAGATTTCAGTTCTGTGCTTACCTGCTTGATACAGTGCCTATGACAGGTAGAAAACACATTTAGTTTACCTATTGAAGAACAGCTAGGGAAGGCCTCTATTCTGAACTTATTAAAAGAGCCACTACTCATGCACTTATTGGAGAGGTTTGAGTTGTGACCAAATGTTTACTTGGAAAACAAAACTATGGGATTAAAAAAAAAAAACAAACCCTAACAAAGCCCAAACGAAAACATTAAAAGCAAAACAAAACAAAATCTGTACCTCAGCAAGATCCTCAAAGCAGCTGCCAGCCAGAGGATGAGGACTGCTCTCATCAGTCATCTCAACAGTATCCTCAATCAATCCCAAAAGCTTCACTGTCAACTCATGAATATCTGAAATGTTGCTGAACACCACATCAATGTCCTGCAAACACAAAATGTGTCTTAGTAGCGTTTAGAATCACTTACCTTGCTTCTGTAAATACCAGAGCCTTTCTAAGAAGTCTGAACCAAGAGGGAAGTGGAGAGGAGATCGGAAGAAAGTTAAATTTCATGGCCTCCCCAGCCTGCAAACTTGTCCAGGCACATCCAGCTTTGCACAGTTCTCACCTCAGCAAAAGAAAGCACACCATCCTTCCCAGGAACAGCAGCAGCAGTCCTGGTACAGCCTGTTCAGTGCTTTGGACAGAAATGTCCTTCTCAGCCACAATTTGCAGCTGATGTTTTCCCCTCTGTTGGTTCTCCTCTCGGAACACAACAGGAAGGAGGCAATTTCAAGTTGCTCCAAGGTCAGAGCCTCAAAACCACAGGTAAAACTAAAGCCGTTACTTGGCTACATCAGCAAAATACTACCTGGGTACAGAGGAGCTGCCTGTTTCCTTTTCCCAATCCTACTTTTAGATTCAAATTCACACTCCACAAACACACACACCTATACAACAACTTCCATTTCTGCTTGTGACCCCTCCAAAACACGCTTCCCAAAACTTTGCTTTTATCCTAACCGTGCAGCTAAATCTGACCTCCTGCCAGCTCTACACCACGGCAAGCTCTTCAGGGAAACAAGCAATCCAAGTCTTTCCATTCCCCAATAACACAAGACTGCTCCTCAGCTCCAAATCATCACTCCTTTCTCCTAGGTCTTCCGTTTGAATTCTGTCCCCATATCTGCATAACACCCCAATGTCCTATCAGCTACTGAGTGACCTCCACATTGAGCAGCAATGGAAATGACTGCTGCTGCCAATTCTTACGACCTTCTGGAACCATCTTGGAAACCCAGATCAGGCTTTGCTGCCCTGGCCCCCTTCTTTTCCCCCCCCAATGAAAGGATTCACCCGTCTCTCATTACTATTACTTCAGTTATATGAGCTGTGCTTTTCCCTTAGGACTAGCATCCTGAAAAAACAATTGGCCACAAATATCATTTCAAATATCAAGTTCAACCATCTACCAAACAGCGATTTCCTTTACAGTCAGTCACGTGCTAGTGAGCCTGAAGCCAAGGGCAGTTTTACTTGCAGTTTCCACAGAAAGGATGCCCTGAAGTAGACTTCAAACGTTGGTTCAGGGATCCACCTGCATTCCCTGTACACTTGGTAGACAATTTCTGTGTTAAGCAGAAGTGTAACTATTACCTACAGGACCAGGAGGCACCAGCCATCTCTGGCATCCAACCAGGAATCTCATCCATTAAACTCCACTCTGAGAACAGCACTCTGCATTCTAGTGGTGGCAATTTCCTCCTCTTATTGCACATACAGTCAACAGCTGTTACACACTGACATACAATAAACCATACTCAATTTTACTTCCAATGTGGTCAATGTAAAATTGGTATGTTACAGCTACTAAAGGTGAAACTAGCATTACATATCCATAACCTACTAAAGGACTTACGTTAGGTGTGAACAACTTTCTGTTAGAGAGGAAAGCTTCCCGAAATACTTTTATGATCAGATTCAGCTCCCGGAGATATTGCCTTTCTTCTGCAATTTCATTTCTCACTAGGTCATAATAATTGAGTTCCCCAGAGGAAGAAGGTTCGTCTTCACAGAGAGAAACCAAGCCAATGTCATCCTGATCAAACATATCCATCAAAACCTAGCAAAGAAATGTTAAAAAATTACATGCAAGCCTGATTCTAACCCTTGGCTCAAGCTCAGCTATTTCAGTGTGTTCAGAGAAATCCTTTGAGTTTTTAATACAATACTTTCTGTGATCACTTTCACAAGGGAGTAATATTTAAACTTTGGCAGCAAAAGGCTGGAACAGTTGCCAAAGCCATTTTTCCCTTTATAAGTTGGTACAACCTAGAAAACAAGTTACAATTCATACAGAACCAACTCTGAAACCAAGGCATACTGCCTAGGTTTGGACAAAACCCTCCCATGAAAGATAAAAGTCAATGAAAACGTTTCTCATATTAATGAAGATGGAAAACTGAAGATCTGTTCAGTATTATAAAGAAGGAAACAGTTGTCATGAAAAACAACATCATGAGTACAGTAGCAGCTGAGAAACAGAAGACAACTGTTTCTGTCCTTATGTTTACTTGTTAAGAAGTGTTACTGATCCCAAACAGGCTCAAGTTAAGGTGACGTCTCTACTGGGACAGTTCTGGCACAAATAAAGAGCAATGCTTCTGCATTTAAGTGAGACTCCCCTCCTACACCACTTCAGAGATGCCCTCTAAAAAATCCTGCCTGTCCAGAGGACTGTTTCAGTGCCCCTCCTTACCTTATCAGCACACATGGATACTTTAATGTCCTGCTGGGAGATCTCAAAGTGTCGTATATTGAAAACGTAGTTTCCAGCCAGCTTTAAAATATCAGCTGAGATGTATTCTAAGACAGCCACAATATACAGAGAGACATGGTAATCTACTTTATAACCAAGGACCTCCTACAAATTGAAAAGAAGAGGAAAAATGCTATTTACTCTAAAAGTTCACTTGGAATGACATTAACACATTTTGTTTTCTACCAACATTGATCCTGTCTGCGTTGATAATTTACAGCATTATGATAGCAGGGGCAAAGGATAGCAAAAGGAAATTTGACCGACAGCCTCAAAGTAAATGTTTGCAAATGCTTCCTTGTGCTATTTGCTGTATCCTGACTGGAGGAACTTCAATACTGGACATAACTTCTATTAAAAAACCAAACAGGCTCTGTACCTGCATCCACACATGTCTGACACAGATTTCACAAAAGGAAACCAGCGCTGTTGAGAGGTCTTACAAAACGCTGTTATCTTTCCTAACTTCTCTTCCATCTCATTAACTGTCACAAACTGAGACACTGTGTGTCAGAGCACAGGAACCGTGCCTGAAAATTGCTTTGGTTTCTGCTTATGCCCAAATCACGTTTTCTGAATGCAGCTGGAAACTCTGGCACACGCAGCACTGGAAAGAAACATCTTTTAGGCTACAAACCAGAAACAAAAACAGAGAAAGAAATACAAAAAGTGCAATGTTTGAATCAGCATCAATCTACTGATCCAGCACAGACCTGAAAGTGTTTCAACGCTGGCCTAAAAAAAAAATAAATATCAGAGTGCTGTTTCATCATTAAAAAAAAAAGATCCCCATGTGCACAATATGAATAGATACCATGTGGCACGAAATCTTGACTGCAAGTAAGAAGCTCTACATCTGTTATAACTGATATCTGAAAACAGAGATGGTCACACTGCTCACAGCAACAATAATGTATCTGCTCATCTGTAACATCACTGCAGATGTACAGGTTTTAAAACAAAGGTATCAGTGATATTTAACACTAACTGAAAGGGCGTGATACACATCTTAGTCTACAATACACAGGGAACAGGATCTACTTGTTCTCTCCTATTTTGGTTTCTGCAGCATTTTGAAACAAATAAAGCCATCAAAACAGTGCTACTGAAGTGGGTAAGGTATTTGAGTTAGTTTTTAACATAAATAAAACCCAAACAAATTATTATGTTTCAAAGTAGATCAACCCATTAGATGAATTCAGGAATCTATATGCACTCCACACTACCATGTATTTGACCTGGTCAGTGATGACTACTTACTCTTCCTGCCAATATGAGAAACTTACCTAATTCTACAAAAATTAAATACTTTTAGAGGTTATGCTGGAGGGCAACAGCTGGGGTGTGTGGTGTGCAGAAGCAGCAGTCATCAACTGTTGCATTAAGTACCTTTAATAAGGGGTGTATTTTGTCCACAGGCAGCAGGAGTGGGTTTCTTCTTTTCCGTTTCTCTATGGCAGACTGTGCATCAGCAATGGCCCATTTGTCTATGGGATGAGGAAACGTCTTCTGAACACGCTCCTGTCCAAACAGACACACTCAGATGAGATACATTAATCAAGGAGAAGTTTTAAAAACAAAACAACAAATTACTTCCCCTGCAGTGTGGTTAATTATCCTCCTCCGCAGTGTTTGCAATACTTCTTACTATTATCTCCTTCAGTAACCCCAACCAACCTTCCTGCCCCAAGCACAAGGAACTTCCCATCTCCTACAACAGCTCCTGCTCTATGAAGATCACATGAACTGTAAGACACTGCAGTTGAGACCAAAATATAAACATCAGGAAGCACTCAACAGCTCACAACCTAAATGAAGAAAACAAGTTGTTATTGTTCCTATGTCATAAAAGGATGCAGCTTATATTATATCAGGTGAAGTTCGGGGCAGAAATGAAAAGCAAGCACAGATCTTCCAGCTGTACCCCAGCCCTGGAGGTGTTCAAGGCCAGGTTGCATGGGGCCCTGGGCAGCCTGGGCTGCTATGAAATGTGGAGGTTGGTGGCCCTGCATGGCACAGGGGGGTTGGAGCTTCGTGATCCTTGAGCTCCCTTCCAACCTGGGCCGTTCTGTGATCCTGTGAGTAGAGCTGCAGTTGATGAAAGTTTCCCATAGCACTCTGTGCTGCACCAGCCTGCACAGGAGCATCTTTCCCTGTTGCGCTTTGCAATTTCAGGCCATTTTATATGTTTTTAAGTTTTATAAGCTTTATATGGATTCACATTTCCCCACCTGCATATGAACAGCAGGATGACCCTTCCTTAAGAGAGCTGATTGCTTTGGGCTGCAGTTCCACGCGTTAGCAATCCCATGCTAACACATGTAAAACCCTTGTCCTGCTCTCCACAAGCTCTCCAGGCTTCCTGCTGCAGCAGCAGCCCCTATGAGCTGGGAGTGGACTGCTGGAAGAATTAGTCTAATCCAAGCTCTGATGGCTGATTCTTAAGTGACTGGAAAAACAGATTTTCTCTAAACTAAATAGCCAGCATATAACAAGACAAGCAAGTTGTTTTCCAGGACGCTGCAACTGCATTCTGGTTGCAGCAGATTATCTGATTTTAACCCCAAAAGCTGTTGCACAGCTCACTACTGTACTGCAGCACATACTCTGAAATGGAAGAGGAAGCCTGAGGTCTTTCTAGAGGCAGCTTTCTAGCACCTGCCCACGGCCATCCAACAGGCAGCCCTCCGTGCCAGCTGCCTGTGCCAGATGAATGCACTGCAATCTTTCCTGGGCAGCAGCCCGACACCGCAGGCTGCTCTCACTGAGATGAGCTCCCCTTGAAAAGCTACCAGAAAGCACATGTAAACAGGTACAACGTGGAATTTGGATGTCCTTGGACAAGGCACGTATTGCCTGCACCAGGATTTTGCCAGTGTTTTGTTGGAGATCATTTGAAGGGCTTTTACTATTTATAAAATGTTTATAACTTGGGATTTCTGATCTCCATCTTGCAAATGCTTAGGTTTAGTATTGTGCACAAATAGTTCCCTTAACCCCAGGCTGTTATGTAAATAGCTGCATGATAAACTTTAGAGATTGTAACTCTCACATCATCTCCTAACAGCTTAAAACAGCAGGAGCTGAGCCAGGAGCCTTCACCTGCAGCTCTCAGATGCCTGCTGGTCAGCAACCTCACCACCAAACCAAAACACAACACTCAATTCTACTTTCCCTGCTCTGAAAGGGTCTGGATTTTCTGACCTACTGAACAATAAGATCCTGGGGAATACCTTACCACTATTTAGACAGAGCTGTGTTTCTATACTAAAGAACTGCTACAGTGCCAAGTGCAACACTGTCTTATTACTTGCAGCTTTAAAATGCCAGGTATGTTTGAAACACAACACAAAGGATGTAGCATCTGCTGTGACACCTATAACCACAGCTCAGAAAGCTGCCAGTTCCCTCACAGGCCTGTGAGCACTCCTGCACACAGCAATTTGTGGAGCACACAAGTACCTAACCAAAAATGAACTCAGATGCACACAGAGTACTCAATCATCCCTTAATTCAGGAGCAGAAAACGATGGAGTTGGTGCATAAAGTAATCAGTGCCCTCTCAAGTTGTCCTGTGTACTGAAGGATATGATCTCTGACAGCTGGAGAAAGAGCACAGAACTTCTCAGCTTCACATCTAACCCACACTCAAAGCAGTAACAATCCTGAGAGCTATTAGGGGACTGTTAAGTTTTATTTAGTCCTACTATAATCTTTATGCATCAGTATTATATTAATCATAAACCAAACTTAATTATTAATGAATGGAGTCAATGTTGAATAAAGGGTGATTATTGCATCTAGTAAGGATCTAGAACTCCTCAGGCACTAATTTTGCAAATGTTTATTTCCATGAGGCACGTATAGCACAGTGCTTGAGGACTTCATTTCGTTTGAGGCTGAAAATCCTTGCCACACAGACTGATGCAAAATTAATACTCTGCAAAGCTATAATGGATCACAGCTACATGAGAGCACTTTCTCCCTCTGTGCTGTACGCTCCATGAAAGCTCTCATTTTTAACTGATGACACAAAAGCAGACAGCTGCAATATTACACGAGCCTCAGCGAGTTCCAGGAACACACAGCTCCATCCCCTCAGCTCACAGTCCAGGCCTAACCTCTCATTACTTTTTTCTGCATAATGTCAAAGAGTGGGAAAAAAATCATTACAACATCCTTTCACTCTTAGGTCCAAACGTATTCAAGCAGCAGAAAATCCTCCAAAGTACTCTGCATTTTTAAAAACAATGCTGAAGGCAAGAATTCCCACCATTTCTATTCTGATCTATGGTATAAGTAAGTTAATTTCCAGTTGAACTTGCTTAATGAAACTTGAATACTGTTTAATAGTCTAGAAAAACAGCCCTACTAAGCTCTGCTCTTCAGATTCACCTTGCTTCAACTTCAAGCTGCACTGCTCAGAATACCTTTGTTCCTCCCAGTGATTCTGAGAGCAAGCACTCGTTTTCCAGTAGCTCATCTTACCTCTACATCTTGGACTGTGCGTGGCTGGGCGATGCATAGCTTGTTTAGCAGCTGAAGTATCAACTCCTCAATATAGTAGAGGGAATCTTCCTTTGCTGACAGGTTGGGGTGAACCTGTTGCTGAACCTGTCCCAAAGAATTTGTAAAAATTAGTCTTTTTTTGGCACTTCTTATCAACTGAAAACTGTTTACCCTTTATGGTCACAAGGAAATTTCAAGCCAAGGCAGATTTCTGCTGAAGATGCATAGAAAGCCATCGTTGTAATTCCACGGCTATTTGCTCACAGAATGAGCAGCATGCAATCATTCCTGACCCTGCTAATGAGCACTGGGTGACCTGTGAACAGAGGAGCCCCAATGTACCACAGGAAAACCAGGAAAGGAGAACTGAACAGCCTGGCAGGGCACTGAATTAAGGTGCTCTTAAACTCGTGGCAATGAAAAGCCACGGCCACAACATGGACAAGGGCTGGAACAATTCTTGGAGGTGCTTGAAAGCCAGAAAGCTAATCAGAGCATCAAACTCCATCTGAGGCACAGGAATGGAAGGTACCAAAAGTACAGTGCAGTGCAGGAGGCCTACAGAAAAGCATGTATCGGAATACAAGCCTCCCAACTGGCAAGCATGGTGTGACATAAGCAGAGGACCACTTCCATTCAATGCCCGGCAGGATAATGCAGTTCTCTCATTCCGTGGAGGTGAATTGCTGCTTCCATTTCTAAGGCTAAGCTGGAGCACACAGCCTGCAACAGGCAGCTGCAGCACCCACTCACACAAGCTGCAGCAACTCGCCTGGCCCCAAATTGTTCTCCCACTGGAAATCACTCCAACCCAACAACCACCTTGGTCTACAATACCCTCCAGAGTGAATCTATACACTGTTTTCCCTGGCAGCCTCAGTCAGGAAAGCTGGATCTCAAACTATCGCCAATAGACTCATAAATAACAGTCCAGGGGAATTCCCTACCTTCCCCCAGACAAATGATATTTTAATTGCCTCAAAACAGTAATCTTACATCCCCACATTGACATTCTGTACGTGGTTTCAAGAACAAGACAAACAAACCATTCAGTTGCTGCAAATGTGGGAGCAGGCCTGGTTATATTGGAGTGGGTAACCAAGGCACCAGGCAGGGTGCAGAGAGCACAGCCAAACGTGTGAGCCCTTATGCTGTACCCCAGGATAGATGCTCCACTTAACTGCGAGGGTTGGAGTCTGCACTGCCCTGCTCTGCAGCTGGAGTGTCTGCATGATTGGGTACTATTGAATTAAAAAAAAAACAAAACAGCCACCAGAAAGCCAAAATCACTCCATGAAAACACTTATTTAAGCCTGCAGGTTTTCAATAATACAGGAACTTTTCACGTTCTTCCTGAACAGGAGAGCTGAATTCACAAACAATGGAACACCAGGAAGTGCCAAGTTAAGGTCCTGCCTCTCTTCTCTCCGAAGAGCACTGCTCCAGCATTAGTAACCAGCTAGGAAACAAGCTGCAACCATGCTTCCCAGAGAAGGAGCCCTCTGAGATGCCCCTCACAAACACCAAGAGCAAGAGGTACAAGAGGTGAGAAGATGCAAAAAGCCTGTTTGCTGTTTCAGATCATGTGTTGTAATAACACAAGTCAGTGCCACCAAGAAAACGAACTTCAGTTCATGTCTGAACAGCTCGTGCTGCATTTCCCTTGGCTTTATGAGGAGGGCAGGAGTACCTAAAAATCACGAGGACAAGCAGAGAGCACTCAGCCCTCCTCCAGCTCCAGAGAGATCTGTTTCACACGGTGAACACAAGCCTAAGTACTGCAGTCCCGTGTGCTTTCCTGGCTGGCTCTCTGTCTCTGGTTGAGGCTGCACTCCCCGAGGCCTTGCACTTGAAATGACCCCACCTGCAGCACCACAAGAGATCTTCACTGCAGCACTCCCTGCTGTAAGAGCAGTTGTGCCCTAAGCATCCTAACAGAGAAAATGATTTCATAGTGAGACCCTGACAAAACAGAGCCAGTTATGCACTTGCTGCACAAACCAAGTGCTGTGTATCAAGGACACACTTACTCCATATATTCTATTCTACAGAGAATTCACCTGAACTCTGACTGGAAGATGTGAAAAAACAGGGAGAGGATGTCTGGTAAAACACTGAGTGTAGGAACAAAGCAGGAGGAATGACTGAGGGTGCATACAGTGATCTCAGGCTCTGAGCACAACGCCGTTAGCTAGCATGGAACAACACACCACAGCTAACACGGGAATCCATTCTGACCTGATTTCTTGTGCTTTTAAGTAATTGGGCCCTTAAAAGAAGCAGCTACATGTTGCACCAAACAGTTCTTGAGAACCACTGTGCAAGCACCAATCTGACCCACAGGAGCTACAGTACAAAGTCTGAGCCTCTACGACATCTGGACTGGGAGAAATTGTTAAGTATAAAATCAAGGGCCCAAGTGTTGTACCTGCAAATGCTACAAGCTGAGAGAAAAAGAGAGTCAGGACTGCAAGAGGCTTCCTTCTAACCTGCACCACTGGGACAATCCAGAGGTTTGGCTGTACTGACTCAATGGATCTTTACGTAACA
>NW_024884586.1:50929634-51082041 GCF_019232065.1 Centrocercus urophasianus
CACAAGAGCAGAGCAGAGGGGGACAATCACCTCCTGTCCCTGCTGCCACCCCTCTGCTGATGGCCCCATAGCTGTGAGCAGTGCCATGCCCTCAGGGTGAAGGATTTCCCTCTGACACCCAACCCAAAGCACGAAGCTGTTTCCCCTGCGTGTAAGAAGGAGCCTTCCTCCTTTACCTCCACTAGCAGCCAGGAGCCCAGCACAGCACGATCCCTTCAGCAGCACCCCAGTTCGGTGCCCTCAGCACCGCCACCCCCGGACTGACCTTGCGCAGGGCGGGCACGAACAGCCCCCGCCATTTCGGGCCGTTCTCCTCACCGAAGAACTCGTAGGGCTGCGGCGGCGGTTGCATGGCTGCTGCCTGTTTTCCGCATCGGGACAACCCGCCCAGTCGCTCCCCGGACCGAGGAGGGAGCGCCGACGGGAAGGAGAAGCCGCCGCCGCCGCCGCCGCCGCCCGTCAGAGCCGGGCCGGGCAGCGCTAGGCTCGCCCCCCCGCCCGGGCGGCCATCACATCCGGCGCGGTAGAAGGCCGGGCTCCGTGCCGCTCGCCGGGCGCTGACGGGGCGGCGGCTGAGGCGCCGTCGGCCCCGCTCCTTGCGGCCCGCTACCGCCGCCGCCCTCAGCGCGCATGCGCCGCCTTCGGCAAGCCGCCCTCTGCCCTACCGCTATGGCGCCACCTGCCGGCCGCGTCGCGCTCAGCGCTACGGGGGGCGGCGCCGCTCGGGGCACCGTGCCGAGGTCCGGGGGTCGCAGCGCGGCGCCGCCCCCCCGGCAGCCCCTTCACCTGCCCCTCCCTGCATTCCCTTATTCCTTCCCTCTTTACAGGAAGGCTGTGGATGCCCCGTCCATCCCTGGAGGTGTTGAAGGCCAGGTTGGATGGAGCCCTGAGCAGCCTGGGCTGCTGTGAAATGTGGAGGTTGGAGGCGGGGGGTTGGAGCTTCGTGATCCTTGAGGTCCCTTCCAACCCGGGCCGTTCTGTGATTCCGTGAAGCAGCCTTGCCCTGACGGAAGAATCAAGCAGAACGGCCGTCCTGGGAAAAACCAGCGGCGTGTTGCTCAGTAACCTGTCAACAGCAGCCTCGCCCTAGCTCCGGGCAGTTCCTTTCACCCCCCTAGAGAGCGCTGGTTTCAGTCCCCTCCGCCTCCCGAGCAGCCAAATTTTCCGAGCTCATTGCGTTCACGGCTCGCACTTTACATAACCCCTTCTTAGGGTTTCTCTACAAAGGGATGCACTGCATCGGAACACAGTGCCTGTCTGCGTGATGCTTTGTCGGGCACTGACAGCTCCTCCTGCCCCGTGCTGTTTGCTGGAAAGTTTCCAACGAAGTCTTTATTTCAGTGGGAAAACATTCATCAAACCCAAAGTGTGAGCAAGGAGAAAAGCATAACCCACAGTGCAGCTCCAAGCCCCCCACCGCCTGTGTTTCTCCAGGTGGGACATCCCTGCCCCCAGGAAGCCTCAGTTGTTCCCCGACTGCTCCAAGATGAGGCAGTGGTGGCCCCAAAATCGATGCTACAACGGCACACAATGCAGTGAAATGAAGGAACACAGTTTCTCCCAGGGCAGCCATCCAGCGAGCCACAGCGTGGGGCACTCAGCATTTCATCATTTGGGCTGTGCCAGGAGGTGGACTCCATGAACCCGATGGAATCCTAGAATGGCCTGGGTTGCACAGGAGCACAGTGCTCATCCAGCTCCAACCCCTGCTGTGTGCAGGTCGCCAACCAGCAGCCCAGGCTGCCCAGAGCCACATCCAGCCTGGCCTTGAATGCCTGCAGGGATGGGGCATCCACAGCCTCCTTGGGCAACCTGTGCCAGTGCCTCACCACCCTCTGGCTCAAAAACTTCCCTTTAAAATGGGTTGCTTCCAACTTGGGACTGTCTATGATGAGGATGAGGCTTAGCAACAGTTCTATCTGCAGTGACAAAAAGCTGTGCAGTGCTCTGAGATACAGGTGCTTTGGGAAGATGAGCTCCCTGCTCCCTGTCTCCTAAAGAAAGACATAAAGTAACTCCTGTGATGCAGAGCTGCATCCCATCCACATCAGATGAGAGTTAGCAACTGCCAGCAGAACTTTGCTCTAAGTCAGGAGAGACACAGAGACCTTACAGCATTTTTTGGAAAAATACACTCTTTTAATCACAACAGAGAAAGGCAAGCTAATTGAGCCACCCAAGTGAACTGGACCTTTTAAAAATACATATATTCATACATCTTCCTACTTCGTGGGCAATATGTGAGTGATGTTACAAAAGGTTTATAGCAAGCTTTAAAAACACAAATATTCTGCTGGCTTCAGTTAAATGCTACCATCTCCTGAGAGCAAAAAGCACAGCAGGGCACACTTTAAATGCACTAAGACTCATCGTGGTGTATGTCTGCTTCACACGGTAGTGTTCTTGTTCTGTTAATACATGTCAGGGCCACACCTCGTGTGGGAGGAAGTCACTTTTGCAATCTTTCTGTAGTATTTACTGTTGACTGGCAACACTTCTGGAGGGGAGCAGAGATACGGCTGTTCCGTTGTGAGATACCACTGTACAACATGACAGCACCTGGAACATGAGAACCTTCATCAAGTATTGCTGTGGGCAGGAATACAAGTGAGAGCTTTTCACAGTCACAGAACGGCCTGGGTTGGAAGGGAACTCAAGGATCACGAAGCTCCAACCCCCCTGTGCCATGCAGGGCCACCAACCTCCACATTTCTCAGCAGCCCAGGCTGCCCAGGGCCCCATCCAATCTGGCCTTGAACACCTCCAGGGATGGACGGGGCATCACAGCCTCTCTGGGCAGCTGTTCCAGCACCTCACTGCTCTCACAGTAACGAACTTTACTTCAAAAGGCTCCTTATTTGCATACCTGACCTTCTTCGTGCATGGCAGAGAACTACAGAAAGCAACCTTTAAAAAAAAAAAAAAAAAAAGCACATGGCAAATTGCCTGGTAGCAAACTACCCACAAT
Organism: Centrocercus urophasianus; assembly: GCF_019232065.1. Lineage (NCBI taxonomy): Eukaryota > Metazoa > Chordata > Aves > Galliformes > Phasianidae > Centrocercus > Centrocercus urophasianus. Next base: position 50,932,603 of record NW_024884586.1, read on the forward strand.
TATCTGTTACCCAACATCCTGTGAACATCTGCTTTAAGAATATTCTGAAGTGCTTTGCCCCTGAGGCCACATATTTCCTTTTGCAGCAATGATGCAGAACGCACTGAGATGCTCAGCTGACTCAGAACTCGTTTCACATCTACTTGTATTTTACAGCATGTTCTCCACGTGGATTCTCTTCTGCGTGCACCTCTGATACAGCTTCAAACAGCAGTAAGGGTGAGCTCCCCTCCTGCAGCCAGGAGGGCAATGGGAAGCCTTCCTGACTCACCTCTGCTTGGGCTCCAAGGGAAGCAGCATGCAACATGACTCAGTTAAGACAGGTTTCTGTAGCTTCCCTCCCTGCACATTTGCTTTTACAAAGGCCATTTCCACTGGGTTGCTCAACATGCTGTACAAAGATAAGCTTCTTTTGTCCTACCAGTATTCAAAGGGTAAAAAACAAACGAGAAAAAAAAAAAACCCAACAACTCAAACCACCAAAGTTCCCCATTCACGACGGCTTCCGAGATCTAAGCCAAATGAAAAATGTCTGATTCTGTATACATTTTAATTTCAGCTCAATACTAAAATAGATAACAAAGATGCAATTGGAGATTCACAGTCGAAATTGACTTGGGTTTGGTAATCTCTTGCCAGGCTTATTTCTCTCTGAAATACTCTAAGTACATAGCTCTGAATATTCAGCTATTAAGTACATAGCTATATTCAGCTACTTTCAGTCTCCACTAAAACCCTGAATTCTGTATCTGCAGAAGAATCCTTAGGCAGGGTTTATCCTTCCATCTCCATTATTTTACCATCAGTTAGGGGTCTGATGACTCCAAGCCAATTTAAAGTGACAGAAAGACAGTGCACAGAACCACCCGGTGCCTGGGGTTCTTCAGAGGTGGGCAACCCAACCACAGAGGCTCCTCCTTCCCCACCTACTGTGGGCCTGGTGTGAGAACCTCACCCTGCACTGAGCACCAGCCCCTCCACAACCTGCTCCAGCTGAGCCTGCAGCCAAGCCCCCACTGTGAGCGGCCCACTTGCTTGGCTCTTGCAGATGGCAGCACCATAGCAGGTCTTGCCCAGCACCAACCACCCTCTACTTGGGAAGCCGACAAGCTGTGGGCTGGCAAACATTTCAAGTGCTGTTCTTGCACTGCACATCTTGTACCAGCAACACACTGCCTGTTTTATCTTCATCATGAAAGGCTGCAGAGTTCAAACAAGCCGCTACACATACAAGAGGGGTAAAGCAGCCCTGCGCCTGGCAATCATTCACAGTTCAAATCTTTGCTTCACTTCATCAGCGATCATTTCTGCAATGGCAAGGGAGGAGGTGGCAGCAGGAGAAGGGGCGTTTCTGACATGGAGAATTCTGCTTCCAATATCTCCGGTGCCACCATCAAATACAAAGTCATCCACCAAATTCCCATCGCTGTCCAACGCTTGTGCTCTCACTCCAGATGGACCCCTGCAAAACAAAGGAGGAGCACAACGTCAGAGTGAAAGTGTTGTAACTGTCCAGTCAGCTTAACTGAAATATGATTAAGGCTAGAGATATTATCAGCAGCCCCTCTTAGAAAATGAAGATCCAGAAATTAGTTACAACATTCACAAACCACAGAAACAAAGGAAAAGGTAAGACACTGGTGTGCTCCATTCGAAATCAAAAAGAGGGGCCTTATCTGAAGTTAAGATTTTTAAGTTACACACTTTTATCCAAGCTTTGACACATTCTCTCAGAATGTAAATACAACCCTGATCAATTTCTTCACATAGATATTTTCAGGGTTCGTCCTTGGAGACGTTCAAGGTCAGGCTGGACGGGACTCTGAGCACCTCATGGGAAGAAATCTGACATAACAGCTCACTGCAGACTAACTCTATAGAAGTTTACATCTCATCAGAGTCTCTGTGCCCCTCTGGTGGCAAAACCAAAGATTTTACACAATTGAGTCAGTCTAGGAAATGTGCTTCCATTCAACAGGCACTAGCTTGCTTGTCCCCTTCTGCCATTCTGTGACATCCCACTGGGTGTTACCACCTTGGCTGGTTACTAGAAAAACCATAAATGCATTGTTCATTTGGAGCTAAAGAAACAAGAATCAAGAGTTCTCTTTTACTAGAAAATAACCCCCAAGGTGGAGATCTGTGCTATCTGTAACAAACCCAACAAGAACATTCCTGCTGGGTCAGACCATTGGCCCACCTACCCTAACAGCTTGCTTTCCACCACAGTCAAAGCCAATACAGGAACAGAACAAGCCCAGAAGACTCATTCCAACTGTTTGCTCACCAACCATTTGCAGCGTGGGACTTTACCTCTCCTCCTCAGTCCTGAACAGCAAGTTTGTCCTCTGCAAACAAAGCTGCAGAGATCATTCCATTTTTCCATTCTGTCTAGCTTTAAGTCTCCAAAGCAATAGTGCAAACACCACAACATTTAAGGAATTACGTTTCATAAGCTACTAATTCTTCCTATAAGGAAGCTATTCCCTCCGGGGTGTTAGAAAATTTGCCCTTCTCCATTTCAAATTAGTCCTGAAGGCTGAGAACGTTGGAGTTTTCTCAAGTCCAAAAATCAGCTGCGTTCCAATTTTGAGAAGATGCCCGAGGAAAAAGCAATGAGAGCAGCTGCTGTGCTGCTGGGGGAGCACAGGGCACTTGGACACCCTGAGAGGCAGAGCAGGAGGTGCCTCAGTGTGATCAGGACAGAAGAAGGGCAGGTAGCCAGGCAGAGGATTTTCTGTATTGTTCCTCATTGTGAAGTTACCCTCCCTTCTCAAACACGCAATCAAGCCCTCTCTTTTCAAAAGAGAATCCTTTGTTTTGAAATGGCAAGCCTCATCAAGCATGAATTTCATGCCAGCGGTACACTGCCTGAGTTCAGCAACTCCTTTTTACCATGCTCCAGCTCTTTCTTACACTGCATTTTCTCCCTGCAAATATTTAGACAGTTAAAATCATCCCCAAGTATTCTAAACGCCTCACATTTCCTGACAAGTCTCTTCATTTCCTTATCATTTCACTCCTTTGAATTCCTTGATCTCCCTCCTCGCATTACGAAGCTGAATACAATTTTATTGACGCATTCAAACCAAGTCAGTATTTGCTTCTATCTGAAGACACAGTACTTTTAAGCACACATGTAGCAACATCACTGTCCTCCTCCTTGTACAAAACAGAGATGCAAGCACTTCTTAGAATCTCTGCCAGCTCTAGTTCTTTTCCAGCACTACACCCTTCCATTTTTCCATTTTCCATTAAACAGCTATGTTTTAAGTTCAGGGTCAATTAGCAGTCTTCTAAATACAAGGAGTTATGCTACATCTCTCCCTTTAGCAGCATCAGTAACAGCTCCGTGGCTTTCCCATCCACTAGCCATTCACTGATTAATTTCACTAGCCTTTACTCTCTTTGTGGATTGAAATTATGAAGACTTGTTTTCTTTTTGGTCTCTTCTGTGAATTTCAGCCAATGGGGACCAAACAAAGTAAAACAAACATTCCTCAGACACCTTCTTGTGGAAAGCAGCAGTATCTGTTTATGATTCCACGGTGCATTTTGGTGGAAGAAAGCAGTGAGCTGCATTTGTTGCTGTTCAAAAAAGAAACAAAAAGAAAAGAAGAGGTTTAGGAAACCAGTGGGTGTTACTGACAAGCAGTGTTTTCTTTACCTGAGTACGTCATTGACGGTGACCTCTGGGATGAACTTCTGAAGTTCCTTCACCTGTGCACTAAGGAAACACGCTCTGTACATCTCATTCAGTCCATACGATAAGTTTCTCAGTACGAGTTTCCATAAGCCACTGTAGAGGAAAAGAAAACAACTGTGGGAGAAACAAAGCTTCCACGATAAGCACAGCCACGTCCAACTAAAGCTGCCTAAGAAGGAAGCAAATCCAACTGCCTGGTGGAATTTCCCCTTCCCAACATCAGTGATCTGACAGATGCTTTCTATTTGGAAAATAGATTCGTGTTCTTCCTGCTTCAACAAACCTTGAATACAAAGCTGCAGTGCTGCAGACTCTGAGCTGAGTCTTTCCTATGTCCAGCATTTTCCTCTGGTCCAATCAAACAACAAAAGGCTGCAAATCCCCATAGCAAGAGAGGACAGCCTTACTGCTTGGGCCTTTAGTCCACAGTCGTTCTGAAAACTCGGCCATACTCCTAACAGCCTCAGCTTTCAGTCAAGGAATCTCACTGTGGCTTTGCAACAGCCTTATTTGCTAGCTTTGCTCTCCTCAAATCTTCCAATACAAAAATCTGTAGACATCAACCAAGATGCTTTCAGCTTTTTCCCTTTAATAAATTGCATAAAGTTGAGCTCCTTGCCAGAAAGCTGTTCTGCAGTTCCCTGACCTGTTCCGCAGCCTCTCTCTGGATCCAACCCAGAATTTCCACATCATTTTCCCAGTTTCATTCCTAAAATTAAGCACTCAGTAAAGGTCTGTCAACCCCTCACAGCGAAGCAAGATTTCTCTTAACTTCTAAAGATACTCTGTTCATTTATGCTTGAATTTTTAGCAGTGATTCCTAGCTCCTCTGATATGCTGCTTCCCAGTCTGCCTTATCATAGAATCACAGACTCCTAGAACAGCCTGGGTTGCACAGGAGCACAGTGCTCATCCAGTTCCAACCCCTGCTGTGTGCAGGTCGCCAACCAGCAGCCCAGGCTGCCCAGAGCCACATCCAGCCTGGCCTTGAATGCCTGCAGGGATGGGGCATCCACAGCCTCCTTGGGCAACCTGTGCCAGTGCCTCACCACCCTCTGGCTGAAGGAGGGAGCCTTTGTGGCTGCTCACACATCTCCTTGCCCTTGGGTGCATTTCAGTTCATACTGATGATCTGACAAAGTTTAACATGACAATTCAGGCCAATGTGTATTCTCTCTTCCAAGCAGAGATTTAATGCCACTGTCTAGCTTGATTAAAATACTGCACTCCATTGAACCAAAACCAGCCCTGGAAGCCCATTGGGAGGAACAGGGCTCACCAGCACCTTCCCATGAACGGCCACATCCTCACACTTGCAGACACATGCCTCAGCGGTTTAAAAACTTCAAATATTAGATTACACCAAGTCAAATCTCTTTGAGAAATCCACTCGTATCAGCACATCTGCCTTTAAAAACTCTACAAACTTGGCAGGGCTTTTGACAAGAGTGAGCTTCCACGGAACGACAAGCTGACATTTAATTAAGTGCACTCAGCAGACTAAAAGACAAGATATTACCTGTACAGCACAGCATCTAAGAAGTCTGTAGCACTGAAGTCAAACAGCTTGTAGCCCTCTCTCTTAAAGGCCAGCACTGCATTCGGACCGAGCCAAACACTGCCATCCATTCTTGGCGTGAAATGAAACCCCAGGAAAGGGAAGCGAGGGTTGGGAACCTAAAGGAGGACACAACACTTACTGCAGCTATTCCAACCCACATGAGTGAAACAGCTCCACAGCCAGCCAGGCCAACACACTGCTCCAAGAGGCATGGGAAATATCCACGAGGAGGACAATGCAGTTTATTGCGTGAGAGAGTTACTAAAACAAACCAAAACACAGCAGAGTGGTGTCCTCCCAGTAAAAGGAAATAATTCATTTGAAATGAAACATGAAAATGAATTCAATTGGCCACTTTATTTCCAATCACCACAGTAAAATTCAATAATTCAAATAAGCATGCTACTGGCTGCTGAGCTATTATTTTTCTGCTTGTTAATTGTACAGTTCCAGCAGGCAGCTAATTGAAAATGCCAGAAAGAAGGGCTAAGTGAGACTGCATCTCAGGGAAGGCAAAATGATCAGCAGAAAAGAAAGTACACGTTTTCTCAAGGTATAAATCAACCCACAACAAAACTAATGGCACACAAATGCTATTCACCAACAGTAATTACACTGCAATAAAACGAGGAAAATCTCCCCATTCCTGTATAGCTTGCAACAGCACACAATTAGCAAGCCTGATTAATAGTAATAGGTAATAGTCATTTATCTCCAGGTTCTTTCTCTTGTTTATCAAAGGAACACAGTGCAGTTGTGTACAAAGGCTGTAACAGACATAAGCTGCCTACATACAGCAAGTATAAAATAAGCACAACTCTTCTGGGCTGGTGCTTCAGCATCTTTAGCTGTTTCGAAAAGGTGCCCACAGAGGTGAGCAGCTTACAGTCTGAAAATAAGCAAGCATTGGGTGTATCAAAACATACCAAAAATGAGGACTGAAAAATCACTTCAGTGTATGTTCCTTTCGTTTATTCAGAGCTCTGCTTTTTCTGTTAGAAACGCACTTTAAAAGATTTTGAAGCTTAGTACAACCATGGCACAGATGGCATCTGTTGCTGGTAATGTGACAGCAAGAATTAAGCAGTTTTCCAGTCTTATCATGTTTGGCAGTAACAGAAGGCTACAAGCTACCACACAGCTATGGCACAAAGCTGGAAGGTACCCTCCTACGCCAGCCAGTTCCTCCCTCCCATCCCAAGGCACAATCCTGCATCACTTCCAGGTGACCAGAGGTCAGACAGGCAGCTATAATAGATTGTAAAGCTTGTCCTTTTCCTGCCATGTCTACTTTTTTTCTATCTGTTCCTCAAGAATCATCAAAAACAAGTCGTCCTGGCAGAAATCAAACGATTCTAATTTCACGCTGCGCATCATTTCAGCCCAACAGAAACAACAGTGTAATTCTGCCCTCACGTCTGTGGCTTTAGCAGTTCCTACAACACACCATGAAACACAAACAAGAGAGTACATACCGGGTAAATGTTTCCTTTCACCATGTAGCACTTCTCTGGTTTTAGCACCAAATAATCTCCACGGAAGGGTACAATCCGAGGCTCGGGGCTGCAACCACTGATTTCAGACAGGCGGTCTGAGTAAAGCCCTGCACAGGTCACTATGTGCCCACAGCAGATTTCCTCACCCTGGAGGGGGATTAAAAAAAAAAAAGAAAGGTAAAAGCAAGACCAACCCCAATTAAAAATACAACATATCTACCAGGAGGAGACCCATCGCCCTACAGCCTTGCAAAATCCAGTCACAATCAGAAAGGAAACCAACCATATAAAACCAGATCCAAAAACCAGCAGCACTAACTTCAAACACTATCTGCAGTGGGGTAGGGGATGTTTTTTGTGCACGTGTTGTTTGCCTTATTTTTTCTGCTCTGTCTCCAAGGAAAAGTCCAGGTATTCTCCCTTGAAGACAAAAAGGTTACAAGCACATTTCCTGTGCAGCATGAACTGACAGGAATGACCTCAGCGTATGGACTGCTGTACTGAATGCCCTTGTGGTCTTCTGATAATAAAACAATTACAAATGCCTCCTTATCTTTTTTTCATAGATGCTGCAGATTGAGAACAAACACGAGAATACATTTCTCTCCAAATGAGTAACTAATAAAGGGAGTCCACGGAAACAACAAACGAAGGTGCAAATAAGGAAGATAAGGAGCACATACCATCAGGCAGCAGAAAGTCATACTTTCATTTTTATTCCCAGCACACAGTAAACTCTGGGCGTACTCACATGCTTTGCTACCAGCTGGCTGCAGTTGTTTTGTAACAGCAGCCCTGGATGGTAGTGCACATGATGCAGAACAGCAGCTTTTTATCTTTTTAGAGGTTGATTAACACACTAGGGCTCAACAGATATTCTTAAGGAAAGGAGAAATAGCTTCCTATGAAGACAATAAATCTTAAGTTTACTTCTTACCTTAGAGCTCCTAACAATGACTGGGTACTTCAGTCCTGTAACAGAATTAGATAGAAGTGTAAGTGGCCTTCAAATGGAGCCCTGTGGAACCCCTCTACTGGCTGTCTGCCAGCCTGATGTAACCCCATTTAGTATGGCATTTTGAGATCCACTCATCAGCCAACTGCTCAGCCACTGCATTCTGGTTTTGCCTACCTGTATGCTGGCCACTTTGTCTAGAAGACACTGTGAGAAACGGCATCAAAAGCTTTGCTAAAATCCAAAAACGTCCTATCAAATGGCTTCCCTTGCTCAACCAGGTGTGTCAACCTTGTCATAACAGGAGATTAGATCCATGAACAGGACTTTCCCCTTGTGATCTCATGTTGGTTGTGACCAACGACTACATTGTCTTCCAAGTGTTCTCAATAACTCCCAGAATAATCTTCATCATTCCACCAGGCACTGAAGTGAGGCCGACAGGTCTGTAATTACCAGGGCCTTCCCCTGGCAGACTACAGAAAAGCCACTCCTGGACGTATGGTTGGATATAATTACATTTATACACTGCTGTTTTTCTACCCTTCCACAATCTGCACTCTGTGCATCACTCCAGATCCAACCCACCCTCTAGGATAAAGAAAGAGCACTGTCACAAGCACACAAATGCAATATTCATCTAAATCACATTTCTAACAGGAGAGAACAACCTATTTCCCATTTATTTTACTGTCATTTTCACACATTAAGTATTTCAACTGAAGGCTGACCTGCCTGGGAAAAACAGTGAGCTTACTGAACACTCTCACTAACACCATTATGCCTTTTGTCTAAACACATCCCAGACAGAAAGGCTAGGAAACGTGATTTCAATTGACACAAACATGTTTTGAACAAAATCTCTTTCAGGACTATAGCAAAAAGAAGGCAAAAACTGCCTTACCATCTTCATTTCCTGAAGAACTTTCTTTAGCCATCTCCATGTCTGTAACTTCAAAATCAGTCAAGATTGTTCCACCTGCTTCCTGGAAGTCTTCAGCATAGGACTGAGCCACTTGTCTGTAATCCACAATGCCAGTATATGGAGAATCAAGGGCCATCAGACCCTGAAATGGTATTCAGATACACACACACACAAAAAAAAACCCACCAGTGAAAGTTGTATGCACACTTTGGTCTTTGATACAGATATATTTGATATATTTCCTCTGGAATAACACACACTGCCACTGAGAATGGAGTTCTGCTGTCTCCCCATCCCTGGCTGCTTGTCCCTCACCTCTCCACATGCCAGCTCCAGCAGCAGTGTCTGTGTTTACTGACAACTAATAAGGTGAAAACCAATTGCAGTGGGTTAAATAATTGTGAAACCACACTATGAACAACTATTCCTGACATAATTCTGACTGAAGTGCAATGTATTGCAAGACCATTCAAGCCCCCTATGTTTAGGAGGAAGGGATTCAGTTCAGGAAGCCAAAGCAAGCGGAGGAAGGCTGAATCCAGTCATCTGCAGAAGTCAGTGCTCAGCTGAGTCTTGAACACAAAGCAAAGAAAGTTTTAAGGAGTGGATACAAAATGAATGAAAAGATGAAAACTTCCTTCCACCAATTTTTTGTATGTACCTGCAACCACTCGTAAGCAGTGAGTCACATATCTACAGCAAGACCAAGCTGCCAGCTGAAACTGTAGAGGGAATTTACATCCACGTTCCTTTCCATCAACAACAAACCAAACAATAACAACTCTGTAACCCACAAACTGCTCACATTTCTACTGCTGTCAAAATAAACAAGCTGAAAGGTGCCACAACACGGGTATGAAACAACGCCATCAAAACTGCCTTGATACCAATCTGTATTTGCAGATGAAAAGACAAACTCATCGCTGCACCATCAAATTTGACATAAGCTATGTAATTTTAGTGGGAAGGCACAGAACTGTCTTAGCATAAGCTCAAATGCAGCAGTTCTGACCTGGACAAGGGAAAGTCTGCCAATCAACCACAAAAACACACAGGCAGGCTCCTGCAAGTAGAAGAGCAAACAAATGTTTTAAAATTAGGGAGAAATTGTGGTGGTTTTCTTTTCCTTTCTTTTTTTTTTCCCTGAGCACATACATATGTGAGAGAAAACACCTATGTGTAAAGCTGAGCAAAGGCTGAAGTTCAAACAGCTTGTAGACCCTGACTATTTGCTTATAGATTCGGTCCTACAGAGGGGCTGTGGAGTCCCTCTGGACTTTGACTGAAATAATTCTGATTTCTTTGATAGGCTGATGTTAATTACCCACTCCCCAGTTTGTGAATGCTGGCTCTCGTGACACAGCCAGCATTTCACCAGCAATTAGTGCAGCAGCAGCAGCTCTTTATGACCACAGCACACATCAGAGAACTGATGAACAGTGAGCAGAAGAAAACCTGGGTAAAAACATCCATCAACACAGAAGGTTCTGTGGGATCACCTTATAATGTGATAGACCTGGTCTGAATTCCGTGTAATGAATAACACACGTGAAGAACTGGCCTTAGTTAAGAAGTCCCAGTAATGAATGGATCTGTACTTTTGTGTTGGCAGTTACATTTCTTCTAGGCTTTCAGGGTCTTCGGAGCTTAACATGCATGCAAATTCCCTCAAGGCAGAAACATACTTACCTTAAATTCAAAAATATCATCACCTGAAAAGCTGAGATCTTACATGACAGTTAAATGTAAGAAAATCCCTTACCCTGCAGAAGGGTTCTTTTGCCTGTATTTCTTTTGTTCCAATCAACTTCAGACCTCGGACGTTGTTCTGGAGCCCTCTCTCATACAGAGCTTTGAGTCTTGGGATTTCATCTTGTTCAACAGCTACAATTAGCTACAGAAAAGATAACAAAGCACACTAGTGAGCAAAATACACAAAGCCCGTTCAGGCCTGGCATCAATCCCAAGCTAAGAGCAAGCAATAGTGAGAGCAAACATTGAATTAGAATGGAAAGGGGAAAAAAATACCTTGCACCACTACTGGCACAAGTTGGCAAATACCATCCACCACTGAGAAAGCACAATACAGTAAAGACAGTGAAAAACAAACATTAATGTATCGTTTCAATGACCATCCATGGAAAATATTTGCTAAAAGCATTATGGGATCACAAATCTGAAAGAAGAGACGATGATTTTAAGGAGCCACGGGATGCCTCCAAGGAGACCACACTGACCTTAATCCAAGATGCACAAATCTCAAAACTGTTTTGGTATCAGAGTAAAGGATGGGCTCTGATACCACATCTAAACTGAAGTGCAGCAGCCTCCCTTCATTCCAGCATGCAGTTGGATCACTACTGCAAGAGATTTATCCAGGCTGTGAACTGTCTGCACCAAGAAGCTGCACTCCAGAAGCTAGCTTGCACAGGCAACACTACTTGCAGCCCCAGCTCAGCTCTGGGAACACTGGTACCTTTGCACTACAGGGCACAAATTTGTCCAAGCCTGGGGTTGCTTTGTTTTAAAATCAGCTATAAAGATTCATAATCTTCCCTGGAATACATATTGCTGAGGAAGGTGATGCACAAAGACACACAGCGTCAGCAAAGGACCAAGAACACTGGTAGGACAGTGCTAGCCCTTCCAAAGCACCACAACCTCCCAGCTGGTTCCCAGTTCTGAGCTGGGAGCTGGCTTCTATCTGCGGGTGTAAGGGCTGCACAAAGCCACACTGCCACCTTGTGACCAGTGTCACAGCTCAGGCTGCACAGCTCTGTGCAGACAAACGGATCCACCTGCACTGCACATTGCAGGTACCTCTGCTCTGCGTCCCCATCCCTGGAAGAGATCTGCACCCAGTTCGCAGCTGGTGCTGAGGAAAAGCCACTGGGCTAGCGGCCATCACATCAGCCAAGGTCTGCATTTTTAAGGGAAAGGCCTTTGTTACCCAAGATATTTCTGAGTGACCTGGAAAGGGGAAACCAGGTAAGTGAGGTAAGTCAGGTGACAGCTCAAAGCAGCTCAAGGTGGTTTTGATACTTCGTGGAGGTGATCCTGAAGAACTACAGAGGGACATTCTGAGGCGAGCAAGAAGTGAGCAAAATGGCTGATGAAATTCAGCGCAGGTGAAGTGTGAAACGATGTCCACAGAACAAAAGGTTTTGGCCTCTTACACAAAATGATGAGCATCAGGTTCCAAGTTATTGCTCAGGACCAAGACCTTGGAGCTACCGCAGACAGTCCTACGAAACCTGTGCGACCTGCTGTAGGGAACCTGCTTTGGCAGGGGGGTTGGACACAATGATCCCTGGAGATCCCTTCCAACCCCTACAGTTCTGTGATTCTGTGAAAACATCAGCTCCATGTCTTGTGACAGTAACAATGTCCCAAATTGTAAATTGGGAACTATTAGGAAAGGGGTACAAAGCAATAGTGGAGAACTGTAATATTTCAGTGCAAAAATCCAGAGTCTGACCACACCCTGAATGCTGGAGCTCATCTTGTACCAAAGATGCATTAAACTACAAATGGTTCACAGAAAACAAGATGTGAGTAACAAAAGGCACAAAACAGCTTCTCTGACAGGAGTGACTAAGCAGGCTAAGAGTCACCAGCTGCAAGAGCTGATTTATGAGGAGCAGGAAATACAAAATGATGCATGACTGGGAAAATGTCAGCACAGACTGATTGTTCAGCATGTCTTCCAATTAAAGGGCCAACAGGCATCAGATGAAGCTAGCAGGAGCTGGTTTCAAAACCAAAAGGGGTAGCTGGGCACGGGCTCATGCAATCATAGAATCATAGAATCATAGAATCACCAAGGTTGGAAAAGACCTAAAAGATCACCCAGTCCAACCGTTCACCTATTCCCAATAGCTCCCACTAAACCATGTCCCTCAACACAACATCCAGCCTTTCCTTGAACACCCCCAGGGTCGGTGATTCCACCACCTCCCTGGGCATCCATTCCAGTGCCTGACCACCCTTTCTGACAAGTAATACAATGAAGATCAGCAATGAGTTGCTGATCTGTGAAACTGATTTTAATTGAAAAATGCTTGGACAAGAAATCCATTGAATTACCACAGACAAGCCACATAAGGCTCAGAGTACAACTGTGAACCTGAACTGAAAGCACGTGGAATCTGGAAGAATTAGCAGATTTGCTTGTCTAGTTCTCATTCCTTCCTCAGTCTTTGGCTGTAGACACTTCCAGACACAGGCTGCATACATCCTGATCTGAACCAGTATAGCCACAATTCTGTTCCCAGCACTCTGAGATGTATTACCTGGATGTAATATGACATACATGCATGTAGCTGGGTCACATCTGAAGCTGTATTCAAGTCAGTGAGTCTTCTCAGAGCTTGTTATGCCAAGATGCATACTGAGAGCCTTTGTGTTCCTTGGAATTAATGGCTCTGCATGTGTGCCCGCCATGGCACTTTGCTTCCATGTTACCTGGGCTGATTCAGCTCAGCTCCCAGATAAGGAGAATAATTGCTTAGGGTCAGTGAAGGAACTGAATTGGGTAGCTGAGAAAAAGAAAATATGAAAACACCTTTGTCTGGAAGGCTGTAAAAAGCATCTCTTGGGAGAAACTACCATAGCCAGGCATAGACAATACACTGTAACATATGTTATACAGTTAGAGTTTGCAAAGTAGTTCCTATACCTTCCCACATTGTTTATATGGTATTCCCTTCTGGTCACAATACTCATAGCAGAGAGCTGCACCTTGTACACACAGCTTGGCTTTCAGGGATCCAGGAGTGTAGTAAATGCCGCTGTGAATCACACCGCTGTTATGTCCACTCTGGTGATGAGCTAAAGAGAAAGAAAAACGCACTGTTAAAATACACCAATAGAATCCCACGACTGATTATTTCACCCATTGGAAAAGTGTGCTATTGGAGGTCCTGCCCTAAACCAGTGTCATCGCAAGACGTGCTGATATAACATAACCACACAGCACACACAATTCCAGCCTGGGTTTCAGAAGGTTAAAAAAATACAGCCGTAGCAACACTTAGTTAATAACTAACTGTGACAGCTTGAAATGTGCTGAATCAACATGAGGGGGCAGCAATTTTTTGCTCCAAGCGTTACAACAGCAGGCCAGATCATCCAAGCTCCTATGCTAAGTTTAATTAATTCATATTTTACAGCGAAATATATCCTTAAAGGCCTCACTTAACAAAAAGTCAGTGCGACAGTCAATTGTTTGGGGCATGTCGGGTCCAGAAGGCTTTTCAAGTTCTTGTGAACTGCATCAGCTTGCTCTTTAACTTCTTCAGTTTACTTGGTTACTTTGCAACCAGGTCAAACTGAGTTGAAAAACATCAATACCATTTTTACAGAAGGAACTGGGCATGTTTTCTCTCTTTATAGAGTCATAGAGTTGGAAGGGATCACTAAAGGCCATCTGGTGCAGCTCCCCTGCAGCATGCCCTCTTCTTTGGGGATTGCTCAGCAGCACTGAAATTACAGGGCTCCAACTTTCTTATCTCAAAGCCAGGACAGATGTCCACATGCCTCGACATCTCCTGCATCCTTAAGCACGCTGGAAATAAACCCCCCAGCGTCTGAGGCAGCGATGGGAGCTGTGCCGCTTCAGTGCTGGCCGTGCACACGGAGCACCCTGAGGAGTAACTGCAGGAACCGCAGATCCAGCCAGGCGGAAGGGAACCTTAAAGGCCATCCAGGCCCCGCCTGCCGTACCTACTTGCCGCTCCTTCTCCAGCACGACGAAGCTGATCGCGGGGTGTCTCAGGACGAGCTGCCGTGCGGCGGCCAGCCCCACGATTCCCGCACCGACCACCGCTACGTCGAACGTGCTGCAAAAACAAGGGGCACGGGTGTGAGCGCGGTCAACGCCAGGCGGGGCCGGGCCGTCCCCGAGATCCCCTACCGCCCCGGCCCTCACGGAGCGCGGCGGCCGCGGCCTCACCTGCGCTGCCGGACCTGAGCCCTCCGCAGCGCCGCAGCCACAACGCGGCCGCAGCGCCGCCTGAGCAGCGCCGCCATCTTGTGGGCGGGCGGCGGGGGCGGCGGAGGGCCGCGCCGGGGGCAGAGTGCTGGGCTGCCGGGGCGGGCGCTGCGAGTGACGTTTCCCTTCGCCTTTCTTTCCCCTTGGATTTTCGAGATGCTGCTGGGAAAACTTGCGCAGCCGGCGCACAGCTTGAGCGAACGGCTGTCGGCGGGCGGCTGCAGGCGGTTCTGGGGCTGGCTGAACGCCGTGTTCAACAAGTAAGGGGCTGGCGGCGGGGCGGGACGAGTCCTCCGGATCTCTGCTTCTGTCTTCGTTCCTCACCGGCCTAACAAACAGCTTGTGTCAGAGTGGATCCAAGGGTTCATGGAATCACAGATCGGCCCGGGTTGGAAGGGACCTCAAGGATCACGAAGCTCCAACCCCCCTGTGCCATGCAGGGCCACCAACCTCCACATTTCATAGCAGCTCAGGCTGCCCAGGGCCCCATCCAACCTGGCCTTCAACACCTCCAAGGATGGACGGGGCATCACAGCCTCTCTGGGCAAAATAATAAGGGTTCTAACCACTGCATTTAGAGTGCTGTAATTCCTGAGGGAAGAGCGCTCACGAATGGCTTGCGTGTCACAGGTGTGAGAAGGGTTACTGCGTGCTGAGTCAAGCTGCGTTTGTATTCCTCCATTAACAAAGTGATATTAAAGGAACAAACAAACGACACACAACAAACCGTAATGCCAGACTGATTAAGATCCAGCCTGCAGCAGGGAGCTGCTATACAGGAGTATTGCACTCCGTGATCTCCAGAGGGCCCTTCCAACCCCTACAATGCTGTGATAATAAATCTGACAGCTTATAAGCAACATAAATGCTCTTCCTGGCTTTGCAGGGTGGACTACGAGCGCATCCAGGCTGTTGGGCCCGACAGGGCAGCCTCAGAGTGGCTGCTGCGGTGTGGAGCACTGGTACGCTATAAAGGCTATGAGAAATGGCAGCAGGACTACAGCGGCCTCCCCACTGGGCCCTTAGGGAAATACAAGATAGAAGCAATCAACGCCACTGAGTCTTGCATCATGTACAGAGGATTTGACTACTTGGGTAAGGTCAAACGACATGGTTCTTGCAGTACATACAAATGTTAACAACTGTTAATAAATGTTAACACCTCGTTCCGTAGTAAGATGTAGAGAAATCTGGTTGGTTGGTTGGTTGGTTGGTTGGTTTCCTTAAAATGCTCCTACAGAGATTCAGCAGTTCTAAGATTTTGCTGGAGGTGTGCTAGGAAGCAGGAAGAAAGATCTCAGCCTTTACTTGGAGTGGCAGTAGCACTAAGGAAGTGCACCAAAGACTGGCAGTTCAGTTAACTTCATAGTTAAGAGGTTGGTTTAAAAGAAAAATAGTGTTTAAAATAGTGCCTTTCCCCACCAACTGATGGTTTTGGTGGCTGTGAAGCCATAATACTGCTTGTCCTCCAAGAATTTATGGTATCTTCAAAGTCAGTAAAAGAAAAAAAGCATGCATCCATTTCTTATAGAGCATAAAAAGATCTAAAAGCGTTTCAGTTTTCCTTTAGATAACAAAAACCAGAGTGGGGATTAGCACAGTACAGCGTTCCTAATTCAGAATCATTCTTTTTCACTCAAACTTGCAGAGTTTTGTTTGTTACTTGCCTGTATCAGAGCTTTAAGGATATTACCTTAGGATGCCAAAAGGAGGTTGTTCATAATTGAAGTCCCACAAGAGGGGACTTTGGAGATTCATTGTGCATGAGGTCCCTCTTGCATGTAGGAGTATGTTTCTGTGTTACTGCATTTGCAAGGGGGAATGGAACAGCCAATACTGGTTGTTGCTGGTACTCTGAAGCCAATGTTCCTTTTTGTCTTTTCAGATGGTCTTGAACACGTTACTGAAATCAAGCTGCAGAAGTGTATTTATATACAGGATGAGTGTTTGCAGAGGCTCAGCGACACAAAGAACCTACAAAAGAGCCTCCTGCAGCTGAAGATCATTTCCTGTGGGAATGTCACAGATAAAGGCATCATTGCACTTCACAAGCTGACGTAGGTGAACTGCTGAGCTCTTCTGTACCAGCCCACAGTGCTGGGTTAGGTTGCTTGGGAACGCTGAAGTCTGACTGTTTTGTTGGCTGTTCAGATGTGTGGGGCGGTGGGAGGGCTGGGATTAAGGAACTGACCTGAATAAAACCTGGGAGGGGTGGCACTGCCACTGCAGGAAATACTTCTTCAACTATGATTGAAAACAGTGTTGTGGATAGCTTTGAAACAACACGTGAATTAATATGTATGTGTTAATCAGCCTCTTCAGGGTGGTATCAGGTACTTAATGCAGCACTGAAGCTTGCAGCTGCAAAAGCCAGAATTGTCTGTGACAGCGGGTGAATCTCAAGGTTTTGCTTCTACCTTTGGAGCTGAGTGCAGCACATTCCCCCTTTCCACCTGAAGTTACTGCACAAATGAGAGCAGGACGTGCCCTCTGTCCCCAAGAGCAATAGGAATGATTAGATCACCTTCCTTTCGTGTCAGCACACCAGGATGGTTTTGCTTGAGAATAAGAAACTACTGACAACCATGGCTTCTACTCATGACACCCCTCTGTGCTGCAGTTGCTTTTCAGGGCAGGTTTTCATGGTGTCTTTTGTTATCACATTCCTGCATCTTACAGTGCTTCCTGTCACTTGGTTACATTGTGCTCACTGTAGCCTTAGAGGTCTCAGGAGTTTTCTCTTGCAGTGTTCAGCCGGGAAGAGGTATGAGTTGGATACAGCACCCTCCTATAGCTTGGAAGCACATCATGTGTGCTTTATTGATTACATTTAAAGGAAACTCGATGATGTTGAGTGGCCAGGACCTCTTTGTAAACTGTGTACAAGTACTGACTTTGTTATCAACTAAAAACTTCAAGCACTCCATTTGGAAAAAATCTTCTGTGAGAATCATTAACCTTTCAAATACTCGTAACAGCTGCAGTAGAGTCATCCTTTGCCTGATATCTGAGCCAGCAGTTAAATAGTAGTTGCCGACTTTTCTTCTTATGTATTTATAGGAACCTTGAATATTTGTATCTGAGTGACCTTCCTGGAATAAGACAGAAAGAAACTACTGCTCGTGTCCTTCAGCAGGCACTGCCAAACCTAGAGCTGGAGCTGGATCTGGACTGAATGCAACGAGGGATGTTTGATTTCATGCTCTTTATCACATGTTGTGTAAATTAAGTTGTGGATGCCGCTCTATTTACAGGTATGGAAATAAACCCAGATCTCTCAATCCAGCCTTAAAAGTCATATGCAGTCTTTTAACAAATTATGCAGTTAAATTTCATTAAGCTTGAGGATTCTGTGTGTAGTAGTAGGCTTTATAGGAAGCCTTAATAGGTCGATCAGAAGTTACAAACTACTGTATTGCACAGAAGTTCTTGTGTAGAACATCAGTGAACAGAATGTCAGTATTGTGATGCAGCAGTGCTGTGCAGATTTATTAGACAGTGTTGATGCCATGTGAATCATAGAGTCACAGAATCCTCGGAGTTGGAATGACAGCCATTTACTTTGTCTGAAGGTGTCACCTAGTGAGTGAGTGACAGGAGCTCCTGGGCCTTTTTTCTGCTGTTCACTCTTTGATTGGCAGAGTCTTTCTTTGCTTCCCTTGGACTGAGCTGCAGACAAGCAGTCTATCCTCATAAAATCTGAGCTGATGAACCAACTAGCTGGATTTGTGGAGAGGTAGGCTCTCCACAATGAGCCCTGTACATTTTTGCCACACTCTCACATGGACTAAACCTTGTACCCCTTTACTTGCATCCGTATCACTCAGTAAGAGAATCATCCACCCTCAGGAAAGATACATCCTTTTTAGTCAGCTCCTGAGCTTCCCTTCAAAGATGGGAGGTGATGATTCCAAGAAAGCCACTTTCAGAGTAATGCCCCAAGCACGGCTACAGTGCCAGAGCTGAGAGCCTCTTTTATTATCCCCAGCTGCCACTTTATCCTCAGAAGTAAATGATGCACTGGAAGGGGTAACATTTTTGCTCTAGCTGCATCTCAGGCTGACAGCTCCTAGCACAGAGCAGGAGCAGCACCAAGGGAAGTTCCTCCAGCCTGCACTGCCCAGGGCCGTGTCCAGGAGCTGACTGCTAGGCTGTCAGTTACAGCAGCTACACAAGGATGTTGGGTGCTTAGCAAATGCACAGAATTAGATGACTCAGCCATACAGCAATGCCAGCGTTTTGAGCATAACCAGAACCACCTGACAAGCTCCAGGATTAAAATATCATATGGAATATAAGGTAGGCAGTTATGCTCACTAGGGATGGAGCTCCTGTTTCACTGAAATTGCTCTTACTGTTGCTGAACACATAACAGAACTGGGAAAAGGAAACATTTTTGCTCTAATTTTCAAGTAGGAAGAGGCAGTATCTTGACCATTATTAAAAGCTTACGTAGTAAAACACATCCTGTGAACTGGAAAAACAAGCTACATTTTTTTTAATTAAAAATCAACACAATATTACATTCTGAAATTACACAAAATCCAAGATTTGTTCTAATACACAGACTTAGGCAGAATTATTGCCCGTGTCTGGCTCCTGTTATAAATTATATTGAATTGTTTTTGATAAAAACAATTTCTGTAACACTACAGGCGAATGACTTCACATGACAAAACCAGCAAATATAAATAACTTCGTATTGCAAGGAAGAGACAGACAGGAGAAGCTCTGGAAAGGCCAAAGAAAAAAAGCAGACTTCAGTAATTACATTCTCCTTCTGTTCCCAGTGCCTGTGGAGCCTTCCAGTAAGTCTAAGTCAATGCCTGTGCTCGTGATACTTTATACTTTCTATAAAGATACTTTGCCTTACACAAGATAGACATATCTTTAAAACACTGCTATTTCAGCAGGTTTGTAATCAGCTGGACCTAATTCTCCTCAGCTGCACACACACACACACATCTGTCTTCCACTCACAAAGGGAATAGGTTTACAGGTCCTTGCAGCATCTGTTAGCTAGCCACAGTGACTCGGATTTATTCAGCAAGGTTACAGTTCTCCTGCCAAGTCTGAAACACAGCTAATGGATAGGCAACAGAGTTCTTGAGATTCACCCTGTAACACTGCTTTGCAGTAATCCTGAACCAGTAGGCAATCACAAATTAAAGTAAAAAGAATTGTAAGTAAAGAAAAATTAAAGTAAAGAAGAATTATATTTTCTTTACACAGAACACTGGCTAACGTGAGCTTGGAGTGCACCACTTTCCTTCCACCAGTAGCCCAGAGTACCTTGCAGTCCATTTCTGTATACATCATCACCTGTATTAATTCAGGTTTCCACCACGTGGCCTTTTATAAGTGCTGAAGGATTGGAACTTTGAATGCTAGGTAGTTTTTCATCTGCCACCCACTCAGATGTTAGGGAAATGGTAGTTGGATTTCCTCGTTTTGCAGAAGTACTTCTTGCTGTCCAAAGCTGGCAGAACATTGCTGCTGCTTAACTGAGGCAGGTACTGGAAGTAAAGCAAGAGTTACATCACGTGTAGTTGTTTGAAAGAAGGAGAAAGCATGCAGTTCATCTTTCAAACAGGGATATAAGGCATAAAATTATTCATACTGCACTCCTGTACTTTCCAAACTAAGAGTCACGAGCACATGCAGTTTGCTCAGCAGTCCTGCTACACCTCATCCTGAATGCACTTTCCTAAATAAACCTCATCTGTCACACTGCTGTGCTGCCTATCCCCAGTCACCCGATGGAGCTGCAGTGCAGAATTCAGCCTGCAGTGAGTTCCTCTTTAACCAGGAGATTCCTTTTGGATCTGTTCAGGTGTTGTACTGAAGGACATGGTTTAGTGGGAAATCTGGTGGTAGGTGGCTGCTTGGACTGGATCCTGGAGGTCTTTGCCACCCTTAGTGATTCTGTGGTTCTGTCATCTTCTCCTCGGGCTAAAATTAAGGCTGCTCCAATGTGAGAACTTCACCTCCCCACGAACTGCCCAACCTGTTCTTGAGCCCGACTTGTGGGCACCACGTTAAGAAAACAACTTCCCTCCCTGGACACTGAGCATTAAACACTACAATGAAAGCATTACCCCCGGCACGTGCTTCCGTGTCAGCTTGGCTGGTTTTCGAGCTGCTTTTTCATGTTCTTTCCCCAGATCTGCCTCCCTAATGCTGTCGAAATAGGGGTGCTGCAGCAGCTGCTCACACGTCTGCCTCTCCGCAGGGTCCATACGAAGGCAGCCCTTAGAAAAGACCAAGGGTCACACAGAACATAATGATACATAAAGGTCTGCACGATTCCAGCTCTTTGCAACAGCCAATGAGTATTTGCACAGATGGATGCATAGGTTTTATTTTTCAAGGAATTCTACAAATCTGGCTTTTTACTGTCAGCTGGAAGCTTGCAAAGCAGCTCACATGAACAAACGCCACCTCTGACAGAAGGCAATACTTAGAAACTAAGGGTAGAGGGACACTTGTTCTACAGCAAACCATCAAGTCTCAGAAAACAGCTAAGCCCATGACTTCCAGTTGAACCAGAACAGTCTTCTTAAACTGAGGAATCCAGTGCATCACTAGCTGTGTTGTTCCAGGGTTTGGTGCTACCTAAAGCTGCACCTTTATTTTTAATGCTTTCACCCTCATGGTTTCCACTTGGTGCATCTCAATGGAACAATTTGTTTTCCATGTCTGTGCTAAAGACGAGCAGGTTAACAAGAAGCAGACTAAAAGTTTTCTCCAGTTCCCCTTCAGCTCTGTTTTACTATGAACCTATGATCGTTCGGTAGCCAAATCTCAAACCATCTACCATCTGAACAAGCAAAGCAGACTGCATTTGTTAAGTCTCAGTGTGGAGCTCAAGCTGTAGCTCCTTGCCTCCTGGGCACGCTGCTTCGGGTAGAGGACCTTGTGAGCTTCAGCTTCAGACACTTTGCTTACCTTCATGAGAGCTAAAGCAGGGTATGAAATAGTAGGAAATTTCATTTCCAATGGCTCCTGGAGGAAAAAGAGAGGAAAAAAAAGTAGTTGTATTAGCAAGCTTTTCTTTCACCACGTTGCCTATAGATTGCTGGTTAGTGCTGAGCTCGAGGGGAACGCATCTGAAGGGAGCTCCTACCATGCTCTCTGGGTCTGGAATCGTTACGCCGCTGAAGAACTGGTTGGTGCTGAACACTTGCTGGTGCCTGGGAATAAGATCCCCTTTGAGCAAGGAGGAAACAGAATGAAAATCAATCAGAACAATTGGCTGGTTTTACAGTGTCTGCTATGAGCGAGCTGATCTAACAAGGCTGGCAGCATCCAAGAGAATATTTAAAGTACCATCAGAGGAGCCAACAAAATACTGTTCTGTGAGCACCCCCCATCCGTCACCTCAAGGAATTGGAAGTTTAACTACACTCCTAGCTAAGGAGTTTACGGCCCCAGCTCACCTTCCTGCCTGTATACATTGCTCAGCAAAACACCACAGTTCTCCACTTATTCCAATACGAGTTACACACGGAGCTCTGTTCCCTCCCAGCCCAGAAATCAGTCACTGCACAGCGGCATCCACGGAGGAAACCCATCCTCGTGCAGGCACGGTGGGCCTGCTGCTTACCCAGCGTTCTGCGGATCAGGTACAGCTGGTCCACGTCCGACTTGCCGGGCCACAGCGGCACCCCGGAGAGCAGCTCCGCAAAGACGCAGCCTATTGCCCACACGTCCACCGGAGGGCCGTACTGCGTGTCCCCAACCAGCAGCTCGGGGGAGCGGTACCACCTGGTGGCCACGTAGTCTGTGTAGTAATCAGCTGGGCCAGCTGGGTTGGGGTCAGGAAGGAGAGCAACAAAACGGGGTGTGGGGTCAGAAGGGTGCGGACGCAGCTCAGGGCAGCAACAAGAGGCTGCCCAGAGAGGCTGTGATGCCCCGTCCATCCCTGGAGGTGTTCAAGGCCAGGTTGGATGGGTCCCTGGGCAGCCTGGGCTGCTGTGAAATGTGGAGGTTGGTGGCCCTGCATGGCACAGGGGGGTTGGAGCTTTGTGACCCTTGAGGTCCCTTCCAACCCTGGCCGTTCTGTGATTCTGAGATCAACAGCACCTTTGGGACCCACGTGAGCTCCAGGAACAGGATGAGTCACTGCCCACCAGCAGAATCCAACTTTGCAAATACTCAGGAGTTGAGAAAAGCCCAGAGCATGTTTTTCTCAAAATGAAAACACACAGAGCTCGGCTGCAGGCCCCGTGCCAGCTCTCGAAGCCCACATGATTTGCTTGAACAACAGCTACAAAAATAAAATCGGGGGCTTTATTACGATGGAAAATGTGAAGCTATTGTTTGCAGAGATGGCACCTTCTGCCAAAGGGAGCCCTCCTGCTAGGGAACTCCAGCTGTGCCCCAGCATTGCACAAGCAGTGGTCAGGCCAGCCGCCGGCTCAGCACCAGCAGGGAGCTCAGGGCACATTAATTATAGAGGCATTCAAATGTCTGAGCCAGCCCTGTTTAATCTGCTCTGGAGATCCCAATCCAAGCATCTCCAGTGCCTTCAGCAGAAGCTCTTTGTAAAAACACACCAGCCCTTATATGTTACACAAGATGTAACATCACTGAGGCCTGAAAGCCCAAACCTGCGCTTCACTGAGCCCTGGCATGTACCACCCATGGAGGCAGGCAGCAGCACTCACTCAGCATGCGAGCAAATCCGAAGTCACAGAGTTTGATGACAGAGTGTTTCGTTATCAGGATGTTTTCTGGCTTTACATCTCGGTGGATGCACTGGAAACAAAATCAGAAAGTAAAAACCAAAGCACATCAAGGTTAGAAACAGCTATTTTAGCTTGGAAAACAGCTATTGTTAGCTTGGAGAAGAGGGGACTCCAGGGAGACCTCATTATGGCCTTTCAATACTTGAAGGGAGCAGAGGGGAATGGCTGTTTGTGAGGGTGGATGGTGCTGGGACAAGGGGAATGGATTTAAACTGAGACAGGGGAGGTTTGGGTTGGATATGAGGAGGGAGTTTTTCAGCCAGAGGGTGGTGAGGCACTGGCACAGGTTGCCCAAGGAGGCTGTGGATGCCCCATCCCTGCAGGCATTCAAGGCCAGGCTGGATGTGGCTCTGGGCAGCCTGGGCTGCTGGTTGGCGACCTGCACACAGCAGGGGTTGGAGCTGGATGAGCACTGTGCTCCTGTGCAACCCAGGCCATGCTGTGATTCTGTGATTCTATTTAACCTGGCCCTTGGACAAAGAATTGCTCAATTTAGCTGCTGTTAGTTTCTTCTCCTAGGGACTGAAGTGCTCCTTGCCAACCCAGCATCACAGAGTTCCAGAGAAGGGTGACTGCATAAAACCTCATCACCTGTGATCTACAGCAGGTCAGGCTGTGCTATCTAATTGTCCACCAGCTTTAAAACTCCATTAAATCTTTCAGACTGAGAAAGAGAGAATGAAAAAGCCAAATCCTAGAGGCAGGACAGACCTCTGAGCGAGTCCCTGTGTGTCAGACTCCAGAAAGCAAAGGAGTGCTTATAAAGCTCTCACTGCTGTGGGCACACACTGCTATATCTGACTTCTTCCCAAGAAAACTCTGCCATCAGGAGAACGGCATCAGGATCTGTGTCTCACCCAGAGGCACATCACAGCTCTCGTTGGTGCTGCTCAGGGGACTTACGTTGTGTTTGTGACAAAAGTTCACAGCTTGGAGGGTCTGCCAGGTGATGCTCCTGACCAGATGCTCCGGCACCCTGTAACAAGAGAGCACATTTTTACTCTTTGGGTCAAACAAATTCACTATTACAGGAGAAAGCAGAGCCTGTTGCAGGAGGCAAAGCTCTCCTGGGAGACTGCTGTCCCAGCACAGCAGGAGGAGCTGAGGGACCATCAGCACCACTTCCCTATCTGGTCAGCACAATGAGAGAGCAGGATGTATGGCAACACAGAGCATGCCACAGCACCCGGTGCCACTCAGCCACTTTCAAGCTCAAAACCAATTTTATTTCCTACGTTTAATGCTGCAAGACTTTTGATCCATCATCAATAAAAAAATAAGCCAAAATGAAATGCAAGAGGCTGGCTTCAGGAGACACTCTGCAGTCAAAACAGAAAGTCTTGTGCTCATGCAGCTGTTGAAAAGCTTGAGTTTCCTTGCAGAAACATCCTAGAAGGCTGAGTGCTGTGCTGACAGAGGGATGAAGCTGGTGAGACGACCCAGAACAGCGAGTGAAGAGGCATGAGCCCTCCCTTCTTAACCCTGACCGTGAAAGGCTTTACTTTCTGCAGGAGCAGAGATCAAAAGCCAAGTATGGCTGCCAGGGGGAAGTTGTGTGCTGTGAGAGTGGTGAGGTGCTGGAACAGCTGCCCAGAGAGGCTGTGATGCCCCGTCCATCCGTGGAGGTGTTGAAGGCCAGGTTGGATGGGGCCCTGGGCAGCCTGGGCTGCTGTGAAATGGGGAGGTTGGTGGCCCTGCATGGCACAGGGGGGTTGGAGCTTCGTGATCCTTGAGGTCCCTTCCAACCCGGGCCGTTCTATGATTATGTGAAATATGAATTAAGGAGGATATAGGAGGTGGAATTGTCACAGGAACAAACCTGGAAAATGTTCCTTCTGATCTCGTAGCTCACACTGTGTGCACATGGCTGTTTGCAGAGAAGGGTATCTGACCCCTGGGAGCTCCGCAAGGCACAGCTCAGGAAGTCCTGCCAGCCAACACACACTCCTGGGCTCCACCACTTCTCTGCTACACAGCAGGTCAGTGCCATCATTATGGGCTGTGTCCATGCTGGCTGCTCTGCCACAGCCCTGACCTCTTAGCAGTGGGACACAAAGCCTCCTGCAGCCACTCAAACCCACTGCTGCCCAGCCAGCTGCACACCACCCAAACGCTCAGCGCCCTGCTCAGCATGATCACAGAATCACAGAACGGCCTGGGATGGAAGGAACCTCAAGGATCACGAAGCTCCAACCCCCCTGTGCCATGCAGGGCCACCAACCTCCCCATTTCACAGCAGCCCAGGCTGCCCAGGGCCCCATCCAACCTGGCCTTCAACACCTCCACGGATGGACGGGGCATCACAGCCTCTCTGGGCAGCTGTTCCAGCACCTCACCACTCTCACAGCACACAACTTCCCCCTGACATCCAACCTCCATCTGCCTTCCCTCAACTCCAAACCATTTCCCCTTGTCCTGCTGTCATCTCCCCTTGCCAAGAGCTGACTCCCCTCCTGTCTGCAGGCTCCCTTTAGGTACTGCAGGCTGCACTGAGCTCACCCCGCAGCCTTCTTTTCTCCATGCTCAACAAGCCCAGCTCCCTCAGCCTGTCTTTGTAGTGGAGGTGCTGCAGCCCCCTGCTCATCTTTGTGGCTCCTCTGGACCCTCTCCAACAGCTCCCTGCCTTTCCTGTACTGGGGGCTCCAGACCTGGACGCAGTATTCCAGATGGGGCCTCACAAAAGCAGAGCAGAGGGGGACAATCACCTCCTGTCCCTGCTGCCACCCCTCTGCTGCTGATGAGCCACACCATGCAGGAGCACACATGGGCTTAGGGGCAGCAACAGGTAACCCTGGGCACCGTGATGAGAAATCTGTACTGGTATGAATGATATTCTTCTGGGAACTCTGCAGAGCTGCAGTGGGCTCCCATGGACAGCCCTGGCTCCTTTGCTCCAAGCTCCCAATCAGAGAAGGGCCACTCACCCCCGCGGGTGCTTATCCAGCTCGTGGAGAACAGTGTGGTCGCAGTACTCAAAGACCAGGTGCAGCTTCCTCTTCCTCCTGAACACCTCCAGCAGGTTCACCAGGTTGGGGTGTTTCAGTTGCTGTAACACACAGCAGGCAGGTCGGTTGGTTACTGCACGTACCCAGGCTTTGCAGCTATGAAAAGCAGCTCTCCTTGGGGAATCCCACAGTGACAGACCAACACACGGTGAGGAAAACAAAGAGCTCCTCCGATAAGCGCAAAGAAAGTACGTGGACTCAGCATCTCCAAGCTGTTGCCAGAATTTGGATGGGTTAACAAGCATATTTCTAAGCAAGGGAGCTGCAAAGGGCATTGCCTAGGAGCCACACTAACCCTGTCTTCCAAGGGGCCTCTCCATCAGACAGTGCCTGCAAAGGAGCGGGGAGCAGAAATGCGCAAGGAGCCGCAGCTGGGGAGCACCCCAAAAAGCCCTGCTGTGATTCCCCCTTTGGGAAGCAGCAGTGTTGGCTTTCCACTGCCCCCAGCGGGGTCCGCATGCAGACCAGCTCTGTTTTGCACATTTCCAGCACACCCCTCAGGATCCACCTGCTGCCCACTGCATGGAACGGTCCTCTGTCAGACCAACGTCACACAGGCACACCTTTGGCAAACAGCTGCTGCTGAACCTGGCACTGCTGCCACAAACAAGCTGTTACTATTGACAGAAGGCTGAGCAGCCAGCCACGCAGCTCTGCACTCCGTCACCCAGCGCTGCTGGGCTGCTGCTGGCCCTGCGGCCCTCAGGATGCTGCTCCACCATCTATGTTACCACAGACTTCTGCACTTCTCCTGCCCGCATCTGCAAAGCCATTTAAATCTTAATGTACTGTTTGCTAAAACAGCACAGCTATCAGGCCTCTCTGCTCCTCTGACAGTAACATGGTGTTGTTACTTATGGAGGTGTTCAGTGAGGGATGAGGGGATAGCATGAGAGGCATTGGGAAACGCTGTGACCTGCAGAAATCTCCTCTGCTTTGGGGAGCTGAGGGCCACCTGCTTCCCAGAGAGCAAAGCTGGGCAGCTCCGTGGAAGGGAGCATTGCAGTAAGCAGCCACAGGCTGGGAGCATGGAGAAAGGAGCTGGAATCATAGAACCACAGAGTGCCCTGGGTTGCAAAGGAGCACAGTGCTCATCCAGCTCCAAGCCCTGCTGTGTGCAGGTCGCCAAGCAGCAGCCCAGGCTGCCCAGAGCCACATCCAGCCTGGCCTTGAATGCCTGCAGGGATGGGGCATCCACAGCCTCCTTGGGCAACCTAAGGAACAGATCAGAACATCATTCTCTGCAGCTCTATGGGGTTCTGTTAACTTCAGAACCTTTCGCCCTTGGTGGACTGCAAGAATGCAGTGTGCCCAGGCTGACTGCATGGCTCCTGAGAAGAAAACACCTTACAGGGGCTCCTTTAGTATTTGTAAAGCTGTTCTTCTCCTGCCCCGGTGTGGCTGCCCCCCTACCAATGCTGTGTTATGGCAGAGGAAGGGAAATGTAGGGACGGAGTTCCTATGGCTGTGGCACGGCTGCTCAGGGTGCCATGGAGACCAAACGAACACAAGAGCAGAAAGAGACAGACTGAGCAAAGGGCTGCGAGCCACAGAGCTACGGACGCAACCTCCGGCTCCGGGAAGGCTGAAGGCTCCGGGGAAGGAACCCCAGAACCACGAGGACAGAGGCCAGGTCAAAACCATTGCGAGCACAGCCATCCCTTCCATGGGCACAGCGGCCACGTCAACCCCCCTCCGCAGCGCACCGGACGGACGCTCGCCCGCCCCCCGCGCGGTGCCGCCCACCTTCAGCACGCGGATCTCCCGCAGCGCGATTTTCCGGATCACCGGGTCCTCCTCGGACTCCAGGAACTTCTTGATGGCCACGATCTGACCCGTCTCCCTGTTGCGGCACTTGAAGACGACGCCGTACGAGCCCTCTCCGACCTTCCCCAGCTTCTCGTACCGCTCCATGGCGCGGCTGCGCCCCGACCTGAGCCCGGAGCCGCGGTCAGCGCCTCCCCGGGGCGGGGAGGAGGAGGAGCTGCGCCCGGGGCCGCTGGGACGAGCACGGCGCTCTCCTCCAAGACCCGAGGGCTCCGAGCTGCGTGCGGGCAGCAGGGAGCGGGGAGGCTGATCCCGAACCTGGAGCAGCCCGGTGTGCTCCTACCAGCAGCACTCCTTCCGTCTCCTTATGTCCTCGCACACGCTGCGCGGGAGCGGCGAGGTCACCGTCCCTGGAGGTGCTGCAGAGCCGTGGAGATGCGGCACTGAGGGATGTGGGCAGTGGGCACGGTGGGTGGGATGGGGGTGGGCTTGGAGAACTCAGCTCAGAGAACTCACTTTTCTGAGTGATTCTATGGCTCTTTGTGCGATGTCCGCCAGCAGAACTGCAGGTCACCGAGGTGCTCCTGGCTCCATCAGGACAGCAGGGCACTCAGCCCTGCCTGTGGCCCTTCCCACCGACTGCCACGAAGGCAGAGATCAGTTTACCGGGCTCCATCCGATGAGGCATTGTTCCCAGCAAGTGCACCGCACCACACCGAGGTATCGAATAAAGCATCGTTTATTTGGCACAGACTGAAACGAGCAGCAACAGAAACAGAAGCAGAACAAAAAGCCTAAGTTGCCCAAATGGGAACGCATTCCATCAGCCTCGGTTACAATCTATGAAACAAAACAGAAAGTCTCAACAAACGGACGGCGCCCATCGGAGGCAGCTGGGCATGGACCACGTGGCCACTGGTGCCAAACTGCTCAGAGGAAGCAGGGAGGCTCTGCAGTGGGAATCAGCACCTCACAGCCATGTAAAACCGGGCTGCGCATTTCAGAACACGCCACGAGAAACGTCAACAGCTCCAAAAGGGGGTTTGATTACAGGAGGACTTTCCTAGGGCCTTTCTGTACGATTCAGAAAATCCCCAGCCTCCCATGTCACTCCCTTGGTTATCTTTGCAAGGCAGCATCCTGACCTAATGGGTATTGGCTCCAGTTATTCCCATAAACACTTAAACGTTGTGTGCAGATTTCTCTGTCTTTGAGATCTCCCTGAGCTCTACGAAGTGATGAAGCCCAAACAAACTTCTGCACTGAGTGAAATGAGGGCAAACACTTCCTCTATAACATTCATATGCCGTGCTTCACTTTTTCTTTGCTTCTGCAGTAGAGCTGCTGCTGTAATCCTGGGGCACCACCTGGGGCTGCTCACCCAGCACTGCCCACCTGCACTGCCACCCAGGGCACCCAGCTCAGTGCTGCAGAGCTCAGCTTCCTTCACACGTGGAACTTAAACCTCTCCCTCACGGTGCCCATCCAGCTGCCCACTCAGCCAACTTCCAAGCATTGGTGGTGGCTGACTTTGAGGTTCTGGATGTACATCAATTATCAAACCCTGATATGGATATGGAACTGAAAAGCCAGACTTGATGTAAACCTCAAGTCAGTACCAAGAACGGCTTCTGAATGACACTGCTAAGTAGATAAAGCACTACACAGCATGCAGTCTGCTGGTGCTCCTTCCTGACCTTCAGAACACCCACACTGGCAACAAAGCACATTACTGATGCACCACGTGTGTGAGCTCATCCCATCGGTGTTCAATTCCAACCAGCAGGTTGGTGCCCACACAGACATCCCTGCACTCCATCTGTCAGGTTGGGAGTTCAATCAACCTCCTCCAGTTCTGCTTGCAGCCTCGAGCCAGGCCCAGCTCAGTGCCATGCTCCCATTCCTGCCTCCTCACAGCGATGCACAAAGCTCCAGACCCATCTCTCTTAGGGCAGCAGGATGGATGCTGCACACTGCAGGGCTCCATTAAGTTCTGTGCTATGAGAGTGGTGAGGTGCTGGAACAGCTGCCCAGAGAGGCTGTGATGCCCCGTCCATCCGTGGAGGTGTTCAAGGCCAGGTTGGATGGGGCCCTGGGCAGCCTGGGCTGCTGTGAAATGTGGAGGTTGGTGGCCCTGCATGGCACAGGGGGGTTGGAGCTTCGTGATCCTTGAGGTCCCTTCCAACCTGGGCCATTCTATGATTCTATGATTCCACGATTTCAGAGCCCTCCAATCTTACCAAAGCACTGCTCCATCTGCCTACAGACTGAAGCAAGCAGGTGGACGTAAAGTAGCAAAACCAGATGCCATCATCAGCCCAAGGTACCTCAAAGTCTTAATGAACGAGAAAGACAAACGAACCCACATGGCTTTTTAATGGAGGAACAAAACCAGAAGGAACAAACGCAGCTGACAGAACAGGGAAGGGGAAGAGGTGATGGAAAGCTTTAATACAGAATACTGCTTCTTATCGTATTTATTTATACCACCCAGCGGGGAACGCGGCACCCAAAGCCCAACAGGAGGAGGAGGGCAGAGCAGAGGGCCGTGCAGCTCCGCTCTCCCCCTGGGAGCAGCATAAATAACCTACACGTCAGGGCAGCCCGATACACGACGCTTCCATTCGTTAAGGATGAGGCCCGGGTGCAGTTTCCACCTCCTGCCACCAGGCTCGTCCCTAACTTGTGAAAATAAAGCATAGCTATTTTGTACATTTATATATATATATAAATATATATATAGATATAAAAATACACGCCGCCGGTCAGCTGGATACACATGCACACATGCACACACACGGATGTGTCTGGCACACACCCACCCGGCAGCAACACGTCAATACCAACACTGCATTTTGTGTACAGCACCCCTACGTCTAGCAAAGAAGAAAATCCCTTTTATGGCAATTCTGCAGGCAAGAAGAAAATCCATACAAAATACTTGGTTGTACAAAACTGCATTTTTACAAAGTCCGACGCTGTAACATAGCCTCAGTAATGCACTACATCTCTACAAGGAAAAGAATCGTCGAATCTTTATACAGCTGTAAAAAACCAAACCTGTGAGCTGCTCCACAACCTTCCTGTGCTCAAAGTTAGATCCGTGACACCACCCTAGCAGCAGATTAATAAATAAGGATTAAATAGTCTATAGTACAAAGCCATACCGAACGGCAGACTGAAAACCAAGGAGCTCTGCGGATACTTTCACTCCCTACACAAATTGGGTTTTTTAATTAAGAAGACTCGGTATAAAAGGGGGAAACAGGCACTAGGTCTGTATCTACAGGATGCACGGGAAGCCCGAGGGAAGTAAAATAATTAACAGTTTATGGCACCTTTACTGAATAACATTATTTTAAAGGCTCTGTTTCCCTACACTAATGAGTAAAGGGCTACTTAGATCATAGCTTTTATTAAGCAAACTTGACATAACCAACCACACAGTGGCAAGAGACAGAACCAGCTGTTCCCAGCTGCTAAAATGTATTGATTTCCACCTGAAAACAGCAAAACGTAGGTGTCAAGAGAAGCAAAGAGTCACAGTCCCACATGCACTGAGTTTCCTAATGCTCCTTTTTCCCCCCGCGGTGAATCCCCCACGTTGGGTCACTGCAGCTCAGTAACTGTTTTCGTGGCCAGCCAAGATGTAGAGGTTGCTGTGTGCAGTTGGGTTCTCCGTCGGCCTGCTCTCCAGCACCACCACTCTGCAACCAAACACAAACAACACCCAAGCAGTCAGCAGCAAAGCACACAGTATGTGGCTGTTACAGCTTTCTCGAGGCTGGGGGGAGAGGGAGCTCCTAAATATCGGGGCATTTTGTCCTTTAAACCCATTACCTCCTTTCCCACTCTGTAGCATCTCTTCCTTAACAACACCCAGGCAAACAAGGGGCAGGGGAGCAGTCAGCCCTCCGACCCACGGGCAGCCCCTCCTGTCCTTCCCTTCTGCACCTCCATAGCTCTGATGGGATCCAAGCCAGAAAGGTGTTACTGGAGCTCACCTGAGTGTAGCAAGAAAGTCTTCTGTCTGGACAGTGATAAAAGGAGGAACCAGGCAGCTTGAGAAGGATGGAAAAAACTGCACAAAGCAGCAAAAGCTTATTCTTGTGATCAACTTGCTCTACTGGGAGTCAGTGGGAAGGAAATCACCACTGCCTGTCATAGAATCACAGAATCCTAGCAAGGCCTGGGTTGCACAGGAGCACAGTGCTCATCCAGCTCCAACCCCCTGCTGTGTGCAGGTCGCCAACCAGCAGCCCAGGCTGCCCAGAGCCACATCCAGCCTGGCCTTGAATGCCTGCAGGGATGGGGCATCCACAGCCTCCTTGGGCAACCTGTGCCAGTGCCTCACCACCCTCTGGCTGAAAAACTTCCTCCTCATATCCAACCATGCAACACAACAGGCAGAGCCCTGCCAGAGGCTGCACAGCCTTTGTTATCTCTGCAGTCAGAGGTGGCTGTGGGAAGAACACTCAATTCCAATGGCAGTGCTCAGGCACCACGAGCCCCCAGTGGCTCAGGTGCGCAGCACAGACTGCAGTGGGGAAATACAAACACACACCTCCAAACCCAGGAGAACTGGGGCAGCTTCAGCAAAGCTCTCCCTCTGGAGGCAGCAGTGTGCACTGCAGCCTTAGGGCTAACAAGGTGAATGCACCACGGCACATTCAACCCTCAATGAGCTCAATTTTGCTTCACTATTTCCACCTCTCAGGGTCCAGAGCAGCAAAGGCTTTTTTAGAAGTGATCTGTTGCCAGATAGCGTCAGGTCAGCGTGAAAATCATCACAGCTACTGCAGGTAGAAACAAGTGAGACTTGTCCTGCAGGACTGCCTATGGGTGGATCTGCTGTGGGATGGAAGCCCACACGTGTGGAAGCTCATGAAAGAAAACAGGTGTGTGTATCTTCACACTGATTACCTGTCAGAGCCCAGCAAGCGAAAAACCCTGGTTTCATCTGATATCTCCTGGGTAACCTGCAGAAAGATGGAGATATTAAGGTCCATTTCAGAGGCAAAATGAGATGCCCTGGTATGAGATGGAAGGAAGAAAGAAATCAAAAATGCAAATATAATTCAGGGAAAATTACAGGACTGAATCAGACAAACTGGTGCTAAGTAAAGAAGCGTTCTGAACTTCATAAAGTAAAGCTCACTTTAAATCATTTTTTTACTGCTGCTTACACCAGATCTGCAGAGCCTCTGCGCAGAGCCTCTGTGTGATGCTCCTGCAAACAGAGGTGCTTAAAGCACAGTGTGAGCTTTTCAGGAGCAACACAGCAGGGCAGTCAGAGAAAGCGAGCAGCAAGCTGAACCAGGCCAACAGCAGGCACGAGCACTGTCACCTGGGGAGCAGCTGGGGGGGCCTAAGGGTCAACTGGCAAATAAGGAGCAGGACTCGGTCAAACCAGGAGACGCTGGGAGGTTACTCACTTCATCTGACTTGAAGCTCTTGCCCTGCATGCCGTGCTTCCAGAAGGCCAGCACGCTGTCCTGAAGGCACACTGCAGAGCAGAAACACAAACTCAGCCCCACGCCTGGCTTCTCAGAACCAGGAAATCTGGGATTCTGACCAGCAGCGATAATGGGAACCACGTGGACAAAGAACATGTGAGACTTTGACTCGTGACAGAAGGACGAAACCAAATCTGTATAAAAACCTGGTTGGAATCACCATTTGGATCTGAGGCACACATTGCTTTCTCCAGTTCAGCTCCAGTCACACCACTCACACAATCACTGTTTGCCAAGACACAGGCCTCTGTTTTTTCCCTTTTTTCCCATCACTTGCCTGGCTTTTTATTTTCCTACTGATCTGATTCTGCAGAGACGCGCTGCCAACAGCAGTTGGACTGCTGGAAATTACAGCTCAGTGCAGTGATTACTTCCAAACAGACACGAGCACGAAGAATGGGGAGGACTGTGCCACCAGGCCAAAGAGAGAGCGCAGTGAACTGCCAGCTCTGAATGATTTCATTATCAGATTCCTTAACATGATGGTGGAAGAACCCAGTGCTCTTTAAGCAGTACTGCAGAAACTGTGTTTATACAATGCTTCGTTTTCCCTGTGTCTCTGCTCAGCGTGAGCTGTGTCCCAGCTGCACACACCAAAGGCACTCAGCACAGCCCTGGGAGCAGAGGTTTTCTCAACAGCCAACTCATCTTCACCACAGGCTGGCCGTGCACCAGCTGGCAGCTGCCCTCCTTCCCCCATCCTCAGCCCTTCCGAGCAGATAGCCCAAACACTCACCCACTGACTCAATGCAGAAATCAAAGCTCAGCTCCGAGGCCAACTTCTTGCTTGACTTCAGTTTCCCTTGTAAATTCACTATTTTCACAAATTCTTAAGGGAAGCAGAAAAACAAGCCTTAAGAGCCATGCCTGCAAAGGATTACTGATAGCACGAAGTACAAAATACTAATTACAACTTTTAGGTACAAAAACAGAACGCCCACACCTGACAGCTGGGCTGTGTGCCCCCAACAAACCCTGCTCTCAATATGAATAGAGAAAACTTTCTTACAGATTTCATGTCTTTAGACTTTACTGATGGCCTTCCTGAAAATTACCCAGCTTGGTGCAGGAATGCCAACGCCAACATCAAGGCTGCAAATGTAGGCAGATTAAAGTCACTGCAGAGCTCCCAGCCAGGTCCTGACCTCTAGGGCACACAGATCACTGCTACAGTCACTGTGTGTGCATTTGAATTCTTGTCTGCAATGCTGCATTACAATGTGGTGGGAAAGATGAGCCTACAGAGAGGGAAAGTGGAACTGTGAGAGCCAAAGTGAGAAGAGCAATCCATAGCATCAGTTACCTGCGTGGTGTGTGTCAGTGACATACAAATGAGTAATGGAGAGAGAGCTATTAATTAATGGCAAGGTGAAATGACTGTGGCCAAAGAGTTGTGTGAGGGCAGCAGGCTGCCCAGTGGTGCTCATCACTTACTGTCCAGGCAGACCAGCACGGTGTCTCTTTCCAGCTGTGTCACATGAATGGCATCCAGCTGCTGATTGCCTTGTGGAAAAGGGAAGAGATGATTTTATATCACATCAAAGAACTCAGCTCAGAAACCCCCTCACACTCTGCTGATCGCCACAGTGCTTTCATACACTACAAACGTTCTGCAATCTACTGTCTTTGCTGTTCTTTCATCCTTTTCTTAAGTGCTGCACAATCCAAGAATGCTGTGGGAGCAGAGCAGGGCCCAGGGACGAGCCTATGAGCTCCAAGCTTGTACTCAATATGAAAGCACTGCCAGTTAGTGGCAATAAATGAAATGCATTTCATGTTACAGTTCAGCACAGCAGGTCAGCTTCCTTCAAGGAGACGAATTATAATGAACAGAAGGAATCATTAAGGAATCTTTCCCCCTACAAAAAGTGCTCTTTTCCCCTAAACTCACATCTGGAAAGATTATCGTGCTAATATTGAACTGGAGTGGAACGGTTTGCATACTTTTTAATTAATTAAGTTCTCATCACAGCTGTATTTAAATTTAAAGAAGTATATCCAAGAAAGCCAGCAAAGCAAAGCATCTGCAAGATATCAAGCAGCTTTTGAAGATAAACCAAAACATTCTCCTTCTTAATAGGCAGCTGAAGACAACAGCCCTCCCCCAGGGGCTGGAGGACAGACAGGAATGCATTTATGTGAGTCTTGACACGGGAATGAAGGGGAAAGAGCACGAAGACTGACCCCAGCAAGAAGTATGCAACCACAAATGAGAGTGCAACCAGCAGGGTCTGCATTGCTATTTAAGGACATCCAATAAGAGACGTGTCTGAAAATGAAGTCTTCAGGATCGTTTACACTGAGGCTGGCAAATCATCACAGGAGGAACTTGGGACCAGCTTCAACGCGCCCTATGTAGGGAGGCTGCCTCATTTTGCCTCGCACAAAGGTTTCCAAATGACTTCTGAGGATGTTTAGCAGGCTGTAGGACAGCCCAGGCTTACCTGCACCGATTTCTGTAAACCACGAAGAAGCAGAGTTCAAGTTGATTGTCTCAAAGTGAACCACCTGGTTTGGCTCGGCGCCTTTGCTGATAGCGACGCAGACCATGGGGTACTCCTGCTCTGGGATCACCAGCATCTCAAAGACATTCAGAGGGCTCGGCAAAGGAAAATCAAAGTGCTGGGGGGAAAAAGCAACACAGGCATTTGTGAAGTTTCCCTCTGCCTTGGAGATGGGACGCTTAAAACGAGGCACACAAAGTGTAAAAGATGCAGGGCTGCTTTTCGCTGCTGCTAAGAGTGTTTGTAAGCTGTGCAGGCTATGACCTGTGCTCGTCCATCCTGCTGGTACTGGGCTAGATCCAGCACTGCACCCATTTCAGCCACTGGATTTTCTTAGTCCGTGTGTGCCAAGGCACATCTTCAAGGGCTCAGAACCCACAGATGTGAGCAGACGGAGATGGACTCTCC
Organism: Centrocercus urophasianus; assembly: GCF_019232065.1. Classification (NCBI taxonomy): domain Eukaryota; kingdom Metazoa; phylum Chordata; class Aves; order Galliformes; family Phasianidae; genus Centrocercus; species Centrocercus urophasianus. The sequence continues at coordinate 50,969,188 of NW_024884586.1, forward strand.
ATCACAGATTGCAGAAAGGTTATTTCACCACCACGTCACAATTAGGATGATGGGGCAGGTTAGAGGGACAAGCACAAGCAAATGTTCCAGAAGGAAATATTTACCTTTATTAACATGAATTTCTGCATTGGCTCATACCACTGTAACAGAACAATTCCAGACTGCAGCGCACCGCAGAGGTACTTGTGTCCTGTGTACGGATTTCTGACTATAAGAAACAAAGAGAACAACAGAATCAATCCCTTCTCATTCCAGAAGACCAAATGAAAATAAAAATTGCAGGTATCTTTACAAATCATTCAACAACCAGCCCCACTTTCACACTGACAGCTGTTTGCTGCACAGCCATTTGAATCTCCACAGCAATGAATGCTGTGCCACGTTCCAAATGAACGCAATCACCCTTCTGATTACGAACAACAAGCATGTGGTAAGTCCCAGTGAAGAGGCCAGAAAACAGAACCACCTTCTTCCCAGGGCTGAGGAAGGGGAGTAAAAGGTCTGGGTCCAGCTGTGACTTAAATAAAAACCATCTCCAAGCAGTCCACATGCCCAGAGCCTCCCTGCGAGCTCTGACAGCTAATGCAATAAATACGATGGAGGGCTGGTTGTTCTTTTGGCTCAGTTACATACAAGAGCAGCCTGATTTCAGCAATTAGTTATAAATATGCCAACTGCAGACACTTGAGATGAGCTGAACAGGATCACCACGTTCACAGCTGGGTACCTCGTACTCTGCTTGAGCAGAAGTGTAACATCCCATCTCACACAGTGCTGGGGTCAGTTCTCAAACAGACACAGAACTGCCATCCTCCATTGGGTTTCCCAATGGATCTTACTCTAGATAGCAACATGTTTAGGTTAAGAGTTGGTATGAAAAATTTCTGTTGAAGTGATAGGACAATGGGAATGGTTTTAAAGTAAGACAGGGGAGGTTTGGGTTGGATATGAGGAGGAAGTTTTTCAGCCAGAGGGTGGTGAGGCACTGGCACAGGTTGCCCAAGGAGGCTGTGGATGCCCCATCCCTGCAGGCATTCAAGGCCAGGCTGGATGTGGCTCTGGGCAGCCTGGGCTGCTGGTTGGTGACCTGCACACAGCAGGGCTTGGAGCTGGATGAGCACTGTGCTCCTGTGCAACCCAGGCCATTCTATGGTTCTGTGACTCCCTGATTAATTAAATGGGAAGTTATGCATTTGTACTCACCTATGCAGCATTTGTGACACCCTTTTGTGTCAGGAATCTTTGTCGTTAAGGCAAACTTCCTGCAACAACAGGTACAAAAAGCACATCAACCAGAGAGGCTGAGGTCCTTCCATGCTCCCAACCCATCCGTGTTCCAAAGCACTGTCATCTGTTACTAATTGCAAGAGAAAGACTTGTACCTTGGTAATATTCTGTCAGGAAACCTATGGGTTTGGATGTGAGCAGCTAGTCCTGTTTTTTTGGCTTGTTCAAACAAAGCTATCAGATTATGGGAGTAGAGCTGGAACGTCTTCCCTGCAAGAGAGAAGAGCACGCATTGCTGTGGCACACGTGCCTCCACCAGGGAGCCGTGCACGATAGGAAAATGTATGTAGAGAAAATTACCTTCTAGAAAAATGGACCACATGCGTCAGATATTTCAAGTCCAATTAGGAAGAAAAATAAAACAAGACAACGATAATAATGCATATAGAGAAGACAAGGCATTCAATGCAAAGTTCAGTAACACTAACAAAGCTCTGAAAGTTAGGCACGCATTTTTAGGAGGCTGTAATTACACCTCAGCAATTAAATACCCCGGGACATTTATCCATAAATCAGGGGAAGCGGTGCGACACAAACCCACTCCTCTAAAGGCACAACGCTCCTCTCGCTCTGTGTGTCACATCCCTCCTGTTTCCCTGCTGGAAATTCCAGGAGAGCAGCAGAACTTCTTTGCCCCCATCCACCTCACTGCCACCTCCTCCTCCTTTAACTACAAGCTGGTTTTATTCCCCAACTCTGGCTCATTCTGACCATGCAGCCAGGCTACAGCACAGGGTCAAACCCAGCAGCATCACCGCAGTAATGCAGCTGCATTAGCAAGCTTGAGCTTAATCCTCCCTTCATTTGCTTATGATGCTTGAGAGTGCCCTGATGCAGCTCTCCCAGCTCAGGAACCGAAGAGGAGGACGCTCCAAACTCTCTGGGTGCTGTTACCAAATGACAGCTCCAGCAGTTGGACAAACACCCACGGGTCTTCAAACTAACACCAAATCTTTTCCAAACTGATTCAGTTAATAAAATGGTGGGAAACCGTGGCCAAGAGATTCTAGCAAGCACTTGAATTGAATCTAGCACTTGAATTTTAGCTATGGAAATCTTTCCAACTGCAACACTCATGAAAAAAACCTTCCTATAGAAGCACAAGGAACAGAGCAGTTTTCTACTTCAGAACAGTGAACATACGATGTACTGAATTATGATTTAAGTGCCTCTCTTCATCATCCTTAAACTTTTTCTTCTATTATACGTACCTGACAAGGACATCAAGGTGTTATTGATAACATACAGCCAGGTGCACTTCCGGGGAAACAACTGAAAAGAGAAATTGTTTCCTTTAGTAGAAGCACACAGGGGTTCATCCCCACAGCTTTCTCTGCCTGCTCCACACCTGTCACTGTTCTACAGCAACAGCCATTGGCCAAAGTCCCACTGCATGGCATTTTCCCCTTCAATTCTTCCTTCTGGAGCCCTGGCTTAGCAATACTGTTTTGTCTGAAGCACCTTCATTCATTCCCTCTCCTACCCCCAGGACATTCCAACTTGTAACAGTTTCAGTTAGCAGCACAAAGGGGTGATGGGCAAAGACTGGGGCAGCTCCTGGAAGGCACTGGGACTGCTTTTGTTGCAGAGGAAGGAAGTTACACAAGGGGCAGCCAGCCTGGACTTGAAAAGCTGTAAGGGTAAGAGCCTCCTGAAGGGAATTTCAGTGACAGCATCCAGGAGTCTCAATCCTGAAAGGAGTAATGCAACAAGGACACGGATTTTGTTGGCTGACTGAATTTATTGAAGGTTCCCAGGTCTCCCATGAGAAAAAAAAATCCAGTAAGAGAAAAAAAAAAGTTCCTAGGATTAAGCTGTTTTGAAAGCAGGCCATTAAAAAAAGGCATCAGCAGAGCGCTGTGCTGAGGGAGCTTTGCAATCACTGCAGAAGATCACAGAACCATAGAATTGTTTGAGTTGGAAGGGACCTTTAAAGGCCATGGAGTCCAGCTCCCCTGCAATCAACAGGGACATGCTGGAGACCAGGATCTGCAAAGGAACAGCTGTGCTGGTTCAAGCAAACATCCACCTATTTCCAACAGGCACTGGAAAGTGATATGATTTAACCAAAGAAATGCCCAGCACAGCAAAGTAATGGATACAGTGCTACATCCAATACTTCTCAGCTTGGAAACCTGCTGAATCAGATAGGGCTTCTATGCATTCAGTGAGCTCCAGGGCATTTACCTCCCCCCAGCCTGTTCAGTCTCTCCCCTCCAATCTCATGTAGCTTCCTTCATTCACAACTCCCCATAGCAAAAGGTGGAAAGGGGAACAGTTGTTCCCTATGGGCCCCTGCCAAGCGACCACGAGATGGGAGAGCATTTCTGATGTAAGTATCACAAACCCAATGGAAACCAGGGCCTAATGCTGAGGATGAACTGGCAACCACGAGATAAACCAGGGTGAAGAAATCTAAGGTTAAGATGTAAATCAAATGATCAACGGTAATCAGATGGAGGCAACAAGAGAAGCCAACCAAGCAGATAACTGGGAAAGCAAAAGGGATAACTGGGAAAGCACACAGCTTGACAGGAAGGAACATCTGGACTACATGATGAGGTGGACAAACTTGTGCTACAAGCACATAAAAGCCCAGTTAATGACTGGTTTGACCATATCCTCATGTCAGTGGGCCCCAGGCCTGCTGCTTCACTTCACAGTACCTAAGAACTGGCTCAAAGCCCAAGGCCTCTCTAACAGTTATTTTCAAAAGCTGCTGGAAGACAACCAAGGGCCTCAAGGACAAGTTTTTAATTCACACACTCACAGAATCACCAGGGTTGGAAAGGAGCTCCATCACAACTCCAATCCCAACCCGTCCCCACCACGCTGACACGTCCCTAAAATTCCCAAGGGGTCACAAGAGAGCTGTGCAGAGCAGGCTGCTGTGCACACACACCTCCTTCAACAGAGCACCTGCTACTGGGTGCAGAGAAATAGAGAGATGTGAAGCATGTGTGCAGGGTCCCTTCCAACCCAAACCATTCCATGATCCTATGATTCAGGAATTGGCAGATATTAATCCTGGAGAGACAGGAAGCACTTTGGAGGATAGGATCAGAACGAAAAACCTGAGAAACAGTTAAACAAAAATCTCAGGTCCCAACATTTGGTGGTAAGGAATCCAACCAGCATGGCTGAAGCCCTGCTGTAGGCCTTGGAGCTTTGCAAGTGAACCAGTCACACTTCTGCCAGCTGAGGCTGTGCTCTCAGGAAGGGAAACTCTCATTTTAGGATGCATTAAGTGTTCTATGTAGACATTACTGAGTTGTCTCTAGAGGCCACCAGCAGCTCCAACCCCTCGACAGGACATAAAAAAAGCAGCTGGCAGAGTTTGGAGAGGAGTGTTACATAAAATAAAGTAGAAAATTCACAAGGACAGATTGGTTTTACTGAGTAGAAAGATAACTGAGGTAAGGCCTGGGAATCTTCAGCAACAGTCACCACTTTTTTTTGTTAGACATTTATCAGAAAAGCAAGTTGTTGTTCCCTAAGTCTGCTGATACAACAAAAACATTTTTAAAGCCTTCAAACTCTGTGTTCTCCTCTTGCATTCAGGCCTTTGCTCATCTCCCAACACTTGGAAAGACCTTTACATCGTAGCAAATTCAAATGTGCACCACCAAACCTTTTGTCTGTGCTCCCTGGTAACAACACTCTGCTCCTTCTGATTCCAAAAAAGCAAATTAACACCACCACGATTGTGTGAAGTGGTTTAGAAAGGGTTAGAAGGCCAAAGAAACAGAGGAGAATGTGTGTTTATTGGTGGTAACAACGCCAGCTACAATAAATGGCCAAGGGCTTCGGTAGCAGCCCGAGGAGAAGCAATGTGCCATCTAGTGGTGATGAAACGGAGAAAGAAACGACAGGCAACCTGTTGTCTCCAAGGAGAAAGCTATTTTAGTGCAGAGCCCCCGTGAAAGCAGTGTTATATAAGCAGCAACAAGAATTCAAGCAGGGGGATTATTAATTTCAGGACTTCCAGTGTTTCCTTCGATGCGAATCATTTCACACCACAAAGCCCAGCGTCCCATCTCTCCCCCTTCTAACATAAAACCTTCTGGCTTCCTCGTGTCACCAAATCTATTCTGTGTGTTTGATGCACCCAAATCACCTGTTCCATTGTTGCTTCGTGAAGTTCATTCAAATTCAAAGTATAGATACCTTCTTCTGTTCCAAAGATGATGTACTGATCTGCAAAACAAGACGGGGTTTGTTTCAGAAGCTCCTGACCACCGTGGCCAACTGGTGGGTTGCAAACACAAACAACAGTGTTACCTTTAGTGTCTGGATGAATCCATGACGTTGCACAGTTGATCTTCAAAGGGCAACCATCGAAAACTTTGGAGAAACACGCTCCCATCTGAAAGACACAGAGCTGAGAAGTCAGACAAGTTCCCAGCACAAAGCTGTTAACCTCCAGCACTCAGCCATGTAAGACACACCTGCACGCACCGCTGCGGCCTTCTCTTCAGACACAAACTGAACTGTAACATGCAAAATGCTTCTATCTTCCCCCAAAATCTACAATGCAGCCTTCCAAACCTTTCCATAGACTTCATATAGGTTAAGAAATGCAAAGAGGAATCTAAGTTACACGGACAATTCTTACCTACTGGTAAGAACAACAAGGAACGCTTATGCAACAGTGTGAGAAGGCAAAACAAGCACAAACACCCTGTTACACCCTCTCCCATCACCACCTCCCTTCCCCTTTCATTAAAGAGAATGCCAGTGGAGATCACAGCCCACAGCCAGCGAGGTGTCTGCCCTTCACCACCTGACTGAACAGCGAAAGCAGGGTTTTAAGAACAGGCTTTAATACACAAATGACTGAATGAAAAGTAATCGGCTATGGCACGCAGGACACCAGCCCAGACGAGGTGCTGGCTCACAGCATCAACCTTCTGACACCAGACATGATGTGACAGCGGGCTTCCAACAACTCTGAGTGCAAATGAGATTTCTTACCAGCACCTTTGGCGTTGGTGGCAAACCATTGATTGCTGGCTTCTGTGGGAAGAGAGAAAGATCATCAAGAATGTCCCACGCATTGATGTAACACTAGCTTGAAAGGAAAGATGACACGAAGCAGCTGATCAGACTGAGAGGCGCAGTACTTACAGGAAAATCTCTTTTCTCTTTTTTACGTGGCAGCTGAGGGATCTGTGAGGATCCTTCTGCATTTTCCTCAATGAGTTTCAGCATGCCGTCCCCATTTCCTACAAAGAAGCCCAGGTACACTTTGGAACTCACTTGACATAATGAAACAGAAAATTCTTTGTTGCTCTATTGTTGCTCTTCCCCTGTGTCTAGGAGTAGAGCACAGTGAACTATAAAGCCTCACATGGACATCTCAGGTAGCCAAATCCTTTCAAGGACAGCTGGCCACTCTTCTGCATACAAAGATACACCGTAATTAAGGCTCCTCGTTACCCAAACACTCCTTGGGCCAAGGTCCTTACAGACAGTCCTTCCTGCACGTGTTACTTTATTCGTGCAGGCACTGACTGGCTGAGCATCCCTGTTTGGGGAAGAACATTTTTGCCACGGGTCACAGCTTTAATAGGAACCAGCACACACAATAAAAGGAAAGATGTGCTCTGTGGTCAGCTTGTACTAAACAAACTGTCGACTGAAAACAAAGCTGATCCCAAACTGATTTCCTTTTACAGGAAACAAGTCACCTTTAGGAAATGCAATGCATTTACCCAAGTCGCTGTATCTAGCTGTGAGCAATCCTGGGCTACTGATGCTGCTGGTCATACCAATGGGGGAAGAATCAGCCTGAGGCCCACAGACAGGAATACTCTGCCTCCTATGAGCTGGTGGGGCTCTGTTCTGTGAGTCAGGGAAGTGTTTTATCGTCTGAGATTTCTCATCATCTGGGAGGCTTTCCTCAGGGTAACTGTTTATTCTTGGCTGCAACAAACAAAAGAGGTGATGAGTACCTGGGAAATGGCATCCTGAAGCACACACAAGGCAAATTTTAATTCAAGATACACTGCTGCTATGTTAAAAAGGAATCAGCCTTTGAGGAAAGGCATCTGACAGAAGAACAATCTAAGAGGTATTCCTTCTCTGCAGGAAAAATCCCAGCTGCAGGCAGAACACTGACCGAAAGGACATTTCACACAGCATGCTCTCCTTAAAGCAGAAATACCTAAAGCCACTTTGCCAAGAGCAGTGCACAGTGCAGGAGTTCCCACAGGTCAAGACTGTACAGACCAAGCCAGCAAAAACAAGAAGGCACATGAAGCCTGCCTGTGAGTGGTATTTAACAGGACTTACAACCCGCTGAGAGCATCCAAGGGCAGCACTGCAGAGGCTGCATGAGTGGGGCTTTGCTGCCCCAAACCCGTGAAACTCACAGTCACTTACCTTAGGGGGCAGTGGAGGTGGCCCTGCTCGCTTAAGGGTTGACCTGAAATGAAAAGATGCAGTAGCTGTCTCAGTTAAACCAACAACATGAATAGAATTGCTTGAGAACAAAGACTGTAAATAAGAGAAGCTAGATGCACAGAAAAGACTGACTGCAGTTTTGCACAAATGGAGTTAAACCAGAAGTCCAAGACTGGGGGGGAGGATGAAAGCATGTTAATGTTGTTAGAGGTGTTGTTTTTACTAAAGACTTACGTTCTTTCTAAATGCAGCTGTCAGAGAGCACTGCATGGTAAGCACATCATACAGGTAAAGGGACTGGTTCTGTGCAGCCACCACCCTCCCATTAGGTGAATGTTGCTTTTGTGTTTGTTTTACTAGAAAATGCTTCCTGACAGTGAAAATGCAGCATTTCTGGACCAGCCAGTACGTCATGTCACAGAGCAGTGTCCTCCCCAGATTTGTCAAGGTGGCAAAACAAGACCACTGGACGTCTGTAAAAACAGTCCCAACTGCATCCAAACGCAGGGCCAAGCAGCACGCAGTTCCCAGCCACTCCATGCAGTCTGCAGCTTTTGTTCTGGCTCAGTCCAACAGAGGAGCTGCACAAATCCCAGAGCTCTGCATAGATACCTGCATGCCCACAGCACTGTTAGGCCTGGATGGATTAATCGATGCCAAGTCGGCCTGCAGGTATCAGGTGCTTCCATACACCCCAAAAGAGGAGAGCAAGGAAGAAAGCATCGCTGTGCACACGTTCTCCAAATGGTCAGACAACAGACAAGCGTGCGTTAGACCTTGGAGCACAACCAGCCTTCACTTTATGAGTGGCAAAGCTGCCCGCAGCCTTTTAAAGGAAGAGCTTGTGCCAGAGCACTGCCTGCTTAGCGAGAGCCACGCGGAGCGACCGCCGCTGCACACGAAGGAGGTTCACTCACTCTTCAACATCTTCGCTCCCATCGCCAAATTTTGTAAGCAGTCCCCTAGGTGAAACGTTTGTAAAATTGAGAGTCCTGCTCTGAAGTTCACACGTGCAACCAAATCCATTGGTGACACCGTTAAGGAGCAGCTCCCGGCCCTTCTCACAACAAAGCGCTCTCACTCGCTGCCTTAAGTCCTCCTCAAGTTGGCACAGCCCCTTCCTTCACCTTCCACCTGCCCCCAGGAATCCTAACAGCTCTCTCCCACACTTGCTCCCATCAGCACACCATTCTTTCCCTGCTTGGCACTGTAAACACTGCCAAATGCCTACTAGCAGTGCAATCAAAAAGGGGAGAACAAAGGAAGGCTCTGGGGACAAATGGAGAAAGGCCTTTGCAAAGAGAAAGTAGCAGCAGATGGCCTCCTCTGGTGCTGTAAGCCCAAGACACAGCCTGCTTCCCATCACTGTGCAAACTGCAGTTTCAAAGCTACCCAGGGGCAGGAAGAGAAATTGTGACTGGAGGCTCAGGGCAGCCCTGGGAATATCATTCTGACACAAACACGAATGGATTGAATTTTGCAAGAAGGCAATTTGCAAGTTGTGTCTTAAAAAAAGCCATAAATAACATGGATTGCATGTGCAAATGCATTCTTTAGGATGCTGCTGTGGGACTGAAGTCTGGGCTTCTGCAGCCAGCAAGACTGAGCTGGAAGGGGCTGGCCAGGCTGCAGAAAGCCAGAGCAACCCAGCACCCTGCAGGCAATGCCTCGGCCTCAAGTGCAGAGACCTGAATGCCATCAGCACACATCTTCCATGTCAGCCAGCAAGGAATGGTGACAGCCCTAACAGGAAAATGGAAACATGTCACACAAAAACTGATGCAAGCAAATCTGCATGGCTACACAATTTCCCTACAATGTATTGATTCTGAAGGAAAAAATAGCTGTCAACAGGAACTAGTGAAAAACTAACAGAACAAAGGCCCACCCATCCACAAAACCCACCTCCATGAGGCAGAAAACCTATACAAGTCATTTCTAAATGCTACAGCAACTGGCAAAAGCCATCAAATAAGTTCCATCTCCAGCTACAATGTTTGCTGTGTGGTTTCCAGCAAAGCGATTCTGGAGTGGAACAGATCCATCACCACGGCTGATAAAAGGCCCAGCACGTGGAGAGCTGCAGTGCACATCCTCTCTGTGCAGCCCTGGGGTTATCCAGCACTGCTGGGCACACACAGGCTCTGCATTTCCTGCTCATCTTTTCCAACTGGAAGTGCATTCCAAGTAAGCGGTGCAGATTCAGCACCCAGCAATGTTACGACCGTTCTTTCGATGAGAGGGATTGTGTAAGAAACCTGTGTCTATTGCCAAATTTATAGCCCTAGCAACGTTTGCTACAGATACACTCATTCTGCTTCCACAGAGTCTGGTTTAGACAGCATTAGAAAAGCCACAGAATCAAATCAGGAAGTTGCTTTGCAGGAGGGCAGGAGGATGGGAACTCAGAGCCCACCTCCCTCCTGCTGTCTGCACGGAGCTCACTGCTCACCACAAAGGCTTTCGGGCTCATGGAGCTCATGCAAACAACAGGAATGAGGGAATGAGAGAAGTGACTGTCACTAATGGACAGGCACAGGCAGGGCCTTGAAGGCCTCGTGGAACTTGTACTGTGGTGCCAGCCAGAACAGAAAAATGAGCTGAACTGAAAAAGACCCAAAGGCGATCTGCACCACACAGTCATCCCTCAGGGGGCTGCAGTGTCAGCTGGCAGCTTATGCAAGACCTCACAAAAAAGCCAAAGAAATGTATTGTGTGCTGCTCTGCTCCAAACAAAGCTGGGAAAGGGCTCTGTTTGCCTGGCCATTATTGCAACCTAAAGGCCATCTTCCCTGTGTGTGCACATTGCTACTGCTGAGCTTCCATGCTACTGCTCACAGATTCCAAATCATAGAATGGCCTGGGTTGCACAGGAGCACAGTGCTCATCCAGCTCCAACCCCTGCTGTGTGCAGGTCGCCAACCAGCAGCCCAGGCTGCCCAGAGCCACATCCAGCCTGGCCTTGAATGCCTGCAGGGATGGGGCATCCACAGCCTCCTTGGGCAACCTGTGCCAGTGCCTCCCCCCTGTAACAGGATGCCCAAGGAGGTTGTGCACGTCCCTTTAAAGGCACACGGTGGTAGTTTGCAGCCCAAAGAAGCCACAGACATGTTCAGTTCAGCCCCAACTTGGGCAGAGCTGTGCTCTCACCTCAGGCCAGCTTCAGCCCAGTGGAAATCACAGCTCTGCCTCCAAGCCTGCAGCCTCAAACCCTGAGCAGGATGACAACACCCCCAGCACTCACAGCACTGCATGTGCAGAGCTCTTTTCTGCTTTGCCTATTGCCAAGCCCTGACTGCAGCCACAGGATGTCACAGCTGTATAAGCAGCTCACGAGAGAAGTGTAAGGCAGCACAGGATCCTGAACTCAGCCCTTGCAAGGTTACTGCTTTTCCTTCCAAAAATTACCTCTGGCAGCATCATTTCAGCAGGGTTGGCATACTTGGATGCTTTGCTTTCTACCTACAAGTTTTAAGTAAACCACTGTTCATCATTAAAAGAGATTCAAATCCACTCCTCAAGACAAGGACCAACCAACTGCAGGACAACTGCAAACCAGGTAAAATTTCCTTTCTTTTTTTATTTCTAAAAGGACTTGAGCTGATGGTTTGGTTTTCCAGCTCAAAGTTTCTTCTTTTCAGACTCTATTTTCTCATTAAGTCACACAAAACCCAAGATGTTTTTAAACTCTGTACTCACTTGCTGCTTCCACCTTCAACAAAAGGATTCCAATGCGAAGCAAAATCGGTACCAGCTGCCACAACCTGAGGATGCAGGGATGGTTATTGTTTTTTCCCCTACCAAACAGAAGCCACAGTATGAAAAGGCCTGGGACATTCCCAAGCGACCCATAAGAATAACATAAAACTCCAAAGTGAGGTCATGTTTTACAGTATTGTTACAATTAGTGAAGAAATAATGTCTGCTTTGGCTCAGACTGAAAAGCAGCATCTGGAATGGCACAGTGCCAGTAGCAATTAATAAATAACATGAAAGCAACAATTTACGATGAGAGATGGATTTTCCACTCAGAGCACTTCCAAGACACCCAGCACAGCTCAGCCACCCCCAGACTGAGAGCATTCCTGTCACTGCACATGGAGCAAGGGGACCTCAGCAGTAACCACGTAAATCTCAGAAGTCCCATTCAAAAAGGATGAACTTTGTTTAAAACACAGAAATGGGGTTTTTCTGGAGCACTGAGGGCTGATGGCTCCAAATCACAGTTAGTGGCAGCTGCTTCTATTCACATCGCCTAGAAATGGAGCCCTCATACACACAGAGACCCACAAAGAGGCTCATTAGCTGCTCTTTAGTAAGCTGCTGAGAGCTGGGCTCAACAGCAGCAGCTCGTGGGGCAAAAATTCTGCATGCTGCACTGCTAGGAGCAAGTAGCAAACAAACTGATGACAGAAAGATCAAAGACTCAAATGCAGAACAGCCTCTTCACATTATCAGATTAATTGGCTCTTGTAGTTTTTCTCATCTGAGCATGACTCTGAGCACAAAGCACAGAGGGCAATTCATTTTCTTAAAAATGTGGTGATTGTCTGGGGACCAAGAGCAGTCTTGCCATGACTCTGTGCCTCAGACACATACATACTGCTTGGAGCTGAACTGCAACACAAGGAAAGTGCTACGACTTGAAGAAATGAAGGAAAACCCAAATTTGCCCTTACCATTTCATCCCGAGCTTCTGTTTCTTTCCGCAGAGGGGGCTCAAACTGGAGCTTATCAACTACAAAACATGATGTTGTCTGCTTTAATACACTCAGCATTGTGCTGCTGCCCTTTCAGTGCTTACTGCAGTGAAACACGTGTTGTAGAACGGGGCAGGAACATTCCCAACACTTAACTGGGCTATAAAATGACTATCACTGCAGGTCCTATTAGTGCCCAAATGCTTAAATTTGCCAATGTGAAACACACAGGAAGAGATGAAAAGTAATACCAAGTTGTAATATGAAAGCACACTGATATGTGACTGTGTAACCACACATTATTTTTAATGCACGTGGGGAAAAAAAAAGTAAAAGGCTTTTAACAGTAAGCCTCCTAAAAGGGAGACCTATGTGACTCGGAGCAGCCAGCATTTATGCTACCACAGGCATTTGTCCAAACCCAGAAGGAGTTTCTATGCTCAGAATTTCATCTTACATCCAACAGAATAGAGCATCAATATTGTTATAAAAGGAAATAAAAGGTTTCATAAAAGAAAATGCATGGAATTGGCACACACCCTGGTGAGGACAGCTATTAAAATCACACGCCAGGGTCAAGAAAAGGTTTAACTAATGAATTTGAGGCAGTGTGAAGAAAAACACAAAATCACAGAATGCCTACGGTTGGATGAGAACCACAAAGCTCACTTTGTTCAACACCCTGCCATGGACAAAGTGCTACCATTTTACTGCATCGTATCACAGAATCACAGCATGGCCTGGGTTGCAAAGGAGCACAGTGCTCATCCAGCTCCAACCCCTGCTGTGTGCAGGTCGCCAACCAGCAGCCCAGGCTGCCCAGAGCCACATCCAGCCTGGCCTTGAATGCCTGCAGGGATGGGGCATCCACAGCCTCCTTGTGCCAGTGCAGAATAACAGCGAATGGAGTCATGAGAAAACACACCTTTCTAACTCTCAAGTCACTCTTAATTTTTGGTGCTTATCTGTAATTAGTGATTTTGTTATTTTGTAATGCTTAAAGTGCAATCACAGAACTGGAAGAACTACATTGGCCATAAGAGATTTCTACCTAAACATTACTATGCAGCAATGAGATGAAATGTGAGTTTTAATTTCAGTTTTGGAAAAATGGTGCTGGTTCTGCTGCCCAAGGAGCTGTGGGTGCCCATCCCTAGAGGTGTCCAAGGCCATGGATGAGCCTTGGGCAGCCTGAGCAGGAGGGAGGTATCCCTGCCCATGAAGGGGTCGGGGCTGGGTGGGTTTTAAGGTCCCTTCCAACCCAACCATTGTGTGATTCCATGAAAATATTACTGAAGATTCATGTTTGTGCACTGTTTCTTCTGCTTTTGTTTCTCATACGTGCCAACAACGCAACAGACTTTCCAGGCTACGCAGCTGAACAATGACCCCAACCTCCTCCTACTGGTAGAAACAAAGCACCACCACCAGCTGGGTGAAATACATCAGGAACTTACAGTTTATCTCTGATGCTGTTCTTTCTGCCCTAACATTCCTGTTTGTAGAACGAATCGTATGGCGAATAACAGAATGAGGCTGCAAGGAAATAAAAACAAAAAGTTACGTGGTTTTATGTCAGCTCTCAATCAACAACCAAATCAACAACCAGGCTGACCTACAGAGCTATGCTAAAAGCTACCAAGAGGAAGAAGAGGTGCTGCAGAGTTGCATGCTGTAACACACACTGCCTTTGTGCTAGCCAAGAGCCAGGACCACACTTCCTAGGCAGAAGTGTGACAAACTCTGCTAAGAGTCCTGGTTCCTCCAGCACAGCAACTTACAGGAGCTCTAAAAATGGGCCAGTGCCTCTGTCAAGTTACAGTCATACATGCTGAGAGCAAAGCAAGATATTTAAACTGCATTTGTACCCAAAGCCAGAAAATGAAAGATGCTCTTACCTCAAAATCATCATCATCCACTTCACTGCAGTGTGTGTGGTTGTCGGGATTATTAACTTTGTCCAACAGCTCAACTGCTAAAGATCGTGAAAGACCAGGCTGACCTACAAAGCTATGCTAGAACCACAAAAAAGAGCAAGTTACAGCACACAGCTGATCTGCAACTTGAAATAACAAGCGTTCAGTTCAGAATGCCACTGAATTCTGCCTCTTCTCTGGGGGCTCAACTGTTTCTTTAGCCACAGTGGCTACACTTGATATCCCTCAGCAAGCAAGGAAATGACACACTGCTGGCCAGTTGTAAACTGGGAAGTAATCTCAAACAATTACATGTTAACTTCACTTTTTATATAATAAGCAGCTGGGTCAAGTGCAGCAAGACAAGAAAAATATGAAACAGATCAGTTTTCTGTGTGGCAGGAAGGGTCAACACCTACATGGCTGTGCCTTATGGGCTGATGCAGCCCCTGTACAGAGGACATGCTGTAATTAGCCCTACCAAATGTCAAATAAATCCTTGTCCCTGAATAAAATCTTGCTGCTTCTTATAGCTGACTAATGTCTCTTTCATTCAGATTTCACCACACGCTGTAGGATCAGGGGAAGAACACTGTTCCAGTTTGATTTCCCATTGATGAGTTGCTCACTTTGAAGCAAGAGATCACTTATAGCTGCTGCCAAATGTCACTTACAGCAAGGAGTCTGTCTGCTGTTGGTCTCTTCTTTGGATTTTTTGTAAGTGCTATTTTGACAAAATTATGGAATGTTGATGACCTTAAAGAAAGAAAAATGAGGAAAGAAAATTATTATATTTAAGTTTTCAGGAAGACATTTTTGATTTAAACTACTGAACAAAAGAGATGCACTAAGTTAGAATGCTGCCTAAGCACCTCAGTGCATCCCAGCTTTGAATAATTATGTCACCAAGTTAACAGAACAGGGGAAATACAAATCCAATTACTGGACCTTGCATGGCAAATGTTTCAACAGCATAGAGAAAACAAACTAAGCACACAAGGCACTATTTCAGCTTTTTCCAGGGTCAGCTGTTACAGAACTAAGCATTGGAAATAAAAACTGTGACTCAGGTGCCCAGCAAACCCACGTAACTGATCTTGGCTACGGATAGGAAAATAAAGTTCAAAATTCCAGACAGAGTTCAGTCTTTGCACTGGTTCTTCTTCTGTGGACAACGTTAGCCAAGAATATTTGATTTTGAATCATGTCCTGCTGCTGGAGCTTAGTTCCCCCATCTGCTCTTCAGAGACACTTGGAACAACCAGCGAGCTGCTTCTCACTGAGTCTTCCTTCAGGTGAAGTCACATCTCAAGCCAATGAGTTTAAAACCAACCTATGCTATTGTTCTCAGCCTTCCACCTTCAACAGTGACAAGTATAAAGACAACCTATGAAGAAAAGTTGAGGGAACTGGGCTTGTTCAGCTTGGAGAAGAGAAAGCTCCAGGGAGACCTCATGGTGGCCTTCAGTGCTTGAAGGGAGTGGATAAACAGGAGGGAGAATGGCTGTGTGTGAGGGTGGATGGTGATGGGACAAGGGGAATGGCTTTAAAGTGAGACAGGGGAGGTTTGGGTTGGATATGAGGAGGGAGTTTTTGAGCCAGAGGGTGGTGAGGCACTGGCACAGGTTGCCCAAGGAGGCTGTGGATGCCCCATCCCTGCAGGCATTCAAGGCCAGGCTGGATGTGGCTCTGGGCAGCCTGGGCTGCTGGTTGGCGACCTGCACACAGCAGGGGTTGGAGCTGGATGAGCACTGTGCTCCTGTGCAACCCAGGCCATGCTGTGATTCTGTGAAGTATTATTTTTGTTCATATTGTCTACAACATACTGAGGAAAGAACAGGGCTTAACCTACCATTTTGCTTTTTCCTTTAGCTTTGGTGGTTGAAAATTACTT
This sequence comes from Centrocercus urophasianus, assembly GCF_019232065.1. Classification (NCBI taxonomy): domain Eukaryota; kingdom Metazoa; phylum Chordata; class Aves; order Galliformes; family Phasianidae; genus Centrocercus; species Centrocercus urophasianus. Next base: position 50,985,390 of record NW_024884586.1, read on the forward strand.
TTTGACATTAAGAACAAAGCCCTGAAGGTAAAGGAAAAAAAAAAAGTTATTATATGGTGGAAAAAAAATCCATTTTCATTCTGGTATCTAAACACTTTATATTAATACTTTGTGATAAGAGCCATAATGATGAAACTGGATTACAGCCTCTACTGCGTTAGAGGACAGACATGGTAAAGCTGATGATTTTCTTATCTTTAAATAAAATCTTTTTAATGCCACCCATAATCCTGTTAAGCATAAGGTTACGGTTTCTCTACCAATCTGTTCCACTTAATCGCAGCGCTGCAGACACGACAATTAAAAAAACAATTTTAAATCTCCATTTAGAATTTCAATTCTAAATGTAAGCCTGTAGCCTCGGACCGGTGTCTTCAGCACAGGCACAGCTCACACGGCAAGGAGCTGCTTGCTGAAGGAGCCCTGAAGAAGGCTGGGCTGCAGGCAGCAGTGCTGCTGGGGCTGAAGGGGACGAGCAGGGTGAGCATGCTCACCTCATGGGGTGCAGGTCGAACATGGGGGGCTGAAGCTCCGCCAGCTCGATGGCTGTGATGCCGACTGCCCAGATGTCACACAGCTGGTTGTAGCCGCCGTTCTTCTCCACCGCCGCAACCTCTGGGGCCATCCTTCAAAGAGAAGCCATCACTCGATCAGAGAAAAGAGCCAAACAGGAATCACTGCCTAAACATGGAGTCACGCAGCACGACAGGTGACTGCAGGGCAGAGAGCCCCGCCAGAAGGCTGCTGTGCCTTCCCTCACCCGGCAGCAGGGGAGAAAACACACAGGCTGCGCGTTCTACCTGAGGTCACCAACTGGCCAGCAGGGCTAGGAATAGACCCAGAGCCTCATGACTCCTGGTGCAATGCTTTAATGACCAGATAATCTTCCTGCCCTGCGTCCTCCTGCTGCGGGATAAGGAGGGCAGCAAACAATTAAGTGCCATTGTCTGAATTAAGCTGCATGTAGGCATCGAGTCAGTACTGAGCACATCACCCTAAAAGAAAGGCATCTGGTAGAGTCAGAACTCAAAGGCAGTTAATCTACATCCATAATCCAGCTCAAGATTTACGCTGATATGACTGCATATTGAATGCTGTCTCACATGGAAAATTAAGTACTAGAGATGATTAAAAGATTGTTTCAGAACTGTTTTTCTGCTGTGCAGAAGGAAATGTGAAGAAAACTGAAAGACATCTTTGGGTTTATTCATGAGAAGAACAATAAGTTAGTGAGAGAATAAATGGCCATTGGGTTGCCCAAGGAGGCTGTGGATGCCCCATCCCTGCAGGCATTCAAGGCCAGGCTGGATGTGGCTCTGGGCAGCCTGGGCTGCTGGTTGGTGACCTGCACACAGCAGGGGTTGGAGCTGGATGAGCACTGTGCTCCTTTGCAACCCAGGCCATTCTATGGTTCTGTGATTCCATTATGCATTCAGAGCCTGAGAACCCAAGCTCTTGGCATGATTTGTAAATATAGGCTTAGCTTTGCAAGCACACAGCAATGGAAATGGTTTCTTACCAGTACGGGGTACCGATAAATGATTTCCTCTTCGCAATGGTGGCTGTTATTTTTGCTGCTACACCAAAGTCAGCTGGAAAATGAAATCATCATTCATTTAGAAGTCTGATTTTAACTCTCTAATTCCATTCTAGGAAGTGCCATGTTATGAAAAAGCACTCTTTCCTAATGCAAATTAAAAATTCATTCAGCTTCGACAGTTGATTAATAATAAGATCAACTAATGTCAGTGAAGAAATACTTTTGAATTAAAACCATTAGTTTCTACAGCTCACTCACAATCCTGCTCCCCTCCTCACTGGTTTTCCATCTCCCTAAGCAGCAATCTTACAAAATTCAGAGGTATTCAGTGTAATAGTTGAGAGGAAAACCAGCGTCATGCTTTGGAAACAGTACTATTTCTGTTACTTCCAGAGGAGCCATGGGGGGCCATCTGTTCTTGCTTCTGGAGTCAGTCTAGGGGACAATTACCCCTTACTGAGAGCTGCAGACAATCAGATGGTCTTACAGAGCCAAAAGACATTCACGTCCAGCTTTATTTTGATTGCATCTGTACTGTGATAGCTGGAGGACAGTTGTGGACAGATCTAATAGGTTGGCAGGCACATGCAAGGTACAGCGTGCAAGCCAAGTTTAATGGAAACAGTGGAAGCTCCTATCAGTTTCAAAGTTTTTACTTTCTGAGGGGCAGCAAAGCCTCACAACCACTCCTATTTCAACCCAAGATCATGACTGTCTCATTCTGTCTCCCAGGATGTCTCCTTGTCTGCTCCTTCCTTCCTGAAGAGCCCTCACAGCACACAGGCTCCTATGAAGAGGCAGCAGACAGGCAGATAGGAGTTCTGACAGAAGATTCGGCCTGCCCGTGCCCCTCTACATGCAAAGTGGCATTAGAGGAAGCCAGCAACGCTACTCTCTTTAAGTGCCTGCCTGTGGAACCCAGAGTGCTTGACCAAGGAGAGTTTCCTCACCTCCACCTGCATGGAAACACCCAACGCCATACGCTGGGCTGGAGGCACAGCCAGGAACAGACCCTGCACTGCGACAGGCTGCCAGGTGCAGAACTGCCCTTCTGGCTAGGAACAGAGCCAGCAATATCCAGGTTCCAGGGAAAGCTGGGAGGCTTCAGGGCTGGTTGGCTGAGAAAAGCAATTACTGTAGCTTCGTAACAGAATGCAACTTCTCATCTCATCCACGTGTGTGTGCCCATGGAGACACTCCTCCTGCTGTCCTCTACTGACCTCCAGCACCGGGATGTCCTTACACACCAGAGGTTTATGCCACAGAGAACATTACCCAATAAAACTGGTTGCACCAACACAGGAGTTCTGCTGTGATGGGCTTGATCGTTTATAGGAAGCTCAATCACTGCTGCACACGTGCTGCTCAACAAAAACAAGCCCATACAAAATCTGAATGTTCTCCCCAAGGAAAATTCCTGCCTTAAAGAAAAGCTAAAAGACCATTTGCTCAACTCATGATTGTCTGCCAAAATCTCCTATTTGCTTTCTGTCTCCATATTAAATCCTGGCCACTTACCTAACTTGACATCGCCATGGTCTGTTAGTAGAATATTTGCACCCTGAAACATAATAAGGAGAATATTAAAATGCATTGGCAGGAATATTTTCCCACAGTAGAAAGTTTAAGGGTTCTCAAAGTTCCCAGTTACCTTTATATCTCTGTGCATTTTCCCCTTCATATGCAAATAAGCGAGACCCTGGAAACAAAAAGAGACATAACCCTTCATTAGCACACCTGGTAACAGACTGCAAAGCCAGTCCCATTCAATCAGTTTTAATCACTGGATGTATTTTATTGCAAAATCAAATAATTGAGATTTGCAGGTAGGAAGCCTGCTGGGTTCTGTTCCTCATCTCTCCCAGCTGCAGCCAACACACGTGAAGACTCACTCAGTCAGTCACTGTTGAGCATTTTATGCTGGTAAATGGACATTTTCAGAACAAGACTCAGTTCAGGTGCTCTTGCAGCCATCGAGCTGTCTGCCCTGCAAAACCAGTTCCTGCAGCAGCAGGAGATGAGGAACACAAGTGCCAAGCAGGTGACTGGACGGGCCTGCACCCCACCTCCAGCAGAGAGCAGTTCAGCCACAGCTCCTGGGAAAGATGGGGCTTCATGATTCTCTTCTGCAATCATCCATGGATGCAGACAGCGGGGATGGAAATGTTCCCTGCAGAAACACTGCCTGCATCACCTTATCTTGTATTTCTACCATTACGGGCAATCAGAAAACAAAACAATTGTAGCCACCTGGTTTTTTTTCTCTACAAATGATTAGAATTTAATGCCACAATCAAGCAGGCGGTTCAAAACACACCTTTTTTAAGATGTAATTATTATTATTACCCAGTTACTTACCCTTGCTTACTGGGCATTGGCTGCTTTCTGCAACGACATTCAGAACTTTGTCCTGAACAACTTCTGCACTGTGTCAGAACAAGGCATGAAAACTGCCCAGACAGCACTGTGATCCCAACCTGCAAAGACCTGTCTTCCACATTATCACTGCCACCACCAGCATCACCAAGGAGACAGACTGACTTTTAGTATTTCGGTCCTGCAGTGGGATCTACAGAGCCATCCACACGTGCACCAGTGCAAATTACAGCTGCAAATTACAGCACGAAAGCAGCGCTGTTCTGACAACGATTCTAAGCAAATATTTGCACAACCTTGCTGTGCTTCTTGCTGATTTCTATTTATGCAATATGGAAAACTGTCTGATTGGCCTCAAGTAGCCTCCCAGTGCTCACAAATGGAAGTGGTGGTACAGCACTGTCTTCTGAAATCGCTCATCTTCTGCCCCTACTGCCGTGCACAGCCTCTATCACATATGACTACAATACATCTGCAGAACAGTACCTGCAAAGTCTCTCTGCAAACATACGCAATTTGTAACTCTGACAGAGGTCCTGTGACTGAAAACAAAGATAAAAAGTGTGTAAGTCGACAGCCTTTATTTACAGCATGTAAATAACACTGTGAAGAACCGAATAGCAGTACGGCCTTTTTTAACATGGACTGTATTTTACACTGAGCTGAAAAGAGGGTTTTGTTTGTTTGCTTTACAGAAAGGCTTTTTGCAAGAAAAACAACAGCACGTTAACAAAAGACAATATCTACAATGAGATTCCATATGTAATTAGTGCCATTTCTGGTTGCAAACTTCTTAAAGGTCTTTTTTTTCTTTTTTCCCCAGTGCCTTCAGAAAAAGGAGATCAACTACCACTGCACACCAACAATGAATGGTGCAGGGCTGGCAGGAGGCAACTAAAGGCACAGAGGAGCTCACACTGAACAGCCACTGCAGGTACTGAAGAGCCCTGCAGGGGGACAAACCAAGCTCCCGTACCTAAATATCAGGAGAGAAAGGAGCAGTGAGATTGAAAAACAAAGTGCATGGCAGGAGGCATTCAAGGCCAGGCTGGATGTGGCTCTGGGCAGCCTGGGCTGCTGGTTGGCGACCTGCACACAGCAGGGGTTGGAGCTGGATGAGCACTGTGCTCCTGTGCAACCCAGGCCATTCTAGGAGTCTGTGATGCTGGCCCAGAATGGCAGGATGTAAGCACAGAGCCACTGCTGCCACGCTGAGAAGTGCTCTGTACAAAATCTGCTGACTGTAGCTAAAGAAATGCTCATTTCTTCAAGAACACACACATGCAATGCCAGCCAGCACCAACCATCCCCCAGCTTTCAAATTTTCCTCTTTGCATAAATCATTCCAAGGGTACAGAGGTTAAAATGAGTTCCCAAAGTACCATGGTAGATATCTTGGAGGGATCCCCCGCCGCAGTACTCCATGCATATCCACAGCTTTTCACGGCTATCCAGGGAAAGGCAAAACACAGACATCAGAACCCGGCTGATCACTCTCACAGCACACAACTTCCCCCTGACATCCAACCTCCATCTGCCCTCCCTCAACTCCAAACCATTTCCCCTTGTCCTGCTGCCATCTCCCCTTGCCAAGAGCTGACTCCCCTCCTGTCTGCAGGCTCCCTTTAGGTACTGCAGGCTGCACTGAGCTCACCCCAACATCCTTCTTCTCTCTTGTTCAGCCCAGCTCCCTCAGCCTGTCAATCCATCAGAATGAAAGATCAATGACAAGCTTTTAACTTCTAACTTATCAGGTGCTGCTTTAACGATGACCTCCTAACTGCAAGGAAGAAGATGTAGAACAAACAGCTGAAGTTTACCTTCTATCAGCAGGAGCACATTAGACAAGCTCCCCAAATTCACAGTTTCAATCTGAGACTGACAGTACCTAATCACACCTAAAAAATCCTACACGGCCTCCAGAAGAGCTGCTGGGGATTTCAAAATCCAGCTATTTTGTTCCACTGAAGTCCACTTGGGCTGTACAGATGAAAATGAATGCAGCCCTCCAACAAATCCATAGGTGAAGCCTCGTAGACCAAACGGGCAAAGTGCTGATATATATTCCCACGGAGCCAACTGATAAATGGCACTGTTGCACAGAAGTGGAAAATCTCCCCCAACTTGCTGTATCACATTTAACGCGTGCGCCTGCGGACGCAGCCAGCTGGCAATGCCTTGCTCTCAGCACGTCGCATCTGCAGCACCACAACCAGCAGAAATGCTTACCAGCAGCCCAGAGTGAGGGCTCCCTTACAGCCTATACTTTCCCAGCACACAACGCTGCCATTAAATACCATACCCCAAAGCAATTGCTCATGATAAACAGTGAGCTTGTTTTATATTATGAGTGATAGACTCGTAAAATCTGCCCAGCAAAGTGAGTAGGATTGGATATGTTGCAAGAGTCTCTAAGGGAGAAGTTTCTTTCTGTTCCTAGTGATAAAAATATTCCAGCCTTTTGGCCAGCAGAGAAAACAAAGTATTAGTCACTTTTGTGTGTGTTTTTTTCTAAACCCAGAAGAGAACTGAATGGAATTCAAGCTAGAGAAGAACACAGAGAGGATACAAACAATAAACCACAGGGAGACTGTTGTAGGAAAAGCCCAGCAGAAATGCAGGTAATGCAGTGCTATTTACCTGAGATAGCTCCCAAAATAGGCGACTATGTTGCAATGTTTGCATTCTTTTACCATATATATTTCCTGCTGGATCAACGAAAAGTCATCCCCTGAAAAACAGGAAACAGTCACCATTAGAGCACACAAAAACGAACTTTGAAAGAGATCTGAAAGCATGCGTGTAACTCACAAACACCAGCCGTGAGCTTGGATAACTGCTAAGCCTTCGCAAGGGTTTTCTGACACATCAGCTTCTTCAGTAAGTTTTCAACATCAGCCCTTCATTTTCCATTCTTTGATCTATGATCTGCTTTGGCGTGAATATTTCTCAAAGGCCGATGAAGAAAGGCTGTCCTGGGAACCTGTGCTCCATGGACCAAGGCAGCTCCACAAGCACAGAGTGCTCTGGCAGGTAAGGAGAAGGTCCTGTGGGATGGGAGCATGATGGCAGCTGGCAGAGCAACCGTGCTTCACCTGCACACCTTGGCTCACACAAGGCTCCTGGCCACAGGCATGAAGACTACAGCAAGGTAAGGCCAGAGTCACCTTCTGAAGCTGGGAGAGATCCCAGAAAATCAGGTGTGGAAGCACCCCAGGACACCACCATCCTCCTTGGCCACCAGGGCACGCTGCTGGCTCGGGGTCACCCTGCTGGTCAATTGGACCCCAGGTCCTGCAGAGCGCCCAGCAGCTCAGCCCAACCTGTTCTGTTCTGAATGCAGTTATTCTTCCACAACTGTAGGACTCTAAAGCTGCCCCTGTTGAACCTCTTCAGGTTCTTCTCCACTCAACACAGCCTGTCCAGGCCTCACGGAACGGCAGCACAGCTTTCTGGTGTGTCAGCCACCCCTCCTAGCTTTGCACCACCAGCAGACTCACTAATGGTGCACTCTATCCCTTCCTCCAGGTCACTGGTGAAGATGTGGAATGAGACCAGACCCAGCAGCACCAAGCCCTGCTGTTATAGCCTCTCACCAGGCTGTGTCACTGATCACAGCCCTCTGAGCTCTGCCAGACAGCCAGTTCTCAACTCACATCACTGCCCACCTGTCCATCCCACACTTCTAAGCCTACCTACAAAGACGTTATGGGAGACAGTGTCAAAAAGCCTTGCTGAAGTCAAGACTGACAACATCCACTGCTCTCTCCATCTACCCAGCCAGTCATGACAGCACAGAAAGCTACCATGTTGTCAAGCACGACTTCCCCTTGGTGAATGCACGCTGACCACTCCTGATAACCTTCTCTTCCAATTCCTTGGAGAGGGCATCCGGAACAAGTTGTGCCACCACCTTCCTGTGGCCTCTATTTTCTGGGTCCTCCTTTTGCCCTTTCTGAAGACTGGAGTGGCACTGACTTGCCAGCAGCCCTCAGGTACCTCTCCTGTTCTCCACAGCCTTTCAAAGATGACAAGAGAGTGGTTGGACGATCACTTCTGCCAGCTCACCATAGGCTCATCATTAAAAACATCCCATCTCCAAATGCTTTGCAGCACATACGGCCTGCACGCCCACTCAGCCACCACTGACTCACAAGGAGAAGCACAGAACCCTCGTGGCCCACTCTTGTGGCTCTGTTTGGTGACCAGGACAGCTGTATCAGCTACCTGAGCACTCTGGCTGGATTTGCACAGCCTGCAGGACTGACACGCTGCCCCACAGCTCTGCTCATCACAGTGGAAATCTCAGCTCTCGTACACATGAAGCTGCTCAGTCACGTAGTGAAATAACTACGACACACAGAACTACATACATGCCCAGCAAATCCTCAAGGGCTCCTTGAATATTTATTAATTACGTGGAGAAAGACTTCAGTAGGGAAAGAAAACAATAGGAGAGGAGTTTAAAAAAAGATTCTTGACATTTGAAGCACAAACAGTACTTTTATTTGCATAATGAGAAAAAGGAAAGGCAACACAAACTAAGCAACTGATATTAGTACAGACTTCACACTGTGCTGCTTGCTCTATGGGTCACCTTTCAGCTATAGCTTGGCTTGGAGTCGAGCACCCTGCACATCAATGCTTGCTATGAACAAAGAAATGCTGGGTTTGAACCAGGTGGATGAATCCCTCTTATTTCTGTGACAAACACCCAAAGGGAAATCGGTAGGTATTCACAGATATCTCATTTTGAAACTAAAAACTTTACCTAGGAAGTTCAATCTAAGCAAAGTGTGAATGCAAAGAACTCCCACTCCACACCACACTGTTTCCTCTAACACTGCAATTTGTCCAAAAGTTCTGAGAATGAATTGAGAATCCTCAAATCAAAGGGTCTTTGATAAGCAAGAATCAGCGTTTCAGAAGAGCTAAAAGCTGTCACATGAAAATCGGGGTCAAAAAGTGTTCCAAACACCAAAAAAAACCAGTAGGCAGCATCCTGAATTGCCCTTCATTATCATATTGACTGGATCATCTACTGTGGGCCACTGACTACCAGCTAGTGATAATACTAAAAACTGTAACTAGCAGGGGGGAAAACAAAGGAAATATGGTGATTTGGACTAGAAAAAAGACTGCAGCAGATACGAACCTTCACTTACATAAGAGATACCTGGGGAAAAAATAGCAATAATTTGTTCTGCTTTTCACAGAATCACCCGGGCAGGAAGGGACCTCAAGGATCACGAAGCTCCAACCCCCCTGTGCCATGCAGGGCCACCAACCTCCCCATTTCACAGCAGCCCAGGCTGCCCAGGGCCCCATCCAACCTGGCCTTGAACACCTCCAGGGATGGACGGGGCATCACAGCCTCTCTGGGCAGCTGTTCCAGCACCTCAGCACTCTCACAGCACACAACTTCCCCTGACATCCAACCTCCATCTGCCCTCCCTCAACTCCAAACCATTTCCCCTTGTCCTGCTGTCATCTCCCCTTTCCAAGAGCTGACTCCCCTCCTGTCTGCAGGCTCCCTTTAGGTACTGCAGGCTGCACTGAGCTCACCCCGCAGCCTTCTTTTCTCCATGCTCAACAAGCCCAGCTCCCTCAGCCTGTCTTTGTAGTGGAGGTGCTGCAGCCCCCTGCTCATCTTTGTGGCTCCTCTGGACCCTCTCCAACAGCTCCCTGTCTTTCCTGGGGGCTCCAGACCTGCACACAGCACTGCAGATGGGGCCTCATAAGAAAGAGTAGATGGGGACAATCACCTCCTGTCCCTGCTGCCACCCCTCTTTTATTGGAGCCCAGGAGATTTCTATGACTGGACAACTAGAAATGGGTTTAAATTGCCTTAACCTATAATCAGTGTAATGATGAAAAGTTTTTCCTTCCAAACGGACAATGAGACACTGAACTCAGTGTGTGGATGGAGATAACACTTGTGTGAAGCAACATACAGAAGATGACCTTTTCATTTGCAATTAGTAAATGGACGACCTATGCAAGAAATGGGGCAACCTACAAAAGAAGGAATTAAGAGGGATTTGGAAGGAGAGGTCCAGGCTTCATGTGAGCCAGAGCTGACAGAAAAGTAGCGAGCAGATGGAAAGAAGGAGACGTAAGCATGAGAAGAGTCTGGCCAAAATATGTCAAAAAAGATCCTGAAAGATCAGACTCAAAGATAGCAGAGAAGATGTATAGAGCTTCAAAGACGACAAGAATGAATTCAAAACAATGGAATTCAGAGTTTCCAGGCAGCTGGAGTATTAATCTTGGCAAGAGATGCTGGAATAGGGCAAAAATTGAATATCCTTGGATAGCACGAAAATAAAGACAACAGCAAGAGAAAGAATTTGTAGAAAATACTTCATCAAGAAGACAGCAAGATAAGAATCCTTAGTTCAAAGGTGATAATATATCCACAGAAAGAGATTTGCATCTGTTTTAGTCGTCAGAGATCTCCTGATGCTAAATAACACGGAATTGGAAAAATGTCCTTTCTGTCTACTCACATGTTTGCAATTACGGGCTGTGGGGCTGAGCAAAAGCGCAGTGCAGGGAGCTGCTGTAAATCACAGGCAGTGCAGTGACTCACCCCAGCGTGCTACTATCATGCAATTTTACCTCTCTAACGAGCCATGCAGGACACAATGCAGGGTTACAATGGAATATTCTCCTCTGGCCAGAGCCTGCAGTCCAAGCTGGGCTGCTGGGCACAAAGAGCTGCTTGTCCACCAACACAGCTGGTGGGGAGGAGGACTACAGGAACTTGTGGCTGCATCATCTTGCAGAGTAGCTGTTGGGTAAGATTTCAGAAGCTAAGCAAAGGTAAAGCCTGGTAAATTCATGATAAACCCGTATCTAAGCAGGAGATCATTGAGAAAACTGATGGCCCATTAACACTTGTAAATTCCCCTATTTGCAGACATTAGTTCTCACCTATGTGGAATTGGCACAATACCAGATGTCCCTCCTGGGCCCACACAGCCACTCTGCAGCATGACAAGGACTGCTGGCTCTGGTGCCTATCACACAGCATTATTCTGAGTGTGCCTAACCTTGGTGGCTTGCAAGCAAATTTACTCCTGGTCATACTGTCATGTGCTCCACCGGCTGCTCTGAGTGGCCCCATCCTGCAGGGTCACTGCTCACACCTCTCCTGGCTCAGCTGAGATTCACTTCACTGTCCAGAAGGCTCCCTGGGGAAGAAGCTATTGTTGTGTTTGGTTTATTCCACATTACTTCAGTGCTGCATCAAGGGATGACGTTGTGTGAGGGCAGGCAGCATCCAGGGCTCGCATGCAACTGGGAGGGGAGATCTGACTGCTCCTGGAGGCTCTGACAGTCACCAAAGGGTGGGACAGCAGCACTTACTGAGAGGCCAAATGTTGTGGCACCAGCCAGCCCTGAGCCACTGCTCCCAGCACACATGGGCAAACTCTGCTGTATGGCAAGCAGCAGGGTCAGGGCACAGACTCTGAGCATGAGCACTGCCCCTGTGCCCCTCTCCTTGCTTTCTTTACTGCCCCACAGACCTGCATTGCTGTATGCCAACCCTTTGGAAAACTGCAAAAAAAAAAATCCTATTAAAGTTTTACATCTTTAATAATAGCAGTACATTAAACGTCGCTCCAGCACCTGAGCTGTTTTATCCATACCTCTTTCCTTGGGATTAAACAAAACCTGCAGTCTGACATAAAGAATTTAAAGTCCCAAAACTTGAAGCTCAGAAACTTGATTCCAAGTAGGATACAACTATTTGGAAACAGTGAGCTTTCCACCAGCAGATTTCATGGCCAGGCATCTCAGCTGCCACGTGCTAACCGCCACCGGTCCTGATTATGTCAGCTGATACAAACATCACTGATGGCAGTGCAATGCCACAGCACTCCACAGCTTGGAGTGGCAGTTCTAATTCCACAACCAATTTCCCCCCGGATGTTTTGAGTGCTGCCCTCTCATTGTTGCTATTTTTCTTCCGTGCATTTTGTCAGATTAAGTGCACTCACAGTTGTGAGCAGCCCTTACCGAGCTGCCTTCACCACAGATGGCACACTCCCCATCACCTCCCCAACACGTGCAATTTCTCAGCGTCTCTCCTACTCACAGTAATGCCTCCTCTAGCCAAAATACTGGATATTATGAAACCTTTCTTCTCCAAAAGAGTGGTAATGCATTGCAATAGGCCGCCCAGGGAGGTGGTGGGTCACCATCCCTGGAGGTGTTAAGAGCCATGGAGATGTGGCACTGTGGGCAGTGATGGGATTAGTGCAGGTGGGGTGGGTTGGACTTGGTGACATTAGAAGTCTTTTCCAACCTTAATGATTCTATGACTCTGTGATCCTCCTGCTGGCCTTCATCATCCAAGTAACTGTTTCTGTGAACGAAAGCTTACAGTGCATGGGAACATGAACTCACACCCTCTGCACACATGTTATTTCTGAAAGGACAATAGCAGATTACAAATAACCAAGCAAAGCAAAATCAGTCCAGATTTCAAGAAGTTCCAAATAATTTAAATGCTGGGCACTCAATATTAGAAGACCACACTGTCTGCATTCTGCTTTGTGTGTGTTCCAGAGCAGCTGTGTGGGTCAGCAGCAGCACCCAGCAGTGCATGGTACAGCACAAGCAGCAGTGCTCAGCACTGAGCAGCTCTTGCATACTGGAAGATGCAGGCTTTCAGCTCAGGCAGATGCAACCAGCAAAGGAACACAGGAATGGGAATCGAGGGCTGCTGGCAATTCCTGACTCGGTCGCACCGGACACCATCCCAGGCCCAACCAGTGAAGATGGAAGAAATAACCAGAAGTTATTTCTGTATTTCTTCAAGCCCTGGAGCTTTCAACAACTGTTAACACCCACAGGCTTACTCAAACAAGCCTCAGGCTTGTTCTTCTCCATAGCTCACAGCATCCTTAGGGAACTTATTACATAAACTACATTGCAGCATTTCTCTCCTGCCCCGAAGGGCCTTGGAGCAACACCTGTGCTGCAAGCATCCCAAAAGGACAAAGCACAGCCACACCTGGCTCAGCCCTAAGGGCAGTGTGAACCATGAGATGCAAACCAAGTGTAACCAAGCAGAGCTGGCTGCAGATGTACTGAGCACAGCACTACACAATGCTGGGGGATTGTTTTCCCATGTCCAAATAGCTTTGGATGGTCCCAGGTTCAGATTGAGATCCAGCTTGAAACACATAACCGGCTACTTCTGGCCCTTAAGAAGATCTCACATGGAAAACAAATGTTGAACCAGATGAAAACCACTAACAAGACTCTTCTGCAATTGTAAACTAGAGATTACAACCAGCCTTAAAAGCGTGAAAGGTTTCTGAGGTCACTGTTTATCATCACAACTGTATTCACACCAGACATTCACTCATTTTAAAACATTTCATAACATTTTCCCAGGGAGAAAATTCGGTGGGGTAAAGCCACCCTGGCAAACAGCTATCTCTGTGTTGACTCCACTCTCGACTCATCTGCTAAACCCATAGAAGGAAGTGGCTTTAGTGTTTCAGATGGTTTTGGCTTTTACACTGCTGAGTACAGTTGGATTAGTTTCTGAAATAGAACTGGCTCCTAAATTATTTGAAGCATTTGTGCTCGGTGAATGCTGGGAAATGTCATTAGCGTGCCATAATACTTTTGCCTAATGCTCTCCAAAGTCTATGCCAAAAAAGTGAAAAACACTGTCTATTTTGATTCTAACAGCACAGCTTAAATAACTGGTAGCAGAATCAGTTACTGCCCAAAAACTCCAATAAACTGATGGCAGTAACCCTCAAAGCGGGGCTCATTTATGTGTCTGGAGAACAAAGGAAGGTGATTGCATATGAAATAAAATTCAGTCATGCTGGGGTCTCAGTTCTAAGCTGGAGTCTACCAACTCATTACCTGCAGCAGCAGATGAGGGATTAACAAGGAAAGGACACAGTCTGTTCTACTTTCTATTTCAGTGGCTTTGCTGGTCTCCCAGAACACTGCCATCTTGCTGCGTGCTGTTTCCTGCAGCTTTCATTCATCACATTTCTCACCTCCTGCAGGGCACTCCTTATTCCAGAGGCTTTTGCCTTCAGATTCCAACTGCCCCCGTGCACGTGTTAAACTTGCTTTGAGCCTGGAGCTTGTGTTTTTCCATCTGCAAATGAATTCCCACCTATGAAGCAGTCTGCTCCTCCCCTCCAGAAGATGCTGTAAATAACTCAAGAGGAGACACAGCCGTGCAGAAAAAGACCTGTACCTGGGGGTACTGGTAGATGGGAAGCTGGACACGAGCCAGCAATGAAAGCCAACTGTATCCTGGGCTGCATCCAAAGGCCAGCAGGGCAAGGGGGAGGATCCTGTCCTTCTACTCTGTGCTGACACCTCACCTGGAGCACTGCATCCAGATGGGGAGACCTCAGTACAGGAGAGATGTGGAGCTGTTGGAGTGCATCCAGAGGAGGGCCACAAAAACGGTCCCAGGGATGGAACACCTCTCCTACAGGACAGGCTGAGAGCTGGGGCTGTGCAGCATGGAGAAGAGAAGGCTCCAAGGGGATCCAAAGGGGAGCCACAGGAGAGAAGGGGACAGACTCTTTAGCAGGGAATGTGGGGACAGAACAAGGGGAAAGGGTTCCAAGCTCAAAGAGGGGAAATTCAGGTTGGATACAAGGAAGAAGTCTTTTGCAGTGAAGGTGGTGAGGCACCGAGCAGGCTGTCCAGTGATGTGGTGGATTCCCCATCCCTGGAGGCTTTCAAGGAAGGCTGGATCAGGCCCTGGGCAACCTGATCTGGCTGTGGTGTCCCTGTGCATTGCAGGACTAGATGGTCCTCAGAGTTCCCTTCCAACTCTAAGGATTCTATGATTCTGCTTACCTGGTGACTGATGTATGAAATGTATGAGCAGCTGTGCCACATGGTCTGGCAGCACCTCTGATAACAGCAGAGAGGAGCCCTCCCTTAGGGAGCCCCAAATGAGCAACACCTGACACTGACTCAACCCAAGACCTGATGGTGCTCTGCAAGCACAGCCCAACATCTCTAGTCCAAATGAGCCTGAGCATTGGCAACAAGGAGCTGCTGATTTTTATTTTTAATCTGGAAGGCTTCAAACAGCCATGTCCTCTTGTCCAGCAAAGACAGCAAGCTGCTATCATGGAGTTACAGAGGCAACAGACATCCAGAGTGCCGAACATCAATAAAGAAATGCTGTGAACCCTCCTCAGAAACAAAACAACCCCCTGGAGAGATCCCTGCCAAGAGGCTGTGGGTGTCCATGCTTTGGAGGGTGAGCAGGCTAGTAATGTTTTAAAGGGTATTTGAAAACACAAAGCAAAATGAAAACAGCTCTAGAAGAAATCACTTCTCCAGGGCAAATCGGACGAAGACATGATGAAACCTATAAAGATGTGGTCACTGATGCTAATTAGAATGGGGTTCTCAGCAGTGATAATTTGTGGCCAGAAACTCATGTTGTTCACTGTAACAAAACAATCCGAGGCAGGGATTGCTCAGCCTTCAAAGGGTCCTGCTTTCTCCAGCTCCAACAGCCTCACACGTCCTCTGCCTTCATCCTTCGCACACATCTGCTCGACTGAGGATTGAGGCCATGGAATCAAGCAGAATTACAAGCCAGCACTGCACTGAGTCCAATATGGGGCCTTCAGCCCGGTGTCCTGCTTCCAGCTGAGGATGCCAAGGAAGCACTGACAAATGGACCACACAGAGATGTCTGCCCTAACACTCCTGACCTCCAGAGTTATGGCTCAGAAAAATCTCTCAGTCAGAGATGGCATCTTTGTATTTAATAGCCCTTCATGTATTTTTTTCTCTTGTATGAATCTGTGCAGCTCTTCTTCACGCCTAGGTAAGCACAACTGAATACAATGAGGAGTTTCAGAGATGTGCAGAGTAAACCACACTTCCTTGTTGCTTGCAGCCTGCCACTGCTTGCTGCCACCAGCTCCAATCTGGTGTCACCCACATGCACACATCAGTGCAAAGAACATTGCCTCATGGGGATGAAGCAAGTATGGCCAAGACAACTGGCCTGAGCCATTAAACATAGTGCTTTTCAGTTCTGGAAAGCAGCCTCCAAACAAGGTGCTGTGTATAGCACCAAATACTCAGAGAAGACAGACAGCTCTGCTCCATCAGGCTGCCACCTCATGAGATCAAACAGCTGAGAGGACCTGAAACAGCTGAAGGAGTCAGTGAGTCGCAGAGGTGACACCAGCAGCAGCTGAGGCCACAACTGAGGTTTTGCCCACGGACCACCACTGTTGAGGTCAGACCACCAGGAATTCTGGTGTGGGTTCAGCAATGCAGGGCATCTATGCAATAGGAACTGAGCCACAGCCATCGACGTCTGCACCACGCTGAGTGCATGATGCTGAGTGCAGGGCAGACCTCAGCGACTCGTGCAGATGAGAGTTGCCATGGAGGTGGCACCGTCCTGGGGTCACTTTGTCACCAAGGAGGCCTGGCTGCTCTCTGCTTGTTTAGTCTGGTGGCACACGCCAATGGAAACTTCAAAAAGGAGAAAAAGCTGAAGAATCAAGCTGAGCCTTTCTTCTCATCTTTTCACTAGAATTTTTCAAATTCTTCCAGTTGGGAAAAAAAAAAGTTCAGATTTCAGGAACTTTTAACTGTTCAAAAAAAACCCAAACTGAAACAAAACAAAACCAACTTGGAAATGAGCAGCTCAGCTCACGGGAAATCTGACATCATCCAGACCAGAGCATCTTGGATGTGGGAAACCCCAAATTCTTTTGCCTGCAATCATTTTACCAAAGAGACCAACTATCACCAGGCAAAAGAGTCACTCTCATAGGATGTCTAAACCAATTCACATTTCATTTACATAAAAAGCAAAACATACACTGAACTTTCAGCAGGAATCAACAAAACGACCTTGGAACGCTTCAGTAGGGAATGCAGCATCCTGCAAGGAGAGAGAACTCAAATGCATGTTTTTATTGTCAGTAAGACAAAGATGGGTCTGAATTTGTCCCCTGTATCCCCTAACCACATGATACGTGAGGACTCATGCAGTAAATGGCACTGCAGTCTTCCCAATAATCTAGCTTGAGAGGGAGAAAATGGGGAGTGTGGTAAAGCCACCACAGCATCCAGTTTAGAAATGTTTCTAACTCTTATTTTGGTAAAAACTGCTCTGATGAGTTAACTCAGCCTCACACATAGGTGCCTGACCATTCCAAAATGGCTGCAATATGAAACAAACAAAAAAACCCAACAAAGCAGCCAACCATCCAAACAAACAAAACCAACAAACCCACATCCTAGTACATCAGAGATTCCACCCAGGACTGTTACCTTCAAGAAACATTAACAGATTTTCAGAAGCCTGAAAACAAAAAACCAAAACAAACAGCACAGATGCAAAGACCACGTTGCTCTTTTTCTTGAGCTCCTTCAGCTCACTTCTATAAGAGGTGCTCCAGCCCCCCAGGCATCTTCGTGGCCTCCTCTGCACCCACTCCAACAGCTTCACATCCCTTTTGCTGGGAGCCCTGGGCTTGGATGTGGTGCTCCAGATCCATAACTACTCAAGGACAACAGGCATGTTGGAAAATTTCAGTCCCTTAGACAATACTAAACTTTTATGAAAAGTGAATGCACTTTTTAAAAGCAGCTTTCGCTGAAACTTGACTGCTGAGATAAAAACTTAGAAATATCTGGTTGCTAAGATCAACTCTCTGATCACTATATATAATTTTGGTCATAGTCTTCAGTGGAAGACATTCTGGTGCTCAAGCTGGTCAGAACTCTTGGGTTGGCATACCAGATTTGATAGAAATCCAGTTGGAGAAACCACAAAGTACAACACCAGAAGACTCTGTGTTTATGTATCCATGCCTCCCTAACCAAGTGAGTGAACAGAACCAAGTAACCACAAACAAACAGGAGAATGCATCTTCCTGAGCAAGAAACAGGAATATATCAACACGGCAAGATCCTCATCAAAATGACAGTCTTTAATCTGTCCAGTCAAGATGTTGGCTGTGCAGTGAGAGGCTTCAGAGCTGGTCTTCAAAATCTTCACTGCCCAAAGAGAGGCTGGCAGGGACTCTGATGGCCTCCACTACAGCCTTTTGCTCCAAGCAGGGCTCACTGCAGTCAGGTCGCGTTGCTCATGGCCTTGTTCCAGTTAACTCCCAGGAGTCTCCCAGGATGGAGATCCCCCCATCACTTCCTTGACATTCTCCTTACGAAGAGTTTTTCCCATTTCCAACTGGAATCTCTCTTGCCATAGCCTGTGCCTACTGGCCCCCAAACCTTTGCTGGGCTCCCCACTCTGCACATCTGCAGTGGAAGATGGTGTTCAGACTCCTCTTCAGCCTTCCTGCCTCCAGAACAAAAAGCTCAGTTCCACCAGTCGTGTCCTTCCAGATTTTCCTCTTTTCCTGCCTGTGTTCATTCCCTGTAGCACTCCAGTCACAGAAGTTAACCCCCCACATCTCCATAAACCCTGCTACTTCCTAGCGCAGTGACCATACATAAACCTCCAGTGTCCCTTAATCTCTCCACACACTACAGGTGATAGTGAACACTGGGACAGCTCACGTTCACAGAGCCCTCATCCCCTGTCCCCAAGAGCCAGGACTCCAAACATACAGCACAGGAGTTCAGTGGAGACACTAAGGAGGCAAGGAGATGCAGAGGAGGGATACACTAAAGAGGGATGTGAAAGGTATTCCAGAAGGCACTGATTTTCCCAACACACCTTTGGTGAGCACTGGTACCATTGCTTCGTCCTCTCCCCATTTTGATTCTCAAAGCTCCCCACTCTTTCACAATCTACCATCTGTCCTGAATCTACTGCAACACGCTGGAACTGCAGCATTTTTTTTTATGAAACAACAAGTAAGGCAGATAAGAACGAACAAGGAAATCGTGAGCAGGATATAGCCAAAAGCAATGGTACATCCTGTAGAGCTTCCTGTCATCTAACCACTGAAACAGCAAAAATAAACCCACTTCTTTTGTCTGGAGCTTTGCAGCCATGAAAATCAACATGTGTAAAAACTGAAACTGCAATCCAAAAACATAGAAAAGAATGCAAAACTTACCAGGCTCTAACTTGATTATTTTTACAGCAGCCAGTTCTCCAGTATGAAGATTTCTAGCCTGAAATAAGAGAGTTAAGACACATTCAATTATGCTGCAACGGCATCTCAGAGAGTTTTACAAGATATGCTGGATGCAATGTGTTACAAATAGTGCACAACGCAATCAGCTGCAAGCAACCTGGGTGAGGATTATCTGGGCTTGGTATTAGCACTGCAACAACCTAGTTGGAAATCTGAAGTGTTAGCAGCAGTTCCTTCTAGACCTTCTAAAACCAAACAGCTTTTCATCAGCAAACAAGGTGCAATCAAAACACCACTGTAAGGGCTGTTCAAACTGAGAAGTGCCCGCAGCTGATGCAGACTGGAGTGATGCAAAAGACTGTGCTGCACTGCGGGCTGCCAGAGCATGCTGAACTGCACCCACCCACCTCATGGTGGGAAACCTCTGTGTGCTCTGAAAGTGGAACTGATAGGCAGAAGAGAGAAGCTCTGCAGATGCAGCATGTTTCGTGGGAACTACTGGACTCTGAAACTCCTTCCAGCAGACCCTGGCTGACTGGTGTGGTCCTCACATTCCTCCACTGTTTACTATGAGAGTGGTGAGGTGCTGGAACAGCTGCCCAGAGAGGCTGTGATGCCCCGTCCATCCCTGGAGGTGTTGAAGGCCAGGTTGGATGGGGCCCTGGGCAGCCTGGGCTGCTGTGAAATGGGGAGGTTGGTGGCCCTGCATGGCACAGGGGGGTTGGAGCTTCGTGATCCTTGAGGTCCTTCCAACCCAGGCCGTTCTGTGGTTCTGTGAATGGAGCTCCAATCCAACCTTCCCACCATACCTGGAAGGAGTCCTCCTGTAAAATTCCCACTGAGAACTCAGCGCTGGAAGACAATGTTACAGGAACCTTAGATCTGGAAAGTTGTATGAGGGGATCTCATTAATGCTGTTAACTCTGGTAAAACGAGCTCTAAATCACCCAGGCACCATCACCAGAGCTAAGCTATATTATTTTTGACACACAACCTAATCCAATTAGGGACTGTGGCATTCCCTTTTTGCTGAGCATCCAGAAGTTAATGCCTTTTGACTCTGTGAGAGAAGTTCAACATCTTCTGAACACATAAAATAGGGCAAAAGGTTAAAATTGTAGAAAATCTGAGGAAAACTGGGCCAGCTGAAATTGATTGGTAAGTATTCAGGATAAGGATGCAAAGGAAAGTTGCCCAAGGGCTGAGCTGGAGAAAGCCACTGCAGAACATGACGTTCTTCTCTTGCTTATGGACAAGAAGTCTTCATTTAGCAATAGGTAGAGCAAGGACTTAAAACATGAATCCCTCAACTGTGTCAACGCTTAGTCAAGCTTCCAAATCAAGCTTTCCTACTACTGGGAAAAAAAAAGCCAGCAATAATTGGCCCATTCAAAGTCCCATAGTGTTCAGGTAAGTGCCATCTGTCAGCATGCAGGGTAGGAACACTCTCAAGTGTGACTCAACCGAAAACAAAGCAAACCTGAACAACCATGCAACAGAACCAACTAATGTACGCAAATCACTGAACAGAGCTATGGCTGGCTGCTAACCACAAAGGAAACCCCTGCCACTTCTTTAAGTACCTTCTGACTAGAAATGCTCAGCAGACTGCAGCAAAATCATTTGCATTCATCAACATCCTGATGAAGCACATCAGGGACCTTTTTGGTACTCTTACACCAAACTGTTACAAAACACAGAGGTGCCTGTAAGAATGTGAGGCTCCCACTGAAGTCAGGAAACCTCAACTATCCATCCTTCTATCCAAAACCAGCCAAGCTGTCCAGATAAAGGAGACCGAACTGCACTGTGTACAGAAGATCACCTTCATCTCTGAAACACACAGAAGACTGTATTCTTTCCTGATATTCCCATCACTGTTCCTGTTATGCCAAAGCCTGAAAGAATAGCTGCAGGCTGCCAAAGGTACACACACTGCTCGGCTGGGGTGCAAAGGTCCGGGCCAGAGCTCAGTGCATTGCTGGCTCTCAGCTCCCACACTGCACAGGCCACACAGCTTCACCCAAGAACATCCTGCTGCCATCCTGCATTACCATCATGTTTTCGGCAAAGCCCCAAAGTGGAACGTTTTGGTTTTTAGCCATCAACCTTTGCCTGATGGCATGGAAAGTTTTTTACCAGGTTGGTATTTATGGACTGAACATATTGAGCTGTCTGTATCAGTCACCCTAAAACAGGTTTCCTGGTCCTACAATTTCATCTTCCATCTCAATACTTTTTTGAATTGACACCAGGATCACACACACTATTTAAACCATATCATGCCAGCACCAAAGGCAAAAATACTAAGCATTCCCTCACGCTCAGCATCACAGATTCCCAGCATGGCTGTGATTGGAGGTTCTGCTGGAACCCTCTGGTCCCACTCTGTCCCAGCAGGGACACCCAGAGCTGGTGCCCAGAGCACCTGGGGCTACTGGAGGTTCCCAAGGAGGAGACCCCACAGCCTCTGCATCAGTGCTCCGTCACAGCCCAGCACAGAAATGCTTCTGATGGTCAGAGGAAGCCTCCCGTGCTCCAGTTTGTGCCCATCGCCCCTTGTCCTGGCTGCATCCTCTCTGCACCCCCGTTCAGGTGGGGACCCCCTCCTCAGCTCCAGGCTGAGCAGCCCCAGCTCTCGGCCCTCCTCACAGCAGAGCTGTTTCAGGCCCTGCAGCACCTCCCTAGCCTTATGCTGGGCTCTCTCCACTATGCCTGGGCCTCTCCTCTACTGAGGGCCCAGCACCCCACGTGCAGCCTCACCAGCGCTGAGCAGGGGCGAGGACCCCCTCCCTTGACCTGCCCACAATACTTTGCCTAAGGCAGCGCAGGACACCAACAGCCCTCTGAGCAGCAAAGGCCGAGCAGCTTGTTGGGCTGCTCACAGATACTAGAACTGCATCAGATCTTCTGTCTGGAGGGTCAGTTGCAGGCATTCAGCAAGCTTCCCAGGAAAGCCACCCACCCCTAAGTGCAACTATCAGCTTTTATCCCTCCTACAACGGCACCCACTTTACATACGTACCTACACCTCTGTCTGTTGCCACCTCTTGCTTTTTCAGCCTTTCTACTCTTTACCTTTCTGTCAGCTGAAAACTTCATCAGTAATGAATGGCGGTTATCTCACATATCATGAAAAACAAAAGAGGGTGAAGGCTAAAAACTGCTTCCCCGTGGTACACAGTTTGCATTGCAGGGCTATGTTAAAAAGGACGGTGCAGTACTGAGGGAGTCAGCCTTTGTGAGCCAATCCTGACGTTTTACCAAACATGAAATCTGACAGAACTCACCCATTTCTTACAATAGTTCTTACAGCCAGTACTGACGCTGCAGGCTAAGAGACCACAGCCTGGCCGTGGCCCAGCTCCCTCCTGTGCTGGAGCCCACATCCCCGTCAGCTCCCTGCCGCGCTTCCCACGCCACAGAAGAACAGCCCGACTTCCCCGACAGATTGCAGAAGGAAGCCAGAGCCTCTGCTGCCTGCTAGCACTGATCCTGTTCTATTTTGTGAGACTCAAAACTAAAAATTATGTTCTACATTGCTTAGAGTGAAAATTAAAATTATGGGATTTTGGCAGAATGATTGCAAAGTTACAGAAGGAAGTTTGACTGACACAAGAATGGGACAAGAATGAGGGCATGTTTGAATGGGGTGAGCCACAGAATTAACCTCTGAATCACAGAATTGTTAAAGTTGGCCTTATTTAGCTCTACATCATATACAGCGTGGATGTAGTGAAAGAAGGGCTGGGTGGTTATTTGGTCACCCCCTTTCCTGGCTATGGGAGGAGTGACAGCACCCCAATGAACACAGCTCTTCCAGAATAATTTACCAGCTACATTCTAATCCTACAGAACAAGAGAGCCTGTGTTCAAGATAAAATACAACGACTGCTTTTTTTTTCTCCTCCCCCCCTCCGCCCCAATGTCCCACTACAGGACAAACCCAGGCACAGCACAAGCTGTGCGTCCCAACGGCAAACTCAAAGTGAAGAGTTGCAGCACCAGGAGGGCTGGGGGTTTGGGCAGACAAAAGCAGGAGAACTGCTTTATGGGCACATTTGAAGTTCAGCTTTGTGTGCTCAGCCTCCTTTATGGAATCACAGAATTGCTCACGTTGGAAAAGACCTTAAAGATCATCAAGTCCAACCACTAATCAAGTACAACCATACTACTGCCAGGGAGGTGGTGGAGTCTCCTTCTCTGGAGATGTTCAAGACCTGCCTGGATGCCTACCTGTGCGACCTGCTGTAGGGAACCTGCTTTGGCAGGGGGTTGGACTCGATGATCTCTGGAGGTCCCTTCCAACCCCTACAGTTCTGTGATTCTGTGATACTCTACCACTATCCTTGTCCAGCTGCTTTCTTCTTCAACACTGAGGAAAAGAAGGGCAAGATTTGGACGCCAATACCACAACTTCCAAATCACTGTCTTCAATTTCCACAGTGAAATATCCCCCTCATGCCTATGCCTGTGTCTGATCTCCAGGCTTGGATCAACCCTCCAGATCACCAGCAGATTCATTTGTTCAACCGAGGCTTCGTTTAATCTAATCAGAACTGCAGCTCCTGTGGCAACCCTCCCACACAGCCCCACGTTATTCATTCCTTGCCAAGCTCCGCTCATCAGTGACCACGATGCTTCTCTGTCTCATCTGCTGCTTGCTTTTTCTCCACCTCCCAAAGGTCCCCTGACTTCCAGCCACTGAAATGGAGGTTCAGTCATTTGCCTTCTAGTTTCTGACTTCTGATTCTTCGCAACTCTTAACTTGCTCTGTCCTGTTCTGAAATTCCCAGCACAGATAATGGGAACAGCTTCCTTTCTAAAACATGTAACTCCAGAGCTCCTCACAAAACCTTTAAAAGCAAAACGAAGTTAATTTGCTGTGCCAGTCTAGAATTGCTATCCTTCCCAAGAGAAGGACACTGAAACCTTTTATAGCATCACGCCTTAGCAAAGCACATTTGTAGAAGGAACCAAACTCTCTGAAAGCTCTGAGAAAACAACCCTTGAACGTCTGCAGCTAAAGGTTAATAGGGGCACAGAGACCAGCCATGGCAGCTCATGGCTGCAAAGAAAACAAGCGGCTCCCAATCCCCCCACATAAGCCCTGGCCTCGGGGTCAGGACAGAGCAAAAGCCAAAGGGTCACCTCCTCGGGCTGCAGGCTGACTGCTGAGCTCTGCCTGCTCTGCAGCCTAAACCAGCAGGTGCTGATACAGCTCAGATGAACTGAGCACGTTCCAGCCCCTGTCCCAACACCAGCCATCACGCCCTATAAGCACCCACTGCCCACCTTTCCAGATGTGGTATATGACTGACCTATATTCCTCACATTCCCCTGTACCAACCTCCTACCTAGCAGCATGTACCAAGCTCACCTAGACGTGACTGCCAGACAATCCTATGAGTATTTTTGTTTGTTTGATCTAAAATAAACAAACCCGACCCCATCACATAAACAAATCCTTCATCCCAAGCAAACCCACAGAGTGCTGGGCTGAATAAAGGCCCTTCTGCTCAGCACTGAGAGCATCTCCACAACAGACACCAAACATCTTCCCCTTCACGCAGCTCCAGCTCTGCAGGAATTTAAGAAGTGTGATAGGACAGCTATAAGGAACGGAGCGTAACTGGGATGAGTCTACAAAATCCTAAAGCAGATCTTACTGTGTGGGATTAGATTTGTGCCAGACACAACAAGCACATTTGCCACCCCGAGTCCCCGCAGTGCTCTGTTAATCTCTGCAGGTGTGCCAAGGCAGCTCACCTGTAAAGCAGACATCAATCTAATCTGAGCAGTTACAAAATAATACCTAAGAGCACCTTCTTATTTTCAGAGCTCTTTCTCTTTTAGGAGGCAGAAACAGCCAGAAGGCAATTGTTCACTCTGCAATTTTCCAGCTGGATCTTTAATTGAGAGCCGTACCAGGCTCTTCTATGGGGAGAAGGCACAGAGGCTTTCAGAAGCCACTTCCCTAACAGAGACTTCACAGATTCAGCACCCTGAAAGAGATCCATCTCTCACAGCCATCACCACAGCACTTTCCAGAATAAACTAAGGACAAAGATTCACATGCTAATTTTACTTGTGTCAGCGAGTTCACACTGCAGCAGCACTACCAGCACAGCCATCCATTTTCTTCTGCCAAAGAGCAGTCAGGCACTGGAATGGGCTGCCAGGAAGGTGGTGGGCATCCCTGGAGGTGTTCAAGATACATTCAGGTGTTGTACTGAGGGACATGGTTTGATGGGACAAGGGGAATGGTTTTAAAGTGAGACGGGGGAGGTTTGGGTTGGATATGAGGAGGAAGTTTTTGAGCCAGAGGGTGGTGAGGCACTGGCACAGGTTGCCCAAGGAGGCTGTGGATGCCCCATCCCTGCAGGCATTCAAGGCCAGGCTGGATGTGGCTCTGGGCAACCTGGGCTGCTGGTTGGCGACCTGCACACAGCAGGGGGTTGGAGCTGGATGAGCACTGTGCTCCTGTGCAACCCAGGCTGTTCTGTGATTCCATGATTTGGTGGGGAACTACTGGTGGTAGGGGACCAGTTTGACTGATGACCTTGGGGGTCATTTTCAACCTTTGTGATTCTACGGTTTTGTGACTACAGACACTTTCCTACTCAAGGCCATAAAGGATTGAAGGCTCATTAACGTTAGGCCAACTCCTTTTATTCCTGCAGAGCAAACAGGCCCAGGATGCGTACCAGCAAACTGTCTCTCCAGCTCTGCCACAGACCTCAGCAGCCACAAAACATTCAATTCCCATTCCTACCAATCACTGCTGAAGGACAAAGACCGATGGCAATGTGGGTAACAACAGCACCAAAGCAAAGCTCAGTGCACATCTCAGCAGCATTCAGCAGAAAAAAAGTAACGCTGTATGCTTCCAAGTTGGTCATTCTCCTTGTGATCCTCCTATGAAATCTTGGCAAACCATTGTTTGCAAATATTTGGCGCAATCCTTCCAAAATTGAAAGGCTAAAGCTAGAAATAGACCCCGACCACAAAAGTGCTATTTAGCAACTAATGCAGCACAAGAGATACAAAACAAATACCACATGAGAGGAAAAAAACAAACAAAAAAAAAAGCCAAATTTTGATGCAGCTGGAGCAAAAGTAAAATAACAAAAGCAACTTCTCAAGTCACAACAGCGTGAGTAAGACTGTTTTGGGAAGCTAATAGAAATAGCTCACCCTCCTGCAGAACAGCACACATGTGTGAGCACATAAGGTGCCACAAACCAAAGCATGTCCATGAAGCTGTGGACATGCTTAGAACTGAGCACACATGGCTGACAGCTTGAATGGCTGGGGTGTAATTAGGGGGAAGTTATGAATAGATAAATAATAAATAAAGATATGTTTGAACGTATTATTAAAGCACGCACGGAAATGGAAGTTAAAAGGGTTTCTTACATAAAAGGGTTATAAAAGGGTTGAAAGCACGTATCAAGATACAGGAAAAAAAATCCCCTCCACTTTAATGGATTATAAATTCAAGTAACATTAAAAGACTGCACATCTTATAGCTGCAAGGGCATTTATCCACTCCTCAGAGACGGAAGAACTCAGGACGTGCAATCCAAAATACCTGAAGGAGAGCAAGAGAGGAATCAGGGAGTTGAACTAATGGAGCACCCAGCCTCTCAGCACCACGAACCCCACCTCATACATCAGAAACACACCAATATCATCTGTTAGATAGACACCTGCATCGTTTGTGTCAGGGAAGCTCCGAGGAATGTCCAACAATTCGCACATAGCAAGGACAGAACTGCCAAGCATTACTCAAGAAATCAATGATTCCGGTCCAAAGTTCTTGACTGTGCTTTCCCATCAAAAATAAAGCAACAAATCCCAAACACGTGCTTTCTAGACTAGGAGGAAAGCATGGCTTTGAAGCAGAAAGCAAGCTGCAAGCCATTTCCACTCTTCTTCAGGACCAAGCCTTCTGAAGCACAGTACAAATCCTCACTGCTTCCTTTTCCTTATTGTCATTTATCTGACAGAACGTAGAGCAATGCAGGCGAAAAACACAGATTTCAGCAGCAAAATCCAATGCTAGCATCGTTATCCTGTGAGTGCCTCCTTAAATTTCAATTCCTCAAAGATACACCAACAGTGAGAGAACCAGGAGGAACCAAACAAAATTGGCTGTGTGAAGGAGACAGGTCTGGGTGTTTTGTGTGGTGTCGTCAGTAAATAAAACAGTGACCAGAATGGAGGGAATGAATGAAAAACAAGTTATGTAAAGCAAAGAAGATAAAACAAGGTAGAAGAAAGGTTAAGTACAAAATATGTCTTGTACTTACATTGAGTGCAGAGAGGAAATATGATCAGTAATAAAGTGGAAGTGTATCTTTCTGGATTTCACAGCTGCCTCACCCCCTCACACCTTATTTTAACCCAACAGGAGGGGTTTGGTGCTTGTTTGGGGTTTTTTTTTTTTTCATTTTTCAAGTTTTAAGTTGCTTCCTTGACTTGGACTCATCCCCTCATGCAAATGGAGCAACCAGAAAAGAAGAAACGAGCATTTTTGACAGCTTATTCTACAGCTGTCAAACCCTGGTTTCACTTCAGCAGCCTTGTTCCAACCCACCAGGCCGCTGACCTCCCCAGCTCACTTGCTCTTTAAAGCATGGACAGAAAATAACGTGCATGCTATGGAAGTTATAATATCACAGTAAACTAGGCCTTGTGATTGAATTTGTATTTAAAAGGAAGAATGTCTCCCCGATTTTAATGCAGTTGAAAACATTTTCCACCTTGTCATTCCTCTTTGTTTTGTTACATACGCAAAATTTCCTCTTAGCATGAAGTTCCCAGGATATCCCCAGTTGGAAGGGACATCACACAGGGATCAGCCCAGCTCCTGAGTTACTGCATCTCAGCACTAACTCAGCTGCCACCAACATGCATCCTCAGCATCCTTCTTGTCCTCTGAACACTGTGATGGAGGCTGACGATCCACACGCCTGCTCAGTGGAAGGAACAAGATAAGATCCTCACGAAGCTACAGCAACAAAAACCAAAAAGCAGACCTGTAAATCAAAACAGATCCCAGCCTTAAGCAGAAAGCCAAAGCTGTCACATGTAATACTACACTTGCTATAAGGTATCCTGAAGACATGATGTACCCTGCGAGTGTATTCCACCTCAGGAAGTTTAAGATAGCATAACTGCCCTTCTGTGCACAAAGCCACTGGAGACTGAACTCGCACAGCCAAAGGGCAACCACACAGGGATCACATGCAGATTCCACTTTGGGCTGCCCTCGGCCAAAGAAAACGATGCACATGGGTGAAGCAATGAAATCAGAAACCATGAGAGAGTAGGAGGGCCAAAGCTGTCACGTCTAGATGAACTCAGCGCCCACTGAGACGGCGCTGCATCGGAGCTGTCGAGGACACAGCTGGCCTCACACCTCCCCATGGCAAACCCAGCGCCTGGCTGACATGCAGCATTCCCTGCTGGCTGCAGGAAGCACTGAGGCTCCTAGAAATAGAGGCAGCAGCTGCTTCATCTCCCTCCCAAGTTCATCATTTTGTCGTTTCATGGAGAAAAGCCACAGCCCGCTGCTCTCCTCCTCCCAAACTCAACCCCCAGAAGTGACCTTTGCTGCCCAACCAGCCCAGCCCATCTCAGGACATCTCGGTCTATGAGCTGGACAAACCTCAGAATTTGCAGAATGAGAAAGAGACAACGTTTCTGTTTCTGACCCTAAAAAGGCCATCAGTTGTGGCTGCTGAAGTGACAGCAGACGATGAAGCTCAAACTGCCCTCTCCATCCTCAGAGCTCTGCCCCCAGTTTGGCACTGGGAGGAAAAGTGAAACCAGGCTCTGTAGACAGGAAATGTTTGGCAAAGTTTTAAAGGCACGATGATAATTAGAAGTGTACTCGATTGCTCCTGCAGTGACTTATGCCTCTTCACAATGATCCAAGCAGTTGACTGTCAGAACTCAAGCACTGCTTTGAATTTCAACACCGACATGCCCAAACCTCTGATTTGGATTCCTCCAAGGCCAGGCTGGATGTGGCTCTGGGCAGCCTGGTCTGCTGGTTGGCAGCCCTGCACACAGCAGGGGCTTGAAACTAGATGAGCACTGTGGTCCTTTTCAACCCAGGCCATTCTAGGATTCATGCTGACCAGGTATTTCGGCTATGCAGACACGCTCAGCACACCCAGGAAGCCCTCAGGAAGTGCTGATACGACAGAAGTGATGCCCACAACACACAGTCTGGTTCAGCTGCCTCCCTTCACAGTACCCTGCTGTTATCCTCATCCCAGCAATGGAAATTGCCCTCTTAATACAGGCAGTATTTCACATGCTTCTTCAAAAGAAAAAGGCATCTCAGATAGCTTAAATTGAGTCCTACCCCCCTCTGAGAGCCCAGCATGTACTGTGAGCAACACAACAAACACTCTCCCTTTTACCCCCTGCAGGCTAAACTCATCACAAGAAAAAATTTCAATTACTGCTGTTTTCACACCCTCCATAAACACAGCACAAATACCTGACGCTCACGCTTTAACACTTTACCATTTATCTTCCATCAAGATTAACGACTGCATCCTCGGGAGGTCATCATTCATCTCTTATCTTGCACGTCCACATATTAAACAGCAAGTGAAGGCAAATGGAACACTGTTCTCTATCAGCAAGCAGCCATACTTGCAGATGAGAGCAGAACAAAACCACTGCTCCAGCTTCTTCGAGCAGATCGTCAAATTCCAGTCAATATTTGGCTTTACCATCTCTCAGCCTTTGCTGTTCCTTCTCACTGACCCTGGAGGTAACTGCACAGTGTACAGCTTGGCATGCACAGCGCCCCTTGGGCAGCGTGCTGCTGAAAAACACCAAACACACAACTCCAGATACTCTAAGTAGGGCATGAATGTGATAAATGGATAAACCATCCAGAGTAAGTTCATCTGTTCTGCGCCTAATTAGAAAGGGAGCAAGCCATCAAACAACCTCTTGGCAGAGATAGCCACAATTTATCTCTTTAGCACATACAGCCAGAATAAACTTGAATATACTTAACTTACATCTGAACACACATTTCTGCATTTCTACTTAGGGGGAAGAAACAATGCCTTTAATGCTGCACGAGAAAGCAAGTTCAAGGAGGTAACATCAATAAAGACAACAGAGCCCTGCAAAGACCTCCTCTCTTCAGCAGCTGCCTCGCTGGAGCACCTCAATGCTCACATCTCAACAAGTCCAAATCTAGCTGTGTACAGCTGAAAATGTGCTTCATGCAAGCAGAGAGAAAACATCAGCCTTCTCTCCAGAGCCCCACTCCCACCTTTTTAATGCTTCTGTGAGGACAAGTCTCCTTTGGAGCCTTTTGCCTGGGACTTGGCAGGGCCAGGAGCACCCACTGAACAGACTGGCCTCTGAACCAAGCCCTGACTGAAAGCGGGCAGGAAGCAATTCCTGGCTCACCTGCAGTGGGTGGGACAGCCCACAGAGCGGGGTCTTCATTTTGCCACCTTGGGCTCTTTGAGGGGCAAGGATGGTCCTTGCAGGCTCTACCCATTGGATGAAATCAGTAACTGTGGGGTGAAGGAATTTCAAAAGATGAAGTGCAAAATGGAAAACTCCCTGCACTAAATGCAGAATTTCTCCATCAAACTAGGCAAGGAACTGCCAGCAGCTCAGACCTCTGTGTGACAGAGCACTCCTGCAGGACAAATTGGGAAGAGGCAAGTTTGGTGCTCAAAATGATGGCACTGGGCACTACCCAGCAGATGGAGACAGCAATTTTATAGAGCTGGTTACATGGAAATGGAGTGGGAAAGTATCCTGCCCTTCTCACTGAGCTTTTACTGAAATCCCAGGACGTGCTCACAGTAATGAAAACTGCCATGAACCACAAATCAGAGGTCCACCAAACCTTGAAAGTGGCCTCATTGATAGGAAGAATTCCAAAATTTGGAGAGAATTAAAGTATTCTGATTCTTTGAAGAAATATAAAACCTGGGATCCTAACAAAAAGGCAAAGAAAATCTTTGAGCAACTTTTATGTATGCAGAGACCAACCCATTTCACACACGGAATCACCGTCTGTTGATGCTGCCTCCTCTCTTCATTCACAGCTGTAACCAAGAAGCAAGGTGCCAAACATGAATAAAGGTAGCAAGCGTGGTTGTTTTCCCAGCTGCAGGAAGGGCGGACAGTTGCTGGTGTCAGCCAGAAAAGCTGGCAAACTCCATGCTGGCCTTGTGAGCAGGAAAAGCTGCTCTACAGGACACAGCTGATCTGTGTGTCACACACCTCTCCTGATGCAAGCTGGAAACTCTCAGCCACCTCTTGCTACAAGTTTTTCAGCCAGAGGGTGGTGAGGCACTGGCACAGGTTGCCCAAGGAGGCTGTGGATGCCCCATCCCTGCAGGCATTCAAGGCCAGGCTGGATGTGGCTCTGGGCAGCCTGGGCTGCTGGTTGGTGACCTGCACACAGCAGGGGGGTTGAAACTACGTAACTGTGCTTCTTTGCAACCCAGGCCATTCTAGGATTACGTGATTCTATGAAGTCCTGGTCACATTCAAAGTTATCCGGATGAGCTGGCACTAAAAACAACTACTGCATCTCCTGGGGCTGAAGCTGAAGTAGATACTGATGTGCAAACACAACAATCTTTCACCTGTTCCTCCTTCTCAGAGATTTCCTCTGCTCTTGTGGTGTTTCAAAGGGGATGCAGAAACCGCACCATGCACTTGAAAGAGAGCTCTGAGGTGGAAGGCAGAAAGGCACAGCACACATAAAGCACCTCCAGTGTTCCAGACTGCTCTGCAACAAGGTGTGCAACACACAGGCACTGAACCAACACGCCCTCATTCCCTCCTTCCTGTGCACATCCACAAGACATTAAAGCCTCCCTGGATTGTTCCATAAATAAATGAGAAAAAAACTAAAATCACCGACCCAGCAGAACGTCTCCTGAAGGACAAGCTCCAGGTAACAACACTGCAGCAGGAGGCTACAGCAGAACCAAGGCTGGTGCCACTCAGACATTAAACCCAACAGAACAGGCCCTCAGCTCCCCTATGACTTAAGAGATGCTTTAGTGCAAGGCAAACAATGCCTATAATCCTTGCAGACATGTGCTGTCAGCACACTTTACATTGCTTCCTATACCATCACTACTGCTGGCACCAGCAGTTGCCTTTCTGGACACAGCCCTGGTCCAGCTGACAGAAGCATACTGAAAGCTGCTGCCACACTTCCTTCAGCTCCTCTCCTCTGATACCTGGGAGGACAACTTTTCAAAAAGACACAGAAAAGAGACCAGACCTTATTTTTAAGATTTTGGACACTACTTGCTTTTCAGAATCAGGGAAGAATCGGCACAGGGAGACATGCTCACCTCTCTGCACTGAACCTCCACAGAACGGTGGCAGAGCCTCAGGGCTCAGCAGGAGGCAGAGGTAGGAGAGCTCCTAATGATGTCAGCACATTGCTGGACAGAGGATTCTGAGGTGAGAGCCATCAGACCAGAAACAAATCACAGATACTCCCACACGGATCATGCACTTGTTTCAAAAGGCATCGCCCTCAGCTAGACACTGAGTCTGGGTCCTCACGTAGCATTAGTGGGAAATACAGGTACACAGGAGGTGATATTTCAACCCAAACAGCTTTGAATGTTACACAATCAAGATGCTTATTAAGAAGAAATCAAGGATTACAAATGGAAAAGCAAAGGCTTCCCTCAGTTCCCAAATATCCTAAAAGTGGGTGTCAGCAAGCCTCTGAGTAACTCAGTTCTCAGCAGTATGTTCTGTTGCACACACATGTATCAGTACTTACTGACTGCATCCAGAAGAGAAGCATGCAACTTCCCAGAAGAAAACATCCACAACAGCAGGAAGAAACTTGGCAGCAGCTGGTCTGATGCCATTCTAAACACCCTTCACATGGAAAAACAAGAACATGCAGACTTCATGCATGGCTACAGCAAACACTGCTAACTGTAAGCTTGGAGATGGAGAGGAAGAGAAGAAATCTCTCCATGTGATAAAAGCTTATGGTAATTTATAGACGTAAGCAATGTGTGTGCACCAGGAATAGAAGCACAGAATCAGGGACGGCCAACCCAGTTGGTCCACAGCTGCAAAAATGTACTCACAGAAAGTCTGAAGTATCTGACTGAAAACTACCAGAGCCATAGTGGGGCACTGGTAGTGAAACAAAGCCATTCCACTTTTGATCCGTTGACTTGAAAAAGCAAAATGTTTTAACAAGCAAGTTAAAGACAAACTTTTGTTTTCATAGTGAGGAAAAGCGTCTGGCTGAGTTGATCCAACTTCATTGCTCAGTATCTCCCTGCAGCAATCAGAGAGCTGTCAGAACAACACAGGGTGCTTCTGAGTGAATGCCATCAACTGGTGCAGGAGATTAAAAAGCACCCTAGAGAATAAGAAAAAGACTTAGCGGAGGAAAGGGGAAGGAATGAAACTTCTGTGATATTTACTAAAAACGTGTCTCCTTTACAGGCATTTTCTGCTATTAATTTGGTACATTTGTCCCCCACGGCTTCAGCCAAACCAGAGCATTCAAAAACACTGCTCACATCAACCATCCTTTTGCTCCCCTTCTTCAATATTGAAGATCACTACAAACTCCGGGGCGCCTGCATGAGACTCCACGAAAAGCAAAGCCTTGCTTAGCTAGGAGAGAATGGGAGAGAGGAGACAGCAAGGGAGCAGGACTCACGTGTGTAGTGATGGCTTCCATTTCCCTTCTGTGTCCAAGGGGTGATTTGCAGACATGATTCAGCTTTCTGTCCTACAACACCAGGCAGCTGGACAGCTTCTGCATTACCCACATGCAGTGGCTATTCCAGTACCACCACAGAGGTACACAACCCAGCTTGGATTGTTTTTAAACACTGCTTGTACACGAGTACAGTGGGCAGACAGAAATCTGGCTGGGAAAGCCAAATGAAGACTTCAGCTTTGCAGTGCTCACCTCTGCAGAGCTCAGGGGTATGATGCTGAGCTGACAACCATATCACTGGGAGTAAGGGGGAAAAATACCATTATCAAGTTATTAAGATCCACTGAGCACCCATCCCCATCACTATCACCTCTTCCAGAAGTCAGCAATTGAAGATAGGCCTAACGCAGTGCTTTGAGAGAAATTACTGCAATGGGTTGGTATCAGCTCAATAACAGAATCCTCTAATACAAAGCAAAAAAAAACCCTTCCCTGCACAGATGGAACAATGATTGCACTAGGATTTTAATGAGGAGTGCACTCCCACGACTGGTAGGCCCAAACTTGGATCCAATTCCACTTGCTGTGAATAGATAAGAAAATGTTTATTTAAGGATGGTTTCTCCCCCACCCTGAAATGCATTTTGGAGAATAAATATTAAAACAACACCAACAATCCAGCACTTATGAGCGCCCTACAAGCAACCATTGTGTGCCGTGTGACAGAGAAAAAAACACCAAGGCTAAGAAAACACTGTCTAGTTTTAAGCATCCATAGATTTTTAGCAAGGACTTAAGTATGTTTCTGTAAGCTAACAGTGAACACAAATATTTGCTTAACCCCTGCCTCCGACTTCCAGAAAAGAACTAATTACCCTGACAGCTACCAAATGCCCCAAGAAGAATTTGAGGCATGCACCACCACCACCACCACCAAAAAGCAACAGAGACACAGCTCCCACCAGCAGAAGGGCTGCCTCACTTGGGCATCCTAAACCCAACTGTGCCGAAGACACCAGTGACTCATTACAGCAATGGAGCAGAGGAACTGCTTCAGGGGGCGAGAGGAAAATTCCATCTTAATTTAAGAATGCTCTCACAAACCTCGCCTGAGCTCTGAGACATCCCAACAATCAGATATTGACTAAGACAGGCTTTCTATAAACACTGCTGACAGTGCTCAGTGAGCGATCTGTGCTAAGAGCCCTACCATGGACACAGAAAACTCCAAGTACAATGTTTACACATCAGCTGCTTTCAAGAAGTTTACCTTAGATACTTCTAAAATGAACACAACATCAGTGGCTTTTAAAAACGAAGTTGGCTTTGCGTATTTGCCTTCACAGCCTGCACCATCCCATTCACTATTCCCTTGACACAGTTCCTCCCTGTTTGCAAGGCTCTGCAAAAACAAAGAGTGCACCAACGACCTAGAAACAGATGCAGGATTCCTGACTACTTTAAACTCATTAACTTCACACTTGGTTTAGAGGTGCAACAACTCCGTCCAAGGCTTTGATTTACATTTCTCAGGTTGTGCTAGGAGAGGGTTTATCACTGAGACCCCTGCAGAACAGAAGGATGTTTACCAAGACCCAAAGAGAGGAGGTTTGGTGGGAAGGGGGGGTGTTATTTACAGGGCACAGTGCAGTGCCCTGCACCCAGCCAGCTCCGGAACTGGAGGCTATAGGACATGTCAGCACAGCTCTCCACTCATTAGCAGGATAATGAGAAGCAGAATCCATCTCTTTTTTTTCCACTAGGAGCAAAGGGATGACACAGAACACTTCCCTGTGACACAGCCAGTCGCTTTTCACCACGCTGCCCTACGCTGTGCAGCTATACCCAAACAAACCAGCTGAAGGCACGCGATGTTTCAGATTTATGAAACCTGAAATGTCCTTTTTAAGTTTTACGGGCCAGATTTCCCAGCAAAGAAATCATAGAATCACAAGGTTGGAAAGGATCTGCAAGATCTACTAGTTCAACCATCCTCCCATCACCACTGCTACCACAAGCACTAAACCATATCTCACAGCTCCTCAGTTGACTGATCTGCACACAGCAACCTAAGGAAAAAATAAGAATGTAAATATCCATTACCGTGAAAGCAAAAGAGTTAAAAATAACTCCCCGAGGCCATTAGTAACCATTTCAAAGGGGGATGAGAACGCGATCCGACTATAAAACTCCAATTTGAACATTAGCAAACAGCCCTCCCCCAGCACGCAGCAATTACCGGCGCCTTTCATGTGGCACAGCCATGCTCCTCAGTTTGGTCACACCAGGCCCATTTCGTGTACAGTCAGCAGCATTATGAAGTGCAACATCACAGCCATTCTGCCCACGGAGTCCACAAATTCGGACTGCTGACACACGAGCCAAAAACATCACGACAAAAAGAAAGGGCTCACGGAGCCATCAGCAAATGGCCGGGTCGGAAGGGACTCAAAGACCATCTGCCACGGGCCGGGCGCCCCCCAGCTCAGCCGCCCAGGGACCCATCCACGGCCTCAGCGCCTCCAAGGATGGGCACCCACAGCTCCGGGCAGTCTGAGAAAGGCAACAAGGAGGAACGTGGGGCGCCCACAACTCTGTGGCTGGAACCGCTTGAGCAGCACCCGCCGGCTTTCAGCAGCAGCCCAGAAGCGAGCTCCAGCTCCGCTCCAGCTTCCGAAAAGCTTTAATCCGCTTCTGCCTTTCTCGGCTATTATTAACCCCGGGGATAAAGTCGTTAATCGGGAGCTGGAAGCGACGCGCTCCCCGCGCAGGTAAATGCCCTCCGCCTTCAGCATCGGGCGAAGCGCCGCCCGCAGCGCTCCGTGCGGGGCCCGGAGCCGCCGAGCCGGGTGCCGCGAGCCGCCGTCCCGCGGCAGATCCGGGCCCGGGCCCTTACCTTGTACACGTCGCCGTAGGTGCCGCTGCCCACGCGCTGGATCAGCTCGTAGTCCTGCTGCGGGTTCCGCCGCATGATGTCCCCGCTCGGCCGCTCCATGGCGGCGGGCCCCGAGGGCCGCCCCTCCGCTCCGGGCCGCCGCTTAGCGCGGCCGCCGGCCTTCGGCCCTCATGGCTGCGGAGCCGGGAAGTGCCTCCCCCGCCGGGGAGGGGTCTCGGCCGCGGCTGACAAAACAAAGGGAGGGCGAGGGGCGCTGGGAACGTCCGTTGGCCGCGGGGCAGCGGGGTGGAGGTCCCGGCCCCGAGCGGCTCGGCGGCCCTCCGCAGCCAGGCCGCTACGCCCTGCCCTACCCTACCTGCGCGGTCCTTTGTCCCGGCGCTCAGAGAACGCCGCGCTGCCGCCTCCTTCCTCCTCCCTTCTCCTCCTTCCTGCTCCCGCCGCGGCCCCACGCACGCACCGAGCCGGGACGGGACGGCACAGCGCCTCTGCAGCGCCACGGCGCGGCGGGATTCGAACCCGGGGTCCTCAACTCCACGGCCGCCGCCTCCTCCGCCCGGCCGAGCGCTTACGCGGCGCCCGCCCTCACAGCGCCGCGCTGCGCTGCTTCGAGCGGCCGGCGGAGCGAGCGGCGGGATCCTCCGCAATGCACTGCACTGCACTGCACTGCACTGCCTCGGAAAGGCCGCGTCTGGAGCGCCGAGCCCCCGGCTCCAGGCAGACAGGGAACTGCTCCAGACATGGCAGGGATGTGGTGCTGAGAGCCCCCGAGGTGTGAGCTTGAAGGCTGAGGGGGATCTTATCCATACATATCAATATCTGAAGGGCGGGAGTCAGATTAGTGAGGGCAGTGCATTTCTTCCTTCGTGGAAAGCAGCGCTGAGGAATGGTGCCATCTGTCAGAGCTGTGGCATAGCGGAAGGCTGTGGCTGCCTGGAGGACGTGAGGTGATGGGCTCATCACAGGATCACCAAGGTTGGAAAAGACCTTCAAGATCATCCAGTCCAACCATGCACCTATGGCCAATAGTTCTCACTGAACCATGTTCCTCAACACAAAATCCAAACGTTCCTTGGACACCTCCAGGGTTGGCAGCCCATTCCAGTGTCTGACCACTCTTGGAGAAAGAGATGCACCAGGGGAGGGGTGGGTTGGATTTTTACTTCACAGAATGACAGAACGGCCCGGGTTGGAAGGGACCTCAAGGATCACGAAGCTCCAACCCCCCTGTGCCATGCAGGGCCACCAACCTCCACATTTCACAGCAGCCCAGGATGCCCAGGGCCCCATCCAACCTGGCCTTGAACACCTCCACGGATGGACGGGGCATCACAGCCTCTCTGTGGATCCTAAATCTGCCCTCCCTCAACTCCAAACCATTTCCCCTTGTCCTGCTGCCATCTCCCCTTTCCAAGAGCTGACTCCCCTCCTGTCTGCAGGCTCCCTTTAGGTACTGCAGGCTGCACTGAGCTCACCCCGCAGCCTTCTTTTCTCCATGCTGAACAAGCCCAGCTCCCTCAGCCTGTCTTTGTAGTGGAGGTGCTGCAGCCCCCTGCTCATCTTTGTGGCTCCTCTGGACCCTCTCCAACAGCTCCCTGTCTTTCCTGGGGGCTCCAGACCTGGACACAGCACTGCAGCTGGGGCCTCACAAGAGCAGAGCAGAGGGGGACAATCACCTCCTGTCCCTGCTGCCACCTCTCTTCTGAAGGAGCCCAGCACACCATTTGCTTTCTGAGCTGCAAGAGCACGCTGCTGGCTCATGTTCAGCTTTTCATCCACCAAGACCCCCAGGTCCTTCTCTGCAGGGGTGTTTCCAGCAAAAGCAGCTGAAGTACAGCAGAACACCTGAGTAAAACCCACCCGTGGTCTCTGAAATGGCTGTTGAACAATTTAATAGACCAAAGAGCCCAGACACGGAGCAGAGGAATGCTGGAATCCGCAGCGGTATCGCTGCACAGTAAAATCATTAAGGCCTACAAAAGGAGGTGTGAGCACTGAGGTGCAAAAAATACCACATACTCAACGCAGGAAATATGTTTGCAGAAGCTTGCTGGGATGAATGAAATGGATGCCAGATGTATGGGCCTTTTGGTGATTGAGCCTCTTTGGCAGGCAGGCAGCCCAACTGGGCCCAACGCATTGACAAAGCAGCTCAGTGCAGCTTCCCAGGTTAAAATGGAGCCTGTTTTTAGCTTACCGCAGCGCATTTGGGAACTCCACGTGCAGGTACCTGAAACCACACCGCTGATTGCGTCAGCTTTTCCTTCCAAACAGGGGCTCTCCAGCACAACTCATTAGGATTATTGCACCGTTTGAGGTTGAACTCAAAGGCTGCGTGTGCTGACGCTCAGGAATTGCACGGTCACGTCTGATTTTATTGGGCTTTGATTTATGGGCTCATTGGAAACGGTGCTTTTCAGGAGCGGGCTCCAAATGTAAACTGCCTTGCTTCCAGAGAGGCAGGGAAGCACGTGACTGCCAACTTAAAGGGATTCACATTTCATTTCCCCTCGTACTCTGAAAGCTTTCTACATCCTGTATATTCTCTCCAACATAAATACGTCAGTTTTCCTGAACACCCAGCAAATAAAGGAAAGAAAAAAACTATTTACCCTTTAGGGAGCTGTATTTCCTCTGGTGATTTTCAACAAAACAATTACCTCTGCCCTAGAAATTAGCTTCCTGCACTCCTGATAGCGAGCTGTTTGTGTCCTTTCTTTTTCCCTCTTCCTCCGCTGAATGTTTGAACACCACTTTTCATTTTCCAGATTTTCTGCTCCTGTCAAGCCATCAGGTGACAGCACAGGAAAGGCCGTTTCATTTTCCAGTAGCAGATGGTGCATTAAGACTTGGCCTGCTACAGCATTTTGTGGATCCAAGGGCTCTGCAGTGTAATGCAAGAGCTCTTTCATAGACCACAGTTTTGCCTTTGCTGGGTTGGTTACCCTTTGCTTCACACCTAGAGGTTTGGTTTCCTGGAGCATGTTGCCCGTGTTGTGAGCTCCGAAGCTGCCTTATGGTCTGTGCTTTGTTCCACCATCCCCAGCTGGGTCTCAGTCCCTGGTAGAAGCGACACTGTAAAGTGCACATCAGTAACAGCAGCACCAAGTCTACTGATAGAGCCATTCTGTGGCTGCAAGAATGGAGGTAAGAGAGATATACAAAGCATCCAGTCCAAGACATATATCATAGAATCACATATCATAGAATGGCCTGGGTTGCACAGGAGCACAGTGCTCATCCAGCTCCAACCCCTGCTGTGTGCAGGTCGCCAACCAGCAGCCCAGGCTGCCCAGAGCCACATCCAGCCTGGCCTTGAATGCCTGCAGGGATGGGGCATCCACAGCCTCCTTGGGCAGAAGACATGGCATGACACTGCATCCTCCCAGGCACAGATTCTTGAGCACGTGTCCATCTCCATTCTGCATTTACCACCCGAAACCACGTTGCTCTGCTGGTCAAGCACGTTGAGGAATGTGCTTTTATGCAGCTTCGTTC
Organism: Centrocercus urophasianus; assembly: GCF_019232065.1. NCBI lineage: Eukaryota > Metazoa > Chordata > Aves > Galliformes > Phasianidae > Centrocercus > Centrocercus urophasianus. The sequence continues at coordinate 51,025,523 of NW_024884586.1, forward strand.
ATCTGGATGGGTCCCAGCCCTAGTAGGAATGTTAAGTGGTTTTACATAAGGTATTACGTAGGATTAGAGAATGTGATCTGTTTGCACTGTAGTCTTGAGAAGAAGAACAGCGAAGGTTATTTTAATGAGATCTAGCTGGTAACGGTTGATGCGAAGCTGCACCAATTTCTAGCTGAACAGTGCTATAAAAGTGCTTTTTAAAGCAGCATAGGGTGCTGGGCACCTGAACGGCTGCTCACTCTCAAATAGGAAACTGAGCTGTGAAACATCAGCACTCAGAAAAAGAAATCGGCCCTCCTTCTCATGAGATTGCCGAAGCATCTTTAATTTCACATTGTTTAACGATCTCACACTGGAGGTGTTCAAAACTGTCCTGCAAGATTGCTTCATGGTGCATTTGACAACTAAAATAGATGAGATGCACAGCAACAAGGAAGCTGAAGGCACAGTAATCAGCATCAAGGCCTGCGGCTTTCCCCCTCGTCGATTCATGCCATGCACTCTATTTTACATCAGATTTCATTCATTGTTGAGGAGACAAAGTAGGCTCTCAAGAAATGCTGCAGCTTTTTCCCTACTTTTTTTTTTTTTTTTCTTTTAAGTTTATGGTTTGGGTTTTTCAGATTGCTTCTCCTCTCTGATGAAACACACGCTTTTGCTACAACGCACCTCTCTGCTGCCACGAGCCAAGGACTTTCCTGGAGGGTAGGATTGAGGAAGATACCCACCCACTGCCCTATTCCTGGGGATGCCCAAGGCCAGTTGGATGGGGCTCTGGGTGGCCTGATTTGGTGGCTGGCACCTTCCCTGCCCGCAGCAGGATGGTTGGAACTAGGTGAGCTTTGAGGTTCCTTTCCAACCAAAGCCGTTCTGTGATTCTGTGACATAGGAGATGAGCTACTTCCAGGGCAGCTCTCTGACACCAAATCCAGCTCTGCCTGCAGCAGGTAGGATGCTGAGCATACAGCAGCTTCTCAGTGTCACTTCAGGAGCTCACAGTGCCGCTCACACTGCTTCATGCTGATTTCTGTTGGGGGACCCACAGACAACACAGACAGGGCAGGTTTTGCAAGAGTGGAATGACCTCCCCTTATTGGTGCATCCCTTTGGAGCTGGGAGCAGCTGGGATCACAGCCAGCACATGATGGTCAGTACAAAGGATGCCAGAAAAAAAAACAATACCACAAACACGCTAACAAGAGGACCGAAGATATCCTGATGCAGGAGCAGAAAGGAAAGGTTGTTGCTCTGCTCAGGTGCTCTGAAAGGAGAAAAAAGTCACGCAGGGTTGGAAGAACAAAGCCTTCCTAGGCTGCCAAGAGGCACAAAAGTCAAACAAGACCCTCTGCCAGCTTGAAGCCAGCTCCATGGGCAAGGATTTGTTTTCTAGGGAAGGAAGAGGAGTGCAGGTGGCCACGCATTACTCCTGTGTCACCTTGTTTACATCACTGTGTCCCAGGTCGCTCTGCAGCTGAGCATGCTGTTTGCACTCGGCAGGAAGGAAGCCAGGGCAGAGGTGAGCTGGCAGCTTCACCGGCATCGACTGCTCAGCATGAAGATGTGGAGAAATGTGGCTGCTCAATTCAAAGCCACATTAACGAGGGGACTTTCAGAGAGCTGCCTGGAAACCCATCTGCCACCCCTGCTTTGAGGTGCACGAAACCTGGCTGGAGCACACTGCAAGCATCTTGCTGAATCATGCAAGCAGGTAGGATGCGCAGGTATTTTTGCCAAGGCACAGGAGGAGCTGGAACCCTCTCCCTGGGAGGAGGTGTATCTTTGGGGGAAATCCTAGAAACAAACTTGGCACACACAGGCTTTGGCTTGGCCTTAGTGCAGCCACGCTGCAGAAAACAGACCAGCAGGGAAGGATGTTTTGAATAGAGCGTCCATCCATCCGTCAGCGTAGGAGAGAAAGAAAGAAAGAAAGAATTAAAAACAATATTGGAGATACATGGGAAGCTGGGCTCAGAAGAGCTTTTACTGACCTTTACAGAGAAATATGAGGAAGGAAGAGGAGTCTGGGAAGGCTGTGGTTCCTCCTGCAAAACCGGTATTGTCTGAATCCATGGCTGAGAGTGGGATATTTTGTTCCAGTTCAGCAAAACCTTGCAGGAGTCCTGAGGGTGTCGTTTGGGGTGAGGGACCGACTGGGAACTGGCCTGGTGGTCTAAATCAGATTAGAATTGCATCTGTTTATTGCAGGCCTTGTGCAATTGCTTGTTGTTCCTGACCAGCAAACCCAGCTGTCCCCACATGCACTCTGAGGTTTCTCTGCTTGAAGATTTTGGCTGATATCTCCTTTATCTCAATCACTTCTTATCTTCTTAACTAGTTCCTTCAGTTTACAGAGCACCTTCCAGAGGAAAGCCCTCCCCACAGAGCGATTAAACAAGTTAATTAATTAACTGCTGAAATTCCATCTCCTCTATGAGTTAAATGGCTCTGTTACAGCTCTGGTGTGCAGTGATGTTAACAGAAGCAAAGAGAATTCCTCCGGTTGCAATCTCCATGTATATGTGGGTGGTCGTAACACAGTTTGGGGTGAGAAATAGGAACCGCAGGAACAGGAGGATTTCCTAAGCAACAGGGATCTGCTTTGCTTAAAAATACTTCAGTAAAGGGGAAAGAAAAGCAGAAATTTGAGACAGGTTTCAGCTTTCAAGAAGGGGCGAAACGCTGATTTTGTTTTATTCCTTTTTGCTATTTCCTAGGAATCTTGGCCTCTTAACCCGAGAGTAAGGACACAGCAATGAAAAGCGATGACAAATCTCTGCCACAGAGGAGTGTAAGTGCTTAGGAGAAGCACAGCTAAGGTCTGAATCCTGTGCACTTTCTCATGAAATTAAGCAGAAGCAGCGAAAAAGCAAACAGTGAGCAGGCAGAAGTGATACGAACAACTGTGGGGAAGGGGGAAAAGGGCTCCAGAACCTCATACAGCAGCGTGGGAACAGCCCTGGATGGGATGGGAAAATAGGGACCCTCTGAGCAGCCCCCAGAGTGCAGTGACACCTGAAGCAGAGCAGAGATTGTGCAGCACCCACCCGGCTCTTACATAAGCATTGCACAATGCTTCTGCTCACGAAGGATGAGGATGGGAAAAGCAATGGTAAATGCTGCTGTGGTAAGTGGGCCAGGCGAGGCAAGGTGAATTATGAAACTGCCCCCGTGAGCAATGTGCTTTATTGGGTTTAAATCCAGGTTTTCTGCTCATTCTGTGGCCTTTTCAGTGCTGCATCCTCCAGCGCTGCAGCTTGCTGGCCCCACGGCCATGCTCATGTTCTGCACGGCACTTTCTCTTTTTGCCTTTCCCCCATTTGGCATTGTTTTTCCTTAAGAATCCTTCCACTGTGTGCCTGCTCAGCCCTGAAATTGACTCTTTGTGAGCTGCTCGGGCAGCAAGAATTTAAGGATGCTTCCGAGGGAGGGCTCCTCATGGGTGGAAATATGAAGGCAGGAAGAATCAGAGAACGACTTGGGTTGGGTTGGGTTGGAAGGGACCTCACAGCTCCCCCAGCCCCACTCCTGCCCTGGGCTGGGTGCCCCCCAGCTCCGGCTGCCCAGGGCCCATCCACAGCCTCAGGCACCTCCAGGGATGGGGCACCCACAGCTCTGGGCAGCGCCAGGGCCTCACTGCCCTCTGAGGAAAGACGCCACCATGGAAAGTGAAAGTGAAAAATTGCCCGTAAATGGGGCAAGACAATCTTGACCTAAGCTGCAGTTCTCAAAAGCAATGAGGAAAGCAGGACCAGAGCCCATCTTGGCTTAATTAGACTTTCAAATTAACACATCTCCTTTCCATCCTCCTTTTTTTCTTTTCCCCTCTCCATTTCCCAGCTGCTTTTTTTAAACTCCTCTTTCAACCTATTTGAACTCTGCATGTCTCCAGCACAAGAAATCCCCTCTTGCAACGCCGTCTGCTTCTTGGGCTGCTTCAAAGAATCAACAGGCTTTATTTTATATATATACAAAATCATAGTATCACAGAATGGCCTGGGTTGCAAAGGAGCACAGTGCTCATCCAGCTCCAACCCCCTGCTGTGTGCAGGTCACCAACCAGCAGCCCAGGCTGCCCAGAGCCACATCCAGCCTGGCCTTGAATGCCTGCAGGGATGGGGCATCCACAGCCTCCTTGGGCAATCTCCATTTGTTGAGGGCTTAGCTCCTTTTCCCATCCTTCTTAGGTTCTGTCTGTGTTGTCCCCCTGCGATCAATGCAGGCCATACCTCAAGAGCTGCACTGCGCTCCCTTCAGAAGGGCAGCACATAGCTGTGGTCCTGGATCCATCAGCAAGCCTTACCAGCAGCCATACACCAAGGGCCAGGCTGATCACTGGTCACATTTTGCACCTGGGTGTTGCCACGCACTTGTGCTGAGTCACCATTTCCAAGAGCAATGGATCAATCCCAAACACCAAGGGTCAGAGCAGGGGGAAGTCTGGTGGGTGATACAGAGTCACAGAATGGCCCAGCTTGGAAGGGACCTCAAGGATCACGAAGCTCCGAACCCCTGTGCCATGCAGGGCCACCAACCTCCCCATTTCACAGCAGCCCAGGCTGCCCAGGGCCCCATCCAACCTGGCCTTCAACACCTCCAGGGATGGACGGGGCATCACAGCCTCTCTGGGCAGCTGTTCCAGCACCTCACCACTCTCACAGCACACAACTTCCCCCTGACATCCAACCTCCATCTGCTCTCCCTCAACTTCAAACCATTTTGCTTGTCCTGCTGTTATCACAGGGGAACGGTTTTAAACCAAACGAGGGGAGATTTGGGTTAGATGTGAAATTCTTCATGCAGAGGGCGGCGAGTCCCCGGCACCGCGCACAGCCGTGGGCGCCCCGTGCCTGGAGGTGCCCGAGGCCGCGGACTGGTCGGGGCAGCTGAGCCGTGGCGCACCCAGCCTACAGCAGGGCTTGCGTGGCGATGTCCGTTCCCAGCCGCCCTTTGTGCGATCGCTGAGCCGCACCTTTTTGCGGCCCGGCCTCCCGCAGGCTGAACGCACAGACGTACAGCAAGCAGACTCCGTCCCCCGCCGCCGGCGCTCCCCGCGGGGCCGGGCCGGGCCGTGCTACGCCGTAGCGGGCGGGGATGCTGCCGGCGCCCCCGCCCGCCCCGCTCCACCGCGGCAGCCGCGCCAGACGCAGCGCGGCTCGGAGCCCGCACGGAGCCTCCCGCAGCCGCCCCGCGCCATGGCCCGGAACCGCAGGGAGAGGAGCAGCTGGGGTGAGCGGCGGGCCGAGCGGGGGGCGACGCGTCCCGGTGGCGGTCGAGGAGGAGGAGGAGCGGGGGAACGGGGGGGCACGGCCGCGGCCCGCCGCTGCGCCGAACAATGCCGCGGGGCGGGGGGCGCGCCCGGCTCCTCCCGGGGCTCGGCTCGGCCGGCGGGGCGGGGCGGGGCGGGCGGTGCAGCACGGCGGGTCCGGGGCAGGGGAGGCGGCCGGGGGCTGCGGCCGGCGGTCGGGCCTTGTGTGTGTGTGTCCGTCTGTCTGTCAGACGTCTGTCAGCCCGCGTCCGTGCGTTGGATGCTGGGGATGGGGGCCGTGCCGTGGGGCCGTCCCGAGCGGCCGCCGCCCTCAGCCGGGGCCCGGCCTGCGTGGCTGTCCGCCTGTCGGCATCCCCGCCGTCCCTTCGGAGCCCCGCGGCCCCGCACGCAGCCAGCCCCGTACCCGCGGCTCTCCGCGTTTCTCGGTGTGCCGCAGCCCTGCGAAGAGGGGCCGCTTCCACACCGCCTGAGCCCTGGGAGCTTTTAGCATTGCCAGGGAAGAGGAGGAGGAAGAGGAGGAGGAGGAGGAGGAGAAGGAGGAAGTCTCCCGGCCGCCTTCCTGCAGGCCTTCCCGTCTCCCAGCCGCCTTCCTGCGGGCAGGAGGGGAAAACTGCGTCCCCCTGCAGCCCCGGGGTCCCACAGGTGCCCCATGCACACAGCCTGGCCTTCACCTGCCCTGCTTAAGGCCTTCCTCACCCGGTAGAAATTCAGCTCAGACGGCGTATAGCTACTGTTTAAGGCTGCAGGAGGCATGATGTGTCATTCCCCGTGTTCCGATCCCTGTAGTAAGGCATCAGAGCTCACAGCACCCTGTCTGCAGGTGAGCGGAGCTCTGATGTTTAGATACACAAATTAGGTTCTAATTTGGATAGATGAGTGGAGTATTTCCCATGGTAATGATTAATGGCTCGGGGACGTGTTTGCAGAAGCATACAGATAACGGAGGCTGTGATTGAAGCCAACGGAGCATGCGGTGTTCTTTTTGCAGGAGGAAATAAGCAGTGTGTGCCTGATGAGGGCTGTGTGTAACCATGACTGTGCAGGAAGGAGCTCAGACCTCGGGTAAACGGGGCTGACAGCTCGCAGCCAACACTGTGACATTCTCAGCTGTGTCTCACACGAGTGTCTGTCCCGTTTTTATGCGGGTTGAGCATTGCACGCACGTACGTGTGCTTGCACTTTCCCTTTGCATCTTGATGGTGTGAGAAAAAAATGCACGTGATGTCAAAACAGATTTAAATGGAGAAAAAAAGCCATCCCAGGAGGTATAGGCTTGGTCTAGCAAAGCAATTAGACACGTGCCTGGTGTGAGCATACTGCTAAGCCGTGCTGTAGTGAAATGAGGTCTGTTGCTGGTTTGCTTCTGGGTCAGCTCTGCAAGAATCCGGAACCTCATGTGGATTGATCACCTTTCATCCATCCACAGACCAAACACAGGGCGTTCCTGGAGTGATTTCCCAGCACTATGCCAGGCTGCTTGACATTGCAATTAGTGCGAGAGCCAGATGCTGTGTTTTTTAGTACCAAACGGCTCCCTTTAGTAGATGCCTGCATGTATACGGCAGCAGCTCATCTGAAAGATGGGTTTTGTCAGCTGCCTGCATGGTGATATCCGTCTGTGAGGTGACTTCCAGTGCCTGTTTCTCAACCTGTCTGCTAAAAGAGCTCCTGGAGTGGGTCCAGAGGAGGGCCACTAAGATGATCAGAGGGCTGGAGCACCTCTACTATGAGGAAAGGCTGAGGGAACTGGGCTTGTTAGCTTGGAGAAGAGAAAGCTCCAGGGAGACCTCATGGTGGCCTTCCAGTGCTTGAAGGGAGCAGATAAACAGGAGGGGAACGGCTGTTTGTGAGGGTGGGTGGTTATAGGACAAGGGGAATGGTTTTAAAGTGAGACAGGGGAGGTTTAGGTTGGATATGAGGAGGAAGTTTTCCACCCAGAGGGTGGTGAGGCACTGGCACAGGTTGCCCAAGGAGGCTGTGGATGCCCCATCCCTGCAGGCATTCAAGGCCAGGCTGGATGTGGCTCTGGGCAGCCTGGGCTGCTGGTTGGCGACCTGCACACAGCAGGGGTTGGAGCTGGACGAGCACTGTGCTCCTGTGCAACCCAGTCAGTCTATGATTCTATGCAGGAGGGGTTTCAATCTCCTGCCTTCCAGGCAGTAAGTTCAGTCAGTAAAAACACGACACTGTTTTGGAATGGATCAAACTTTGTCCTAGTTCCTAGTTGTTAGGCAGCCTGAAAGCTGCTCACTGCAACCCTCCACCTTTGTTTCATAAAAACAATTTGCTTTTTTTAAAGATCCCGGAGTGAATTGAGGTGAGCAATTGCACAGCACGCAGAAGGAATTGCTTCCAGCCAGCTACCAAGGCTGTGTTACTGCTGCACCTCCCCGCCTGGTCGTGCAGGGGCACGTTGTGCATCTGGCACAGGGCTTAGCCCTGGGCAGGAGGTCAACGTAAGGCTGTGCATCATTGGAGGCTCTCTTACAAACGTGCTAAGTGGTGCAGAGAGCTTACAGCTGCTGCTAGCTGTGGGATGGATGGCTGGGAGAGCTGTGTATGGAGAAATCATAGAACCATAGAAAGGAACCCTAGAATGGCTTGGATTCGATCTTAGAGATCATCTAGTTCCAACCTCCCTGCCTGAGAAATCACACAGTGTTTTCGTCAGAGAAGGGGATCCTGCTTCTTCCTGGTCTGAATCCCGGTGGGTGCAGTATTACAAAGCTCTGCAGTGTGTGGCAGTGGTAGTTTTTTCTGAGATTCCTTGTGCTTTTCACCTGCACCACTTGGCTCCCTCTGCTGTGGCAAAACCACTCGAGATCTCTGCTCCCAGTCACTCATTTAAACAGCTCAGACGAGTACAAGGTATGTGAAATCTCTCACTGCCCATCATGGCACGTGTTGCAATCCAAACGACCAGCTCGTCAAGAGTTCAGTTTCAAAACCATAAAGAGGATTACAGAGGTTCCTGGTCAGGCTTTTCAAACTGGACTTGAGCTTCATGAGGGCTGTTCAAAGGGCCTGGCTGTCAGGAGGGGCTGAAAGCAGCTTCTGGAGGAAAGATTTTCTTCCAAAACAGACCAGATTGAGTTCATCAATGCCACACTTTCTGCATGTACAGAAATGGGTTCAACTGGAAAAAAAAAGGGGTGATTTTTGGGTACACATATTATATATATATTTAGGTAATATTGCTAACAGCCTTTTTGTTTGTCGTTTTTCTTGTGACCCTGGATGCCATGTGTCTCCTGAAGAATGAAAGCTGAGGCTTTTCAGGCAGCTGGGCCTTTGCACAAATGCTACCAGAGATGAGAAGTTTCACAACAAAATTGCTAGCCTGTAACTGAGAAGGGAAGATGAGGTGTTGGGGCTTGTGAGTGAGCTGAGCCAACACTGCAAGCGAGAGCCCCAAATCCCTAAGCAGCTTTTGGTCTTTGTGTGCCCAGGGTTTTGAGAGGTAGCATTGCACAAAGAATGTGAACAGCAGGGTGTGAGTCAGTCGGAGATGAGCAGGAGCAAGCCCAACCTTGCCTCTCCTGTGGAGGAACAAAGATGTGCTGAGCCCTGAGCACAGTGCAAGAAACACGTAGCTGTGACACGCAGGAGCGTGGTTAGTGGGCATGGCGGTGATGGTTAGCCTTGATGATCCTAGAGTTCTTCTCCAACCTTAATTATTCTACGACTCTGTATTCATAGGCACCAGGAATCGTGTGAACCCCCCTGCACCAAATGCCTGCAGCCACCTCCAGCTGTGCTGTGAGGCAGAGGCGTGCTGTCAGCTCTGCAAGGCACAGTGTGCCAGTGGATCACCTCCAAAGCCACCTTGGACTGGGGCGCTCCAGCTCCTTGTGTCTTGGAGAAGTGTTCTTGTTTGCCAGCAGGGAAAGGAGGAGTGAAGTTTCCCAAGTGGGGTAGAGGCTCACGAACCTCTGTCAAGCCAGCACAATGTATTTTAAGCGCTCTGTTTTGGAGAAGCGTTTGTGCAATGTGCATTTCAGCCACTGTGTCTCACCTGTGTGTGGCTGGACTGAAACGTGGTTAACAGTCCTAGAACTTCTATCTGAGAAACAGCTGATGGCCTTTGGGTAATGCTGTCTTAGAGATGCACTTTTGACAAACAGATAGGAGTCAAGTTCCTTCTGAACGTCGCCCACTTAGCTTTGAAATTGGCCGGTCCTGGCATGGGCATAACCACAGAACTGTCTCACGTGGCCTCACATTTCCTGGGAAACTTCTAGGAAGGAATCTCTGTGATCTGCCTTCTTCCCAAAGAAGTTGGTGTGCCTGTGTCTCTGAAGCTTGCCAGCCCTGGGAGCTCTGCTGATGGGTGTTCTGTTGTTTCAGAGCTAGCTGAGGCACAATAGTTCTGTGAGAGTAGGAGATGTTGTTTTCACTTTGTATTTTGGCATTTGAGATACATCTGTCTTAACAAATGGTTTGGTGGCTAGTAATCATTCCAGTTCTTCACAGAACCACGGAATCATAGGGGTTGGAAGGAACGTCTGGAGATCCCCAATTCAACCCGCTGCTAAAGCAGCATCCTTAGAGGAGATTGCACAGAAAGCATCCAGGAGGGTTTGAATATCTCAGAGAAGGAGACACCACCACCTCTCTGGGCAGCCTGTTCCCATGCTATGTCACCTTACAAAGTAAAGAAGTTTTTCCTTGTGTTCATATGGAATTTCTTGTGTTCCAGTTGGTGCCCATTGCCCCTTGTTCTGTCACTGGGCACCACTGAAAAGAGCCTGGCCCTATTCTCATCACATCCACCCTTAGGTATTTATATTCATTGATGAAATCCCTTCTCAGCCTTCTCTTGTCTGGGCGAACAGCCCTAGGGCTCTCAGTCTTTCCTCATAAAGGAGATGCTTCAGGCCCTGATCATCTCTGTGGCCCTCTGCTGGCTTTCTCCAGCAGTTCTGTCTGCCTGGAAGTGGGGAGCCCAGCACTGGGTGCAGTGTTCCAGATGTGCAGTTGGGAATAAGAACATCCCTTGACCTGCTGCACTCTCTGTGCAGTGCATCCCAGGATATCATTGGCCTTCTTGGCCATCACGACACACTGCTGGCTTATGGTCAACCGTTGGTCAACTGTTGGTCAACTGCTGGTCAACTGCTGATCATCCAGAACACCCAGATCCTTCTCTGCAGTGCTCCTTCCTGGCAGCACATCAGGATGATGTGGTTATTTCTCCCCAAGTGCATGACCCTACACTTGCCTTTGTTGGATTTCATCAGGTTCCTCTCTGCCTGACTCTCATGTGTTGGCGCAGCCTTTTGGTGTGACAGCTGCTCCTCCTTGCTTCATTTAATCAGATGAATGTGTGCTCCATCCCTTCATCCAGATTAAGATGTCAGAAGAGCCTGGCCCCAGTGCTGACCCTGGGGAACACTGCTAACTCGTGTTTCTGCTAGCAACCTTCCACCTGGGAGTGTTGTCAGAGTAGTCACACATCTCCCTAATCTGTCTGCCTTTGGAAGAAGGAGCTGAGCTGGCCGTGCCGTTCTGATGCCAGCTGGATGTCTCAGGGCTGGCGGGATGAAGATGCAGGGCCAGTTCTTTGCATAATGCTGGTGGATGGATGAAGAGGGCTCTGCCCAGCCTGGCAGCCCTGTTTGCCCTCCCGAAGGTGTTGGCTCCCTGGAGCAGCGCTGTCTAGACAGACACCTGGCAGCTCCGCACCTGGGGAGTTTGCTAATTCCCTTTGTGCTTTGGGATGCAGCTGTGCCCCTCTGCACTTGGGAAGGAGAGCTCTCCACTGAGCCTCTGTGCAGGACTGATACAGGTTGCAGCACTCCCTCCACCTTAGCTCTCCAACGGATGCTTTGTTTCGGTGCTTTGTTTCTTGTTTTCCTTCATTAGCGTGCTAAGATGCTGAGCTCTGTGCAAGCCTCTCTCACAGAGGTGAGGATCTCTGGTCCCCACTCAGAATGGCTGCTGTCTTTTCCAGCCTTTTCTGATCCTTAGCTGACGGTTGCATGGTGCAGTTAGCTCAGCACGAGCGGAGCCAGCAGGACTCGTGTGTGGGAGCTGGAAGGGGTAAGTGCCAGGGATGCCGTGGCCTGGAGATAGATGGCTTTCTCTGCCCAAGCTGTTTGCATGGGGCAGATAAGCTTTCTGGCAGCTGGAGCCCTCTGGAGAACGCACCGAGGGATCCAGGCTGAGCGTGATCTGTTCTGTGTTTGGCTCGTGGAATGGGTAGCAGCACTGTGATACGTTTGTAATGCAAACAGCCGGGGCAAAAACAGCCTCAGAAAGGATCCACACAGCTATCGCTGCTGACTGAATTAATCCCCGGAGGGCTGCTGATAAGCAACCAAATCCCATCAATACAGACATGGCTCATTCCAGAGAAAGAACCAGTTAGAGATCATAACATCACAGAACCCGAGCTGGAAGGGACCCATAAGGATCACTGAGCCCAACTCGTGGCTCCAGATGGAACCGCTCAAAAATTAAAGTTAAAAAGGTTCAACTGTTAGACTTCTGTTTTCTCTCCTTGGTCGTTTCTGTTGTTCCATGCAGCTCAGGCTTTTGGAGCAGCAGCTCCGTGGTAAATCAGTGTGCTGTAGCAATGGCCCAGGCTGCAGCCCTTCTCCTCCCGCAGTGCTGCAGCAGGTGAGGCTCCTGGGCTCCCCTGAGCAGGGCTGGCAATGGTCCATCTCAGGGTGTGCTGTGCAGCCCGGGTTTGCACAGGCCGTGCCCTGGGCCGTGGGTCAGTCTGTGGAATGAGATGTATTTGTGCAACTCATGGAAGGAAAAAGCTGACTTTCTTGGTTGGTCTCTGGTCTCAGCCTATGACCTATTGGTCCGGAACTAAGGAAGAGCATGAAGTTCTCACAAAGTATGCTGCGTGATCAGTGATGTGCTTTATCCAATTTATTCTTCTGTAGGAGCTCGATTACATTAGACACGAGCTGTCTGCCCTCACACTTGGAACATGCTGTATTTGATGGCTAAACTTGATTTAATTTTAACCACAAATAATTCCTACAGCGGTTGAAGAAAGCTCAGTTTTCCCGTGGACTCAGGCTGTGTCGGAGCAGAGCCATTTCCTCACTGCTGCCTGACAGCACAATAGCAACGAATGCCAATTCCCCTCTCCTTCATCTTTCCACTTCAAGTCACTGTATGGAAAAGAGACGTGGATCCCACCCTGCTTTGGAGTCGTGGAAATGAGCTGTTATGAAACGGGGAAAAGGAACTGCATCCTGGCAGTGACTGAATGAGCAGCTTGAGAATTGACGCAATCGCACGGCGCCGAGAGAGGAGGAGTCGAGTCAGAAGATGAGTGAAAGCAGGAGTGTGTTTGGGAGAGCTGAGGCCTCCTTCCCTCCCCTTTTGGCCAGATGATGGTTTGCCACCGCCAGGTGCACCTTCCTTCAAAGCAGATAACTAATTTATGCTGGAAAGAGCAATTAAAATAATTGATTTCCAGTGATGCGCATCCAGCTTATAAAAACATCTCTGGTAGATAATGCAATAACCACAGCACGGGAGTTTCATCACATGGAAATAAATAGCAAGCATCGAGTTTTGTTTGCTGGCAGCTACATGAAAGCAGAAGAGATAATGGGGCTGAAATTAGCTCAGGGACCTGCTTAACGTAATGCCTTTCCTCCTGATATCTCCAAGGAACTGGAAAAGCAGCACATCCCACTCATCGTGCTCTGTGTGATGAGCAAACAGCCTGGCTGCCCACCGTGCTCCAGCTGATGGCAGAAGCATGTCCTTCAGTGGAGCAGGGCCACTCGGATTGCTGCCTGTGTGCACAGAACCTCCCCAAATCCATCAACGCTCAGTGAATTAAAAGCAAAGTGCTGCCAGTGAAGGGACAGCACGACCTCCTGGTAGTGCTGGTTGCTGTTGGTGATGGAGCAGGGACAACCGCCCGCCGTTCTGCTGCAGGTTGGGTCACCCCTCAAGGAGCTGCTGCGGTTCTCAGTTGCTCCTGATGCTGTCAAACTGATCTGATTCTCATGTGAGGCAGTAAGAAGTCGGTGGTGGAATTTTCCACTGAGGTGAGAAGATGTCTGCTCTTCCTGGGGGCCCTCATCCAGGCACCAGCAGCAGGGAGCTGGGTACCAAGCATCCCTCATGCTGGCAGGGCAGGACGGCCCTTAAACAGGAGTCGGGGCGGTCGGATCCCCAGCAGGGCCGGGTCTGAGCTGGGATATCCTTTGTGCCTTCCTGCAGGGTCCCACTATGGGATGACCGTCCCTCTGTCTGTGTGCTCTGTGGAGGGGACCTGGGGGTGGCTCAGCTCTGTCACCTGCACACCGGGTGGCCTCGCTATGGCTACAGCCAGCAATGTTTAGATTCAGTTCCATTTACAAATGTTTTCCTGCCTCCACCATGAGTCACATCCCACAAGGACCTCTCTGCTGTCCTTTCTGTGCAGCTGTAGAAAGGAAAAAACAATAAAATAAAATAAAAAGGACTCGCTTAGCTCAGCATTGGGAAACAGCAGGAGAGAGGGATTTCCAGTGATAGGCTTTATATGGCCCTCACAGCATGGCAGGCCCTAAAAGGACCACCAGGTTTGGCACCTGTCTGCACTTGTGTGCTGGGGAGGACCTGATGCTGGAGGAGGTATTGAGTGCATGCAGCAAGCAGGCAGACAGCATTCCGGGTTTCTGGGTGGCTCAGTGATGTGTGCCTGCTCTGGGCTTTGGGAATGGGGAGGGCTTTTCTTGGAGTGACGTTGCCCAGGGGCTGATGCTGGAAGGGCATTCAGTGCTGCTGCAGCCTGCTGCGAAATTTTGCTTTTCAGCTTATTTGGGACTTTTGCTTTGCTAAGGGAACTCCAAGCATCGGGAAGAAAAGATCTTTGTCTTTCAACTGGGAGCAGAGAAAGCTCGCAGTATATGTCCCAGAACCACCAGAAATCCCCTAGCAACAAGGCTTAACGATCCTGATATTTCATAGCGGGTTCATAGGAAATCAGAAACTCGTACAAAAGCGCCGTTGTTGCTGGAGCCATCTTTATCAGAGGCCCAGAATGGGCAAACCCCATTCCTTGTGGTATTTATAGTTTGCCTTTTAGCATGTCTGTGCATCGTCCCTGTGCTTTGCAACAGCTGGGACAGGCTGAAAGCAGGGCTGTGGGGTCAGGGCTGAGCTGTGTGCTGGAAGCCTGCAGGCTGAGGCAGTGAGCAGGGATGCTTTGGGGCAACGTGAGGGGCTTTCCACTGCATGCTGCCCCCCCACTGGTGAGCAGGTTTTACAAGGCCTCAGGTGAGCTGGTCGGCGTGGTGCATTGCCTTTGCTGTTCCTGTTCTGTGCTGGGCAGCTGGGAAGCAATGAAAGCACACTGGCAGGAGCTGGCCTGCTGAACCCCAGGGCTGTGATTCCTGCTGTCACCGTGGCAGTGAATGGGAGCTGTGTGTCTGAGTGTCAGTGTGTCCTGTCTGAAGGCAAGCTGTCGAGTGGGAAGATTGCAGAATTAACACTCAGAGCCTTGGTGCAGACTGCAGGTCGGACAGGACTCTGGGCTGTGCTGTTGCCACAGAAACTGCAGTGACATACAAGCACAGAATTACAGCACAGTTGGGTTGGAAGGAACCTGAAAGCCTCCCCAGCCCCATCCCTGCCATGGGCTGGGTGCCCCCCGGCTCAGGCTGCCCATGACCCCAGGCATCTCCAGGGATGGGGCACCACAGCTCTGGGCAGTGCCAGGGCCTCATTGCCTTCTGAGTAAAGAATTTTCCCCTGGCATCTAACCTACATCTCCCTTCTGTGTGTTATCAACATGCTTCTCACCCTAAATCTAGAACACAGCACGGTATAAGCTGCTAAGGGAGATGTTGTGGCCTCAGCTGAGGCTCATGGAGACGTTAGGACAACCTTTGTGCATGTAAGAAGGTGTTTCTGAAGGGCAGAGAATAATCTGTTCTCCATTTCAACTCTTGTAGGAGCATTTTGTCCAGGAGGGTCCCAGCAGGGACGGGCAGGCATGCTGACAGATTGCCCCAAAGCAGCTGGCAGCTTTGTCATGATGTCTGAGGAGTGCTGCAAAGACATCTGCTCTAAGCCGAGCTGTTCTGCGGTGGATATTTTGGCCAGCTGATCTGTTACAGCCCTGTCCTGTCCTGCTTTCCATCATTCTGTGCTTTCAGAAGGAGCCACACAGTTCTTGTGTCACTTGTTTCCACAGGTAGTTTTGCAGACAAGGCTTACGAGTGGAGCTCAGAGGAGGAGGAGTCCGTGAGGAAGGCAGGACCGGTGCAAGTCCTCATTGTCAAGGATGACCATTCTTTTGAACTGGATGAAGCTGCACTCAACCGCATCCTCCTCTCAGAAGCTGTCAGAGACAAAGAGGTTGTGGCTGTGTCAGTTGCTGGAGCTTTTAGAAAAGGAAAGTCCTTCCTGATGGACTTCATGCTGCGGTACATGTACAACAAGGTATGGCTGCAGCTGCACCTGGCTCTTCCACTGCTGCTCAGTGCTCCTGTGTGCCCGGGGCCGAGCAGGGAAGGACTCTGGTTTGGTGCTCTAGAGATGCTCCAGCCTCTCTTTAGCATGGAGCCTCACCAACTAAAATAGAGATGCTTCCACAGCCCCATGCAGTAGGGGGTCTCCAGTGGGACGCTGCCTTCCTTGACTCTGGAGCAGAAATGTTCACGTTTGCTATACTGTAAGAATATACAGTGAGGGTGGCTTGTCTCCACTGCTGGGGTAGAGGCAGCACAGAAAGAGGTGTAAAAACACAGTGAAATGGGAAATTCAGCATTTCATCCGTTCTCACCTGCAGGAAGCAGTGGA
Source organism: Centrocercus urophasianus (assembly GCF_019232065.1). Classification (NCBI taxonomy): domain Eukaryota; kingdom Metazoa; phylum Chordata; class Aves; order Galliformes; family Phasianidae; genus Centrocercus; species Centrocercus urophasianus. The sequence goes on from NW_024884586.1 coordinate 51,041,556, forward strand.
CTGGGTTGGAGATTACAACGAGCCTCTGACTGGTTTCTCCTGGAGGGGAGGATCTGAGCGGGAGACGACCGGCATCCAGATCTGGAGTGAGGTTTTCCTGGTGGACAAGCCTGATGGTAAAAAGGTATTTGCTTCTGTGCTGTGTGGCTCTCTGTCTATGTGTTACTCATCAGCTCGTCTTGCTGCTCTGGCTTCTGCCTTGTTGGAGGTGGCTGAAATGGTTGTGCAGGTTTTTGATACATATCCCTGCTTTAGTATGAGTGGGTTTAATGCACCGAGTGATGTGATGTCTGAGTGTTTCTGTGTGTCCCTGGTGTCGTCCCTACCTGTCCCTCTAACTCTGGGCACCCCAGAGATCATTTCTCTGCTGTTCCCTGGAATTTGAGCCCCTTGCAAACTATTCCCCATTCCTAAAGCAGTAGCTGTGACATGGAACGCCTTCGTTCAGAGAGGTCATGTTTAGTGAGAACTGGGAAATCCTGCAAATTCAGCTTTTAGTCAGGAATATTTGTATCTGTCAGCTCTTCAGTGAAGTTGAGATATGCTGCTGTATTTGGCTTCCATGACGTGAAGCCACTGCAGGCTCAGGGAAAGACCCATCTGCACTGACAGCAAATGTCAGAAGAACAAAGCAGTTCCCTGCTCTGTGTTATGCAGCATTCATTTCTTGCTGTCAGTGACTGGAGATGCTCTTTTCCTTTATCTTCCACCAAGTCTGAGGCTGGAGCACTGACATTCTCCACACACAGCTGACGTTCAACCACCTGCCCTGGTGGCATTTGAGAATGATTTTGCTCGGGCGCAGATGCCAAATGGGTGCATCCAGGCTGAGCTGGAGCTTTCTGTCTCTCAGGTTGCAGTGCTGCTGATGGACACACAGGGGACCTTCGACAGTCAGTCCACCCTGCGGGATTCAGCCACCGTGTTTGCCCTGAGCACAATGATCAGCTCAATACAGGTAAGAAGGGAAATGTCTCCAGGAAACACTTGCTAAAAGGTGGTGGCTGAAAAGCAGCAGCTTGGCACCAGCCTAAGGCAGGTGGGGGAGAGACAAAGAGCAGCGTGTTGGCTGCACTGAGTGCAGGGTTCAGTCGTGAGTGCACCTCTGCAGGGAACAGTCTTATCTCACCTCACCCCAAGAGCAAAGCCAGCAGCAGATGCACTCCTTTACTCCCAGCTGACAGAGGGGAAAGGGTGTTGGTTGGTGAAGTTCGTGTGCCTTTGTCTCAGTGCTGCTGGAGAAACCTCTGGGCTGTGGGTATTCTCACAGCAGGTGGTTGCTGTGGAGTAGTAAGGCTTCCTTCCTCTGACCTTTGCTTCTGGAGGACAGCATTAACAGGATGGAAGCAGTGTCTCGAGACAGAGCTCAGCGCATCGTATACATGGAGGAAACATTATTTACTCCTACGAGGCTTCCTGGATGGGACATGACAGCCCCTGCTGCTCCCATGCTGGAGCGTTTTGCTGTGCTGGGAGGAGCAGTGCCTGTCTGTCTGTCTGTCTGTCCAGCAGCATGGCTACACTTGGAGCACCAGGGGCCAGCTGGGCCTTTGTCTGTGTCCCTGTGGTCGCATTGTAAGCTTTAACCACACTGATCCAAAGGACAACGCTCTGAAGTTTCTGTGTTTTCTTACAGGTTTATAACTTGTCACAGAATGTGCAGGAGGATGATCTGCAGCACCTGCAGGTAAGACCCCTTGTCTCTGCTGCTGTTTGTCACTGGGCTCCCTGGATTATGCTCTGCACTTGCAAGATGCTTTGCTCTGGAAAGGCACGTTTGCCTTTGGAGCTACAAATGGGTCTCAGAGTTTCCCAGCTCTCGTTTTGGTTCATGGGTGTATGGGAACTGCTGAGTCACGGCCTGAACCTCTGATTGATCACCTGAGGTGAGCCATGAGTCAGCCAGAGGAGCACAGGTGAAGGCAATTCAACTGTGCTGCCAGAAGGGCTGGAGGCTGGCTCCCACCCTCCCAGACCTATTTAAGAGCTGGCTACCAGTGGGGAAGGATCTCGTCTAGAGATCCCTCCTTGTGGTGTTTTGTGGTGAGCCCAGCATAAGGGTAAGCCTTCCATTTATTTTCTCTTGTTATCGTAGTCCACTTCGCCTGACTCTCTTGTTTATTTTGTGATTGTAACATCTTGATATCCACTGGTTATACAATGGGCATGGAGGAACAGTCACTTGTGTTGAAATGTGTCTTGCTTCATAGCATGCCTGTGTGGGGCAGGGCAGTCAGTGGATGCTCACCAGGAGCAGAGTCGTGCCCTGTAGGGCTTTGGGGCTGGCAGGGATCTGTTATTTACTCCTAGAGTCATAGAATCACAAAATGGCTTGTGTTGGAAGGGACCTTAAAGCCCACCCAGCCCCCACTGTGGGCAGGGACATCTCCATCCAGAGCAGGCTGCCCAGGGCCCCATCCAGCCTGGCCTTGGACTTTTTGATTGAGAAACCCAGAGAAACTGGTTTATGAGCCTGGATATCCACATCTGGTTGTGGGTCAGTACAGATGACCCAGAAGAGTAGTTACAACTCTGAGTGCTGGAGACAAGCAGCTTTGGGTGTTTTTTTTTCCTATGGCACACATGTCCTGCCTGCCTCTGCCCACAGTTTTCTTTTTCTGTTCAGTTGACTGTTAGACTGGCTAGTTAGGATTGTTTTTTTTTTCCACTAGCTTAAGGAAAAGGAAAGGAAAAGTCCAGCTGGAAAAATCAGAAGAGTTCTGCACTGTTTCAGTCAGTAAACATTTTTTAACAAGGATACTGTATTTACGTTGAACTTATCCAGTGCAAATCCTATCTTTCAGTTGGAATCTGAAGCCATTATTGTTGAACACGTTGACCCACTTTTAGGCATCTGTGAAATACATTATTGGTGCCTCTGCTAAGAATTTGCAGCCCAGAGAGCCCTCCAATGTTGCTGGTAGGCTGATCTTACAGTCTCTGCACAGTGGGGGTTTGCAGGGAAAGTACTTATTTCTGCATTCATTTCCACCCCTTCCTGGAGCATTTAAAGAGAGCAGGGCTCCAGCAGTCCCCTCTCGCACGTGAAGTTTGAAAGCAGCAGCAAGCAGTGGATTGGAGCCATTTTTTTTAATAGATTTGGCAGCCCAAAACTCTAGACTGAGATTTCTCTCCTAAGGGCTTTGCGTGGTGATTGCCTGCCCATAACAGCTCCCTCTGCCCGTTAAACACGAAGCAAACGTTGCCCTGCCTGTGGCCCCGGCAGCTGACAGCCCTCCTTCCCTTGCATCTCTCCCCAGCTGTTCACCGAGTACGGACGGTTGGCTATGGAGGAAACCTTCCTGAAGCCCTTCCAGGTGAGTAGAGGCTGCTGGCCGCCAGCATCCCCCAAACCGATGGCTTTGCCACGAGGTGTCACTGCAGCTTGCGGGACGGATGAGCAGGGAGGCGTGGAGACTGGCTGAGCTGAGGCAAAGGAAAGGCTTTGTGTTTCCTTACCCGCGAGGAGCTTTCTGAATGCATCCAATCTCTTTCTTTCTGCTCTCAACCTTGGCGGCTCCCCAGCCCTGCAGCGATCCCCTCACCCAGCAGGTCTGGATGCAGCTGGAGGCTGTTAGCTGAGCGAGGCTTTGTTCCCAGGGACAAAAGGCTTCGGTGCAATGTGATGAGTGCTGTGTGGCATCAGCTGTGTCCTGGCAGGGCACCGTGCAAGCGATGCCCTGCCTTGAGAGCTGTGCACGCAGCCATGCGACGTCCCCAGCTGAAGGAGGGAGAGCCATCCCTACAGCTCAGCCCTGTCCTGCTGAGGTGCTCTGCTTTAGTGGCAGAGCTGTGGAATGAACACCCAGGCAGGTTTGTAACGCTGCAGCCTTGGCTGTCAGAGCCTTGAGCCTGCTGCCTGGGAATCCTTGCACTTGGCAGAACAAAGAGCATCAGCTCAGAACGAAGGGATCAGCTCAGAGTGGCAAGTATAAGTGGGATTTTAACTTCAAACAAGTGACATCTGTTTCCCAACCTGTGTATAGGTGGCATTCAAGAGAGGAGAGCATTAGGCAAACACCAGCTTGCTCTGGACACCAGAGCTGTGAGCAGCTCAGCACGCAGGAGGATGATGGGCTGCAAGAGCCTCTTCTGGGGGGAAGGTGAATGTGAGCAAAAAGAGAAAAGTGGAAGGAAGGGAGGTAGGAGTCCGTGGGATGGTTTTAGCAGCTGCTGTTGAGAAAGGTGGCTCAGCAGGTTGCTAAACCTGCAACAGAACAAGCTGTGGTTTGTATGGCTTTGGTAGTGGCTGTACTGAACCCTGTGCAACTGGAAGGCTGGGAAGGAGTCAAAGAGACTTGGAAGATCATTGGTACCTGCATAAGCCACTATATAAATACACCACAAATACTCACTACCCTTACCCAGGTGCCCCCAGTCTTAGTCCATCTTCTAGCTTGCACCTACAATAGGAAAGCTGGTTACTAGATGCAGGATTTGTGAGCTTTCCAAAGCAGAAAGCAGCTGTAGAAATGCAAGCAGTAATTGGGAATGGGTTACAGCTGTCTTGCTTTGCCTTCCAGTATTAAAAGAGAATTGTCAGTCTTCCCATCATCCTGGAGGGCAGGAGAGGTTTATAAGGTGGCTGTGAAGGGGGGGATGAAATGAAAAGGTTAAAAAAATACAGTGAATGGACAAATAGAGATTTTTGGGGAGCTTTGAGTATATATTGGATACAGTGTGGGTAGATGGTTGGTAAATGGAGTTAAAGCTACCAGTAAAAACGTATGGCTTGTTGTTGTAAGAACCAGGGGAAAACTGTAACACGGTACAGAAAAAGCCAGACATTAAATAAATATTTCTGTTCTTTATTTAAAAGTTAGTGGGGTAATCTTGCCAAATGTTACCGTGAAAGTGAAATACTCCGTCAGTAAGGAGGCTGTAAGGAGACTCTGTAAAATGTGCTGAAGTCATTAGGGCTGGCTGAGAGCCTGTGGCTTTGCCTAACGATGTAAGTGATGTCAAGCCATGCAGGTCTGTGGGCAGTAAGGCTGGTCACACATCCCACTATCCCTTTTACAAGGCCACAAGCTTGGTTGATAAAGGTGGCTGTCACTGTGGTGTTCTGCCTTCTGTGTGCCTTATCTCCATAAAGTACTGATGGAAATAGAGCCAACAATGCAGCCAGTCAGCATTGTCTGTTTTAATCCGTGTAAATGGATTAAAAACCCATTAACTGATAGAGGGCTGAGGATGCTGAGCTAATTGTAACAGGGACGCCTCATCCTTCAGAAGCCTTTCCTTGAGGCTCCCCCCAGGGTCTCTCTGCTTCATTGCAATCTTCAGCAGCAATCTCCGTGCAAGTATGGAATGGATGTGGTGAGATTTGGTGGAGGAGCTGATGGTGGCGGGGCCATGTGAGCAGCACACAGCTGCCTGTCCCCACCTCAGCACTGCTTCCTGCAGAGCACATCTGAGGACGGCCATCTATTGCCACTTCCCAGCCAGGAGGAGGCAGCCTGCAGCTGAGGCTGGACAAATTGGGTGTAGTGATGGGGAGCAACTGAACAGCTCAGCTAGAGGTGTGGGGGCCTGGAACCAAGGCAGCTTTCTTTGCAGAAGGTGGTCTGCAGCTCAAGTTCCGTGGGTGAGGTTCTGAGCCTGGAAGTCAAAGTCGATGAATGTCTTTTGTCCTTGTGATACGTGAGCCTGGAAAGGAGGATTTTGGAGAAAGCTCCTATGGGAGGATGCTGCCAAACAGGGAGTGTGGCGACAGGGAGATGGTTGAGCTGGAGCTGCTGGAAAAGAAGCAGCTCTTGGTGGTGGAAAATGAGCTTTTCCCTTGTGCTCCCACTCTGCTGTGTGCTGAAATGCAGCGCTGCGTGCTGACCGGTGCCTTCGCTTGGCAGAGGGCTGAGGGTGGGTGCTGGGCACGGTGAGCACAGCAGGTCTGCTGCAATCCTGCTCGAGAAGAAAGGAAATGGCTCTCAATTCAGACAGGACGAGGAGTGCATAATGTGTTTGTGGAAAAGTCCTAAACACGGCCCTGTCTCCTCAGCGTCCTGCAGTCTCCAAAAGAACAGCATGTCCTGAAAGACAGAGCTGCGGGCGTTTGCTGTGGCTTGCAGTGCCTTTAGGAATGGCCAACTCACTGCTCTTTTTTTCTTTTTTTTCTTTTTTTTTTTTTTCTGGAAGAAAAATAAGGAGGGGAAACATTTTCCCTCCCTCTCCCAAATCTTTGTTTTAAACATAGACAAGTTTTAGGGAAATTCCAATGAAAAGCATTCTCCTCACTGCTCATTCCAATGGAGAGGAGAAGCCCTGCCTCCTCTGCCCCACAACCTTCCGTGGGATGCAGAAGAGACACCAGAGATGTGATCCCTTCCAAACCCCATTTCTGTCGAGATGCAGAGTTCACTGTGCTGGCATTTATTTATGCGCTGAATGGAAACGTCGGATGTCTCAATAAAGATTACCAAAGCCAACCATTTCTTACTCCTCCTCGTTATCCTCCATGTGCTTCTCGTTAAAAGTCTGTCTGGAGAGCTGCCCGGTGGAAATGGCTGGAAAACGAGCCTGTGAAATTCCCATAGGATGGAGCTCAGCGCTGCTGCAGCTCGCTGCCTTTTGTCCTGGTTAGCAAAAATCCCTTCCTTGTTTTGCAGTCAAAATGACCGGCGCTGTTTTTCAAGCGAGAGACTCAAACCATCACCCAGCAAATCCCCTCCTGATAACGCGTGGCTGAGCGGTGCTGCGTGGCACTGACTGCTTCTGCTTCTGTTCCCCAGTCCCTGATATTCCTGGTGCGTGACTGGAGTTTCCCCTATGAATTTTCCTACGGATCCGACGGCGGCGCGAGGTTTTTGGAGAAGCGCCTGAAGGTTTGTCCTTTCTCCTCTGGATTTCAGGAATGATTCCCACCTGGGCTTCCACTACAAGGCAGGGCTTTGCTCAGCTGCAAGCTGGTGGTGATGGTTAAGGTCACACCCTGACTTGCCCGTGCCTTAAAATCACAGCAGAGATGTCTTAGAGAATCATAGAACCACAGAATGCCTTGGGTTGGAAGGGACCTCAAAGATCATCAGCTAGATGATCTAGATTCTAGTTGATCCTTGAGGTCCCTTCCAACCCAAGCCATTCTGGATCAGTTCCAGCCCCTTACCATGGGCAGGGTTGCCAGTCACTAAACCAGGCAGCAGATCAGGCTGCTCAGGGTCCCATCAAGCTGCATTTGGGACCTCCAGGGCTGGGTTGTGCCAGCACTGCCCAGAGGAGTTGTGATGCTATGATCCTGTGTTGTAGGAAGCTGAATCCTCCATGCTGCAGTCAGTGTGGGGCTGCCCTTCTGCTGGAGGGACAAGGAAAATGCTTTAGTAATAGGCTCTTGTACAGTGAAAGCGATGGGCAAGGGCTGTGTGGGGATTAATCAGGAAATGCATGGGTGATTTGGTAGTGGAGAGACCTGGTCAGAGGGAAGACAAGAATGGCCCTGGTAGGGAAACCCCAAATGCTTTTGCATTCGGGTCATGCACACGTGTGCACATTCTCCAGTTGATAATAACATGCCCCAGGGCGTGTGGTCAGAGATGGGGGTTGCTGGCAGAGCTCTGGCCTTGTGCTCATGCACTGTGCTGCTAAGGGATGCCCTCCTGGTGCAGACACCTCACGTTCCTGCTGGCACTGTTGTCCCAGTCTCTCTGCAGGCACAGGAAACCTGATCACACTGCTCTCCCACAGGTCTCAGGGAATCAGCACGAAGAGCTGCAGAATGTCAGGAAGCACATCCACTCCTGCTTCACCAAAATCTCCTGCTTCCTTTTACCTCACCCTGGCCTGAAGGTAGCCACCAACCCCAACTTCGACGGAAAGCTGAAAGGTACAAAGCAAAGGTCCATTGCCAGACTGATACCACAGGCTGTGATGCCTTTATTCCATGATGCCTTTACAAGTATTTTCCATGAAGGAGCTTCTGCAGTGCATTCCTGTTCTGATGTGCAGCTGGGCAGAGCAGGGCAGGCTGGTTCTTGCACAGCAGGTTGTGCTGGCAGCCTTGTCACATGTGCTCTCAAAAGAACAGTTATTTCACTTTGAAAAGCAAGGCACATTTAACCCTCCTGACTTATCTGATGGGTGGTTTCCCTTCAGGACAGACTTAGTTAATCAGGTGAAATAAAAGGGAAGGGTAAACAAAATGGAACTCATCCCTCTGGCAAATGATGCTAAGGAGCAGCAGGGCAGGGGAGGCAGTTGGGGGGGGGGGGAGGCTCTGCTGGAAGCTGAACTGGGGTTTGTTAATTCCTCCTTTAATTTCAGGTGCTGAGCAGTATTTAACAGAGCTGGCTTAGGATTGTCAGCATCTTACTGACAGCATTCTCTTGTTCTTTCAGAGCTGTACTCAGCTTTTCTCTTGGCAAGGAGGTGCTGCTCTCTGGCACTTGGTGCACGTGAGCAGTGCCATCAAAAGCAGCAGTCACATCTGTGTTCCTGCAACTACTTTTGAGGCAGTGAAGCTGGCTGGTGTATACATGCACAGCTGCATGCTCTGTCTGTGGGTTAACTTCACTAGGATCATTGCTGAGCTCACCTCCCTGAGTTACAGCGTGTGTGCCTGTATCCAGGATCCCCCTTGCTGTGTGATGGCAGTGCAGGCTGGGGCTGAGGGGTGGCACTGATGATGTTGGGTTTATTTCCAGAAATAGACGACGAGTTCATCAAGAACTTGAAGATTTTAATTCCCTGGCTCCTGAGTCCCGAGAGCCTGGATGTTAAGGAGATCAATGGAAACCACATCACCTGCCGGGGCCTTGTGGAATATTTTAAGGTATGAGCTTTCTCCAGAGAAATTAGGCTTATTTGTTTGTGGCACGTCAGCACTTTAGCTGTAAGGAAAGGGGAAAGTGTCAGCGTGTTTGGCCACGCAGTGAGCCTGAGGAGTGGGCAGGGCTCCTCCTTGCCATGGAGGACTGGAGGGAGGGAGGCTGAGGGCCGTATTCCCATTGCCTTTGGAAAAGGCTGCGCTGTGTTGTCATGGCTACTGGGACATTTTAATGCAAGACATCAGTGAGTAATTCTCACCACCTACTCTCTGGGGCTACCTGACTCCGGCTCCTTCTCCTTCAGTGAAGGACGGAGGTAGGTGTGCAAATCCTACAGGTAGATATTGGAGTGAGTGATGGCAGTGTGAGTCCTGAGAGACCCCCCTGCAGCACCCAAAGAATGGACGGTGAGCCGTGTGCTGCCTGGCAAAGCATCCCCTGCTGAAGCCATCCCATGCTGGCATCCTCCCCCTCTTGGGGCTTTTCCCATCCTGTTGATGCTGTGCTGGGGTCTGTGCTGCACCTGATGTGATTTCATGTTTTGCAGGCCTACATAAAGATCTACCAGGGGGAAGAGCTGCCGCACCCCAAGTCGATGCTGCAGGTAGGTGGGCTGTGTGAGGTGACTGCTCCTGCACTGTGATTGCTGTTATTTCCCATGAGCTGTCGTCGCACTGGTGCAGCACTTGGAGCTCCCATGCTTTTTAAGTGCCTTACTTTGACAACCCAAGCTGCGTCCAGCAGTCACTTCAAAGCCCAAAGGAGCTGTGCTGTGGGGAAGCAGCAGGGCTGGGCTGCTGAGCTGCAGTTTCCCTGCAGATGAGCAGCGTTGTCCCCTGGCTGTGCTGTGAGCACACACTGAAGGATGTGCCCCACGTGGATGCTGCAGTGCTGGGTCAGGGCTCAGCAGGAGGCTGCAGCTGTGGCTGTTTACATACCCTGAGCCTTTTATCTGCTTTCTTGCCGTTTCCCACAGCTGAAGCCAGAGGTTCCATTGCTCCGACTTGGAGGGGAGGAATCCTCTCCTGATGCAGGCTTTTGCCTGAGGGGGCTGAACAGGGAAATAGAGAAGGATCTTGTTTGGTGTTGGTCGGAGTGCAGTTGGAGAAGGGAGCTGCGTAATTCTCTGTGTGTTCTGGGGTACCACACGTGCCTCCAGGCCAAGAGCATGTGGATCGTGTGCCCCCAGGTTCCTTGCTGTCACTACACTTCTGTGATGACGGGAGTTGGACTCAATGATCCTTTTGGATCCCTTTCCAGATTGGGATGTTCTGTAATCCTTAACCTTACAATCCCGCAGCTGAACTTTGCACCCTTTTGCCCTTCTTGCAGGCCACAGCAGAAGCCAACAATTTAGCAGCAGTTGCCACTGCCAAAGACACCTACAGCAGGAGAATGGAAGAGGTAGGTGTGCTGAGCAGGCTTCCTAGCAAGGTGCCTGGTGCCCCACGGCTGTCAGCATTCAGAGGGCATTTGGGCCTTCAGTGATGTGCTTTAACTTTTAGTTGGCCTTGAAGTGCTCAGGCAGTGGGACTGGATGGTCTTTGTGGGTCCCTTCCAGCTGAATATCCTGTCTTGTCCTATCCTAATCCTATCCTATTCTTTAACCTGTGTCGTGGCTGGTGCTAATTAGGGGATAAAGTCATTATATATCATTAAATTAAAGTCATTATATATTGTTATAAGTGGCTTTTCACCTCTGCCCTGCCCTACCAGCCCATCTCAGCTCGGGCATGTGCTGATGACTGTGATGTTTCAAGGTGAAGCTCAGACTTCAGCTTGTTTCCTGCCACTTCCAGCTCTGTTCTACAGTACTGGAGGTTGCTGTGCGTTGGCATGGGAGGGGTGTGGAGCTGCATGGCCAAATTACTGTGTGCTGCCCTGGGTCTGTCTTTGTGCTGGTGCCTTAAAACCCAAAGAGCTGATCCTCTGCAGCAGGAGAACAATGCTGGTTATTTGAAGGTGGGCCTTTGAGTCTCCAGGTTCCTGAGCAATAGCTTGAAGACTCAGTGCCAAGAGGAGGGCAGGTCTTGTGATGGGATGGAAGCCGGGGGAGGCTCAGATTGGGTTCTAAGAACAATTTCTTAGGCTAAGAGGAGGAGGAGAGGGGCTGGATCCCACAGCAGTGAGCAGTCAGTGTGGTTGATGCTGAAGGGGAGCGCTGGTGGTTTGCATGGCAGAACCCAGGAGCTGAGGGTGCTGAGTGACCTGGCTGTGCTTTGCAATGCAGGTCTGTGGGGGGGACAAGCCCTTCCTGGCACCCAGCGACCTGCAGGCCAAACACGTGGAGCTGAAGGACGAAGCCGTCAGGCTGTTCCGTGGGGTGAAGAAGATGGGAGGGGAGGAGTTCAGCCGCCGCTACCTCCTGCAGCTGGAGAACGAGATCGATGAGCTCTACATCCAGTACATCAAGCACAACGACAGCAAGAACATCTTCCATGCCGCCCGCACCCCCGCCACGCTCTTCGTCGTCATCTTCATCACTTACGTGATCGCCGGGGTGACCGGCTTCATTGGCTTGGACATCATAGCCAGTCTGTGCAACATGATCATGGGCTTGACACTTATCACACTGTGTACCTGGGCGTACATCAGATACTCTGGGGAGTACAGAGAACTGGGTGCAGTCATAGACCAAGTGGCGGCGGCGCTGTGGGATCAGGTAGGATGAAGAGCTTCTCATTTAAAAACCCACCGGCCAAACCCATTTCCCAACCCCGAGTTCTTAAGCATTGTTTCCTGGGGCTTTTCCTCCTCTTCGAATGGCTCTTGGGTTTGCACGTAGGGTTGGTGGCTGCAGTGGGACAGTGAGCTTCAGTATGTGCCTTAGGCCTTCTAGATGGGGAAGGCAGGGCCAGAAGTGTTTTCAGGAGGTGATCGTAAAGGGAGAAGAGTCTTAGGCCTGGGTGGCTCTCTGAGGGTGGAAGATCACAGCAAGCCTGAAGCTGGCGAAGGCCCTGGGCTCAAGTCCTGATCCCCACAAACTGTTTTGGTCTGCCTTTTTCTGCTTGTTTTACCCATCCCGAAATGCTGCTTTATGGACACTAAATGCTGGCACAGAGCAGCATGGAGTGTGATCCTGCTGGGGAGGTGCTCAGGACCACAGGAGTTTGTGTGCTTGGAGTGTCAAGGAGGAAGCCCTGCTCCTCCCTCCTGGCACAGGGCAGGGATTTGGCAGTTCCTGGCTGCAGGATGTTAAGGCTGGGGCTCTGTCCTGCCTGCTTTCAGGCTTGCCATCTCCCTTTGTCTTTGCTTTGTGCAAACAGGTGCAAAGGTCCTGGTTGGGTCCTGCTGTCAGACATCCCTAAAACCTTAACAAAGGTTGCAGTGAGAAAACACTGCCCTTGGCAGCGCTGCCCCTTGGTTCCTTTTCATCCAGGAGTGAGGAGTTTTAGCTTCAGTGTGACCACCTCCACCTGCTCCACGTGTGGCTAGAGCTAGCCACACTTCATTTTTCACACTGAGCTGTTTGTTGCTCAGCTTCTTCACCCCTGAACCAGGCAGTGATGTCACTCAGCAGGGCTGCCTTTAAAACAAGGCAAGCAGGAGCAGCCCATGGTCCCCTGCATCCCGGCTGGGTCCATTCTGACATCATGGTGCTGCTATTGGGGCCTTTCGAGGGATGCTGGGTGTCGAAGCCCATCCCTGTGTAGGAACCTGGGATGAGTTCAGCACCAGTGAGCACAGGAGGGGGCAGCAGAAAGTGAGAGGGATGAGTTGCCTGCAAGCTGCCCTGCTGGGAAATCAAGGAAGAGGTTAAAGTGCTTGCAGCTGTTCCCTGGCAGCCAGCTGCTGCAGGCACATCTCAGCACAACCCCCCAGAGAGGGGAGAGCACTCCCAAGAAGGAGCTCTGCAGAGTAGCAGTGCCTCGGGCTGTTGGTGCACTGGGGGGAAGAGCAGTGCTGGGAGCCCTGAGGGCTCTGTATGTGTGTGCTGTCCCTGTGGGTGCAGGAGGGCTGGCTGGGGCCCTGGGGGGGCACTGAATGGAGACGTTTGCTCCCTTGGACTTGTGTGATACACAGAGATGCTTCTTTTTTTTTTATTTTTCTTCCCCTTTTCTTTCCCCAATGCCTCTCGCAGGGAAGCACAAATGAGGTAAGTGCCTCTCGGGTCCCCCTGTTCCCCCCAGCACTTCTCCTATGGGTGCCTCGAGTGCTGGGGAACCCCTGGGAGGTAAAGCACGAGGAATTGCTGGATGCAGGGATGGGGCTGATGGCAGCATGGGGCACCTCCAGTGCCTGGGAAGGGCACTGCTGGAGGCCAAGTGGGGGAGAGAGTTTGGGGCTTTTGTGTGTGTGTGTTATAAGGGGGGGGGCTTGAATCTTTCTCCTATTAATTGTGTTTGGGGATGCTATGGGGCCAGCTCCATGGCACAGCCCTGCTGCACAGCTTCCCTGTGTGAGTGCTGGTGCATTTTGCTGCCTTTGAGTGAGGTGGGAACTTCTAAGTGAGATGTGGAGCAGCTCTCACAGGGGCTGAACCCCTTATGTCCCATGGAGACCAGTGCTGGGCTGTCTGGGGGCCTCTCTGTGCCTCAAGCACTGCTGGAAGTTGTGATCTGTAGGGCTGTTGGGCTTTGCTCTATCTTTGTGCAATGCTAAAAGCTTAGTGAGCTCCTGAACTCGGTCTTTCCCCTTCTGGATGTCAGAGCAGGGCTTGGAGGGCTCTTCCACCCAACCCTTCTGCAGCTCCACACTCGTACACCATCAGGAGCGGGTGCACAAAGCAGAGGTGATCCGAGCCTCTCCCGTGTCTCTTGCAGGCTTTGTACAAGCTGTACAGCGCAGCAGCGACCCACAGACATTTGTACCACCACGCCTTCCCTGCACAGAGAGCAGAGCCGGCCGAGGGCCCCGACAGGAAGAAGATGTGACACAGCTGTGAGCCCTGCTGCTGCATGAACGCGGCACGGCCGTTGCTTCAGCCCTTCTTTGCTCCCCCCTCGCGAGCTGCCACGCAGGACCAAACAGGGGTTCTGCCCCCACGGTGCCGCCCGGGAAGCTCGGGGCACGTCTGGTGTTCTGTTCCGTGTACATAGCGGTGCTGCTGCCCACACAAAGTGCTTTTGATTGGTTTGCAATATCCAGCGTACTTCCCAGCTCCTTTACAAAGCCTTATTTCTCCCTTTTTCATTAATCGGTAAGGGAATGGTAATTTGCGTGGCGCTGCAACTAAAGGCCTTCCAAATCCTAGCGTTATTCCAAACCATCTTATGTCCAGATACTTGAACGGGTTATAACACGTACCCACAGTTTTTTTTTTTTTTCTTCAATTACAGCAACGTAATTAAAAATGTATTAACTTGCTCTGTCAGCAGCCGTGAGGACACTTATGCTATGGTATGTTCGTGATATTGTAAGGAAAGCTACTGTTCCGTTTGTAACTGATGCACACGGTCTCACTTTGTACGAGTGTTGGAGAAAGTCTCACTGTATTTCTGTATATATATCCGTTGTAGTGCGTAGCAATGTGTCCAGCAGTTCTTTTATTGTTCCAACCATTAAAGTTTGCTTTTTGTTCCTAAGGAGTCGGCTCTGGAGGCTGCGCGCTGCTCAGGTCTGAACCTTGGGTTTGGCCCCTGGGGCAGCAGAAATGAGCTGATCACCCCCCGCCTCGTTAAACAAAGTGATTTTTATTGAATTCATAGGATTTACAAGAAACGTCTTTTTTTTCTTTTTGTCTGCAACCGTGTTTTTATTGCACTAAAAAGAAATCCATAAATAACATTTCAGGACAATCGATGAACCAGGTGAGAACAGCGGTGAGGCTCACTCGCTGTACACATACAAATTTCCCCCAGGTAAGGAACCCAAACAGAAGACACAGCTCGCTTCAAAAAGAGCAGTAAGAAAGGAGGAGGTGGGGACCCATCCCTGCCGTTTCCAGGTGCGGGGCTGGCGCTCACACGCCGCACTGGGGAAGCTCTGCAGTGAGGTTGGTCCTTAAGGAGGGTCAGCGTTTCCCCCTCTGCCGCCTGCGAGGTGGGGTAGGAAAGCTAAAGGAACAACGAAGTAAAAAAATAAGGCAACTCCCACTTTGCTGGTGTGAAGCACGGGGCAGCTCTGTGTGCTGCAGGGCTGGAACAGTGCGCCGTCCATTAAAGCTGTAAGCAGAGCTCACAGGAAGGCCTGAGGGAGAGGCGCTGCACCGCCACCAGGGATTGCAGCGGTGCTTTGCAGCCAGGGCCTTTCTGGTAACTGCATCTATTGCTGCTTCAAAACAGGCAGTCAGCTCCTCCGTAATACAGCCGACTGCTAGGGAAGGAGAGCAGAATCAGCTCTCTGCTCCAGCTCCACGCTGGTTTTCAGCATAATAAACTAGTTTTTGTATGGAAAAAGATTAACAAACGTTTCTCATTTGTATAAACAATACATAATACATGTAGAAAAATATTCAAGAGGATAATAACAAAGGTGCAATGTCAACAAAAATAAGCTGCCTTTTCAACCAAAGCACTTCTTTATGAACTGTGGGGGCTTCTGAAAGCTCCTGGCCTCCCCTGTGTCCGTGGGGCAGCTCAGAAGTTCTTGCCATGCTGCTGGGCGTACCACTGCTGCCGCTGCTTGCGGTGCTCCAGCTCGGTGAGCAGAGCCTGCCTGTAGGCTTCATACAGCTTCACAATGCGCTCCAACTCCTTCATGAAGAGCAGCTTCAGCATGCCCTGGTATGTGTCCAGGTCTGCCAGCTGGAACAGCTCCCACTTCAGGATGTGGTCGTACCTGGAGTGGCACAGAGGGTTACCTGTGGCTGCTGCGCTGCCCTGTGTTCGTCCTGCGCTGCTTTCGCTCACTGCATCTCAAACCGTGGGGCACGAGTCCCATGGGACAAGGGGAGGAGAGGACCAGGAAGCATCAGCGAGGAGAAACAGCCCTAATTAGTGGCCATGTCACCTCAGTGCCAAACCTCTGGCTGACAGTGAGCTCCCCTGGGCAGCCCCCAGCTGCTGAGCACCACAGCTTTGCTCTGTACGAGATGCTGCATCCTTCCTGCAGGTTCATTATTTCCTGCTCCTTCCCCACACTTCTAAACATCTGTAATTCACCTGCGATGCGATTTTCTCATCTTGGGTAGCAGCAGCTGACAAGGCAGCTGCTGAAAGAACGAGAGAAAAGATGGAATGAGCAGAGTTATGAGATCCTGGTTACGTGCAGAAAGACAAAGGTTCTGATCTGTGCTTCAAAAGAGGTGGGGAAGGATCTGAACTGCAATCTCTGTTCCACGGAAGGCACTGTCAGATTCCCCACCCCCAGTGCCCCGCACATGAAGTCCACCAAACTCCCAGAGCACTGACCAGGTGCTCCTGCTGACTGCAAGGATGGATAAACACACAATGTGCAGGTTTAGATGTTCTTTAAGGAGCCCTCAAGTCAGCTGCTACCTCTCCCCCTCCCTTTCCCAGTACAAAATCAGCACAAAACAGGGTTTGCTTCTTCACATTTGAGATTGCCACAAATTCCAGGGTTTGTACCAGCACTGCTTCAGCTGAAGAAAGGTAAAAGGAGGCTGAAAAGTGTGTGATTTTGGGTTCCTCCCAACACTGATTTCAGTGTCCCAGCCTTTCAGAATGTCTCTGAGAATCTTACAGTGCTAACCTTCAAGTTTCAAGAGAAGAACCAGCAAGAACCTACACAACACAGGCTGAAATACTTAAAACTGCGTTGTCTAGATGTGCCAAAGTCCCAAATAAAGAAATTCAGCTGCAGCCAAAACCTAGAAGCATTTCTAGGAACTCAGCCCTCTCCCAGGTTACAGGAACTCAGCACGCCCATGCTGCACAAGCACACCACTGGATTTTAGGTGCACTTAAATGCTGGGTTTGCCAGCAGCCACGAGAAGTAATCAAACCCACTGCAATTACACGAAATAGAAGCAGCTGAAAACTTCAGCTGCAAGTCACTGACTGCCACACAGTCTGACAATCCCCAACTGCGCCCTGCTGCATGGCTCAGTCTCACCACGTTCTCCTCAGGAAGAAGTAGGTGGTTTTATAGGTACTGAAATGCCACCTGGATGCTTTCAGGAACTGATTTTCTATTCAGTGTCAGTCTTCTGCAGAGCCGCAGCCGTCAGAACACGTTTCATTGCATTGACTCACATTGAGTCCTGGAGAAGATCCCCTGCTCCTAAAAATACCCCGTGTCATTTATATGCCATGGGGTGCCATCCTCACACTGAAAGGGAAGCCCCCAGTTCTGCAGGGAGTGTTAAGCAACGCCTCATGCAAAGCCAACCCATAGAAGTGGTCTCCAATCTTCTGCTAAGACACAGATAAAGACCAGTTGTGCTTTTTTCCAACTTACCCATTTCCACCTGGATGAGTCAAGAGTCCAGTCCTCTTACCAGGCCAATTTTTGCTATGTTTTTGGGAGATTTAAGTGCCATATGACTTAGATCAAAATGTATATAACATGGGTTATATGCATGGTGAGTGATCTATTATAGTATATTAATATCTGATAATATATATGTGTACAAACTATATATGTTTTAAAAGCACATTCTGACAGCAGTTTGTTGAATGGGAGATTGAGCAACAAAAATTACTGGTCTGAAGTGTTTAGACTGAATCCTCAGCCAGCAACGATCCACTCAATTTAGTCTGACTGTATTTCTGATATGAAAAATCCAGCACAAATTCCTCATCCACTGTCAGCAGCAGCTCTCACTCAATTATGGAACAGCCAGCAGCTGGAGCTCTACTTTCAGACAGCAGAATCCACTTGGTTTCTGTCTAAACGATGCAGGTGTAATGTGGTGCAAAATAAGAGTAAAGAAAACCAGCTTACTTGACAGGAGCCCTGGCGTAGACCTGCAGCCAGTCTGGAATCTCTGCAGTGTGGTAGGGGTTTGCAGGGACGAGGAGAGGCTGGCTTCTCTCTGCCTGCTGGGGCTGGTAGGTCACTGGGGGAGGCTGGTCGTAACGGGGAACGCTGTGTGGAGGAAGGCAGAGAAATTCAGCAAGCAGCAAGCAGGATGTCCTGCTCTCATTAAGACAGAGATGGACTTCCTGCAATATAGCAAGAAGGATCAAACAGCAGAAATTGACTGGTAGATTTGGTGCGTGCTAACTTGATTTTACCTTCATGTTTTAAGCAGCTAAAATATCTCTGCATCCCAGAGATGACTTACTTGGGTTTCAGAGACAGCTTCCCAGAACCCCAATCAAGTTTACCTTCAGTCTAAAACTCAATTCTGCTCTCAGCAGCGTGGCTGTTTCACCAGCAGTCACAGAGAAAGTCACAGCTGCTTTATTTTAGTAAGGTAAGAATAATACAGTTTCTAAACTGAACTAACAGAAGAGACAGAAACCAACAGTTACAACTTTAAAAGTCTCAGTTTAGAAGCAGTAAAGCTTACTTTGAAAAATAAGCCGGTTTTGGCACATAGTATGTGAGGCAAAAGCAGTTCATAGAATCACATCACAGAATCACAGAACGGCCCGGGTTGGAAGGGACCTCAAGGATCACGAAGCTCCAACCCCCCTGTGCCATGCAGGGCCACCAACCTCCCCATTTCACAGCAGCCCAGGCTGCCCAGGGCCCCATCCAACCTGGCCCTGAACACCTCCAGGGATGGACGGGGCATCACAGCCTCTCTGGGCAGCTGTTCCAGCACCTCACCACTCTCACAGCACACAACTTCCCCCCTGACATCCAACCTCCATCTGCCCTCCCTCAACTCCAAACCATTTCCCCTTGTCCTGCTGCCATCTCCCCTTTCCAAGAGCTGACTCCCCTCCTGTCTGCAGGCTCCCTTTAGGTACTGCAGGCTGCACTGAGCTCACCCCGCAGCCTTCTTTTCTCCATGCTGAACAAGCCCAGCTCCCTCAGCCTGTCTTTGTAGTGGAGGTGCTGCAGCCCCTGCTCATCTTTGTGGCTCCTCTGGACCCTCTCCAACAGCTCCCTGTCTTTCCTGGGGGCTCCAGACCTGGACACAGCACTGCAGCTGTGGCCTCACAAGAGCAGAGCAGAGGGGGACAATCACCTCCTGTCCCTGCTGCCACCTCTCTTCTGAAGGAGCCCAGGACACCATTTGCCTTCCAAGCCACAAGAGCACACTGCTGGCTCACGTTCAGCTTTTCATCCATCAAGACCCCCAGGTCCTCCTCTGTAGGGCTGCTCCCAAGAACTGCTCCTTCCAGTCTGTACAGATGCCATTTCACCATTCCCAGCTGAACCAGGACAAAGCCAATCACAACAAGCAAGCCCCACGCCGTACCTGGGAGCGCAGGGATGTTTGTATTGAGCTCTCTTATTGATGTGATCCACATAATACACTCCAAACTCTGCGGACTCCACTCTCTCCCAGCCCGGCGGCAGCCCCTCCCGCTCCAGGGGGTGGCTCCAGTGCGTGGTGTTGGTGTTGTGGTCGATGTAGTACTTCCTTCCTCTGATAGTCCAGTCCACCGACCAGCCAGGGGGCAGAGGTAAGTCTTCAGAGCTGTGATTTGTGAGATTTCCTAGGGACGTAGCAGCAACTCTCCCGATGCCTAAAGACAGAAAATCAAGGTGTTTACCTCAACGGGTAGCACCTCAAACCAACGTTCCCCCCTCCACAGACACAGGGCACAATGAACAACGCTGCCAGGTTTCCAGCACACCCCTGCAGACATTTGTAAAAGAAATCCTGCTCAGGTTATGATCATAGACTTGGACTGCCTGGAAAAGAAATCACATAGCAAAGTTTTCCAGATTAACCACTGAAGAACAGTCACACAAGCAGGAGGGAAGAGTCAGGCTCGTGCAGTGCAGCCATCAGCAGCCATTCCAGTTTCCTCTGCCCTTTCCTCCTATGTCCTGTGGACACTCAGGGCTGTTCTATCAGCTCCCTTCCAAAGAAAAATGAGGGAAAACAACCAAGTGAAGCAATCAAAACTTCCACAGATGTCTTTCACCTTCTGGGTGCCTACTGAATGTGCTCCTGCTGGCTGTGCTGGCCCAAACTCAACTCTACTTAAGGCATTTCCTTCACTTATCTGCAATTCTACAGTTATTCAGTCTTTGGATAAACAAAATTCCAATTGCCTTTTCATCAAATGCATCTATTCAAGCTCAGCACTCAGGGTTTGTACATTACTATTTCCTCACAGCCACAAGAAGGGGTGTGGGAGCTCCTTTCCCCAGTCTCTTGAAGTCAGGAAGAGATATGACCATAAATGCTGTGTTAGCCAATGAGGAACACATCCCTCTGCTTGTTTTGCACAGCTAACATTTTGGTGCACTTATTCCTGAGTGGAAGGAAAAGGCACAGCCTTTCAGGTACAGAATTCACTCCGAATGACAACAGGAAGAGCAGAGCAGCAGAAAAGCTCTTGTACTTCTCAGCAAATTCCACACTCCTGTCGGATGACCACAGGAACGGCTCCTTCCACCAGCACACACAGCCCTTACCTGCAGAATGGCAGACTGAGAACCAGCTGGGCTGTGATTCCACTGACAGACCAACGTCATCAGCAACGCAGTGGAAAGGTTTCAAAGCAACAGAATGAACAGAAGGGAGTAAACACAAGCAGTTCCTCCTGAGTTCTGCCCTGCAGGAGGCATCTGCTCACCTACAGACCCATTTCTGGCCTGCGTGTGCTCTGCATTGCACAGCCTCACAGTTTCTCCCCTTGTCAGAGCACTCACCCACTCATCAGCTTTGTGAAGGCAGGCTAATAGCTGTGTCCACGTGACAGCTCCATCCTCATTAGGATTAAGCAACTCAGCCCTCTACTTCCAGTGAGAAGGAGCATGCGAGCTGCTGCCTGACCTTTAGCCATGCTGGGGCCAGGGAGAGCATTTCAAACCCTAGCCATGGTTACACCACTGGTTTTGTTTGCATTCCAATGACAAAATACCAGCATTTAAGCTTCTTGAAAATACTGCACTGTGGGTAAGAAGTGCAAATAAACAACAAACATTAAACCACAAATCCGAATACCCAGATTTGACAGAGGGGAACGGTTTTCATAAAGGTATAAACATATTTTGCTGCTCTCCCCACCAGCATTTTGTCTAGTTGTGCTTTTTAAAGAGTTCCTCCCACTCGAATTCCTTCATGATTGCAGCAGCAAATACAAATGGATTTGATTCATGGGGTAAAGGTGAATGTTTCTTTAACACTTTAAGGCTGGTATCAGAAGTTGCCCAAGGCAGGATGACGAACAGGCAGGAAGCCACCCTCAAGTTCTGCTGCCACAAGGCCAGTGCGTGCTAAAGAGAGCCAACGAAGGCTGGAGGATGGACTCAGGTAAATAGGAAAGCCAGCATCTGATCATAAGCAGAACTGCTATGGGAAGCAGGCCAAAAAGCAAAGCCATGCCTTGCTGGCAGGACAGCATGGGCAGCTCTGCTTCTGCAGCAGCAGTCACCTCCAGCTGCATGGCTTCTGCCCTCAGTACACTGGGATGTCAATCTCAGAACTGCCATATACAGGTCAGAGGTGCTCATCTCACCACTCAAAGGGGTATAAATAAACTCTGAGGGCTTGGCTACAAGTTAGTTCCAATCTATGCTATAGATATAACATTCTGTGACAGAACCACAGAACGGCCCGGGTTGGAAGGACCTCAAGGATCACGAAGCTCCAACCCCCCTGTGCCATGCAGGGCCACCAACCTCCACATTTCACAGCAGCCCAGGCTGCCCAGGGCCCCATCCAACCTGGCCTTCAACACCTCCAGGGATGGACGGGGCATCACAGCCTCTCTGGGCAGCTGTTCCAGCACCTCAGCACTCTCACAGCACACAACTTCCCCCTGACATCCAACCTCCATCTGCCCTCCCTCAACTCCAAACCATTTCCCCTTGTCCTGCTGCCATCTCCCCTTGCCAAGAGCTGACTCCCCTCCTGTCTGCAGGCTCCCTTTAGGCACTGCAGGCTGCACTGAGCTCATCCCGAAGTTCAACCACAGACCTCCCCAAACCTTTCACCTAGAGGAGAGGACAGAGATGGCGAGGAAAGATGAGGAAAGTCTCTTAGAATTAAGCTGAAACCAACGCTTATAAAAATAAATTTAAAAATATCACGAAATGCCATAGAGGTAACAGAACACACAACACTGGGAAATAAGTGAGGGCTCTTTTCAGGAAAACCACTCACACGAGTTAGGAATTAAAATAAATCTGACAAGAATAAGAAAGGGAAGGTGTGGAGAAATGAATCAGTGACACGACTTGAAGGAGAAACATCAATGCCATGCAACCCTGTCACCTCCTGAAAAAAAAATCAAGACATTTGCTTCAAGCCAAATCCTTTGAGTGTGAGGATGTCAGTGAGAAGACATTTCAATTCACTTTGTAAAGGACTCCACTGAGGTGAAAATCTTACAAACAGTGATGGAAACGTGTAGGGAAGAGGTGATCCAGACCAAGGCAAGGGATGCAGAAGGCCTGACTGTGCTGGAGACAAGGAGAGAGGAACTGGCAATTAGAGGGACTGGTGCTGCTCAAGGGAAACAAGGCTGCAGAACAGTGGGTGGCTGAAATCAGACTGAGCTTAGCTGCCAGGGGAAGGAAACAAGGAGATTTGAGGTTTTATTATGGTTGACCACATGGTACTTCTACTGATATAAAGTAACACTGATTCTTCAGAGGACAGAAGGCCAGAGGTTAACATTCTTATTGCAGTGAAACTACAGGTGGAGCCTAAGAGTCCACATCCTGTGCTGAGATGAAAGGTAAAAGCAGAGGAGAAGGGATAATGTGTTGGTTCACCTCTCTGGATTATTTCCTGCATATATGTGAGACTGAATGCTCATCCATCATGAAATCTGTCCAAGCTGTTAACTGCAAACACACACAAGTGACAAAGACCAAAACCCACCAGCAGCTCCTTGTTTTCCAAAGGCTAAGAAGGCCTGGAGACAGACAAGAGAGAAAAGCCTGCTGAGAGAGAAAGCTGTGTTGCTTCAACTGAGAAAAACACAGCTGAAAAGTCCTGCGTTCTGCTTGTGTTAGCAATTTGCTAGATTAACTTCACCTTCAAACTAACAAGTGGAGCTCCATCTCTGCATCTACAACACAGCAACACTGGTTTTGAAATCTCCCCTCCAGTCCCACAGCAGAAGCCAACAGGTGCTGCTATGAGGACCAGGTACACATTTAATGATGAGCAGCCAACAGATGGATGGGTTTCCTGCACAGTCTAGATAGCTCCATGTAGTTAGCCAGCATTTAGCAAAGTTAAGGATGAAGTAGCAAGTCTGAAACATCAGCACCTCAAAATGCACTGCCTGCCAGCAGCAATGCCAGCACTGCTCTCCTTCGTTGGAACACCTCTGTGTTACAAACAAACACCACCACCAAAGCGTTGTCAGCTTTTTAACTCCATCTTCAGCCTCACTGCTGCCATTTTTACCAGCAGATTGCAAGCCAAAATGAACTAAAAGCATATTTCACTACATTATTCACAGGTCTGAAGTGCTTCTTCCAAACTCCTCACTGAACATCATTTCAGGAATATAAACATCACTCCAACACTGCCTGTAAGGTCACCTTTCTATGGGTAACACTGACATCCCACGTTTCTTATCTCAGTACACCTACAGTAACATGACATACAAACCAATGGCTCTTCTGAGTCATCACAGTTAACCAAATACTTCAAAAATAAATATTTAAGGGATTTTTATATCTGATTCTCTTGTGCCAGCAGAAAAATGTGACAAGTCCTTCCCTGTGAAGGGAGTGTGTGAGTATGATTCTTCCTCAGTCACACAGAACCACAGAACGGCCCGGGTTGGAAGGGAGCTCAAGGATCACGAAGCTCCAACCCCCTGTGCCATGCAGGGCCACCAACCTCCACATTTCACAGCAGCCCAGGCTGCCCAGGGCCCCATCCAACCTGGCCTTCAACACCTCCACGGATGGACGGGGCATCACAGCCTCTCTGGGCAGCTGTTCCAGCACCTCACCACTCTCACAGCACACAACTTCCCCCTGACATCCAACCTCCATCTGCCCTCCCTCAACTCCAAACCATTTCCCCTTGTCCTGCTGTCATCTCCCCTTTCCAAGAGCTGACTCCCCTCCTGTCTGCAGGCTCCCTTTAGGTACTGCAGGCTGCACTGAGCTCACCCCGCAGCCTTCTTTTCTCCATGCTCAACAAGCCCAGCTCCCTCAGCCTGTCCTCATAATATTACAGTATTACAAGCCAAAAAGAATTCAGGCACTAGGAAATGAATTTCAGCACTAACTGCAAGCCAATTTGTTAATTACACGAAACAGTCATTACTCATCGTTCAACAATAAATAATTCTTTATAAAATTAACAAAAATCAAATGACACAATGATATTCTGGGCTTGTTTAGCTTGGAGAAGAGAAGGGTCCAGGTAGACCTCACTGTGGCCTTCCAGTGCTTGAAGGGAGCAGATAAACAGGAGGGGAACGGCTGTTTGTGAGGGTGGATGGTGACAGGACAAGGGGAATGGTTTTAAAGTGAGACAGGGGAGGTTTGGGTTGGATATGAGGAGGAAGTTTTTCAGCCAGAGGGTGGTGAGGCACTGGCACAGGTTGCCCAAGGAGGCTGTGGATGCCCCATCCCTGCAGGCATTCAAGGCCAGGCTGGATGTGGCTCTGGGCAGCCTGGGCTGCTGGTTGGTGACCTGCACACAGCAGGGGTTGGAGCTGGATGAGCACTGTGCTCCTGTGCAACCCAGGCCGTTCTGTGATGCTACGAAATACCTCTGTACCTGAAGCTGTTCAGTGACATGTGAAGGGCAGCAATGAACCCATCCTCACCTGAGGTGCGCCGCCCATGGTTGTGAGACATCCTCTGGAAAAGCTCCCCGCTGTGCTCGTAATACCTGTAGTCCTCATGCAAGCGATCGTTCAACTGACGTCTCCTCTGGGCATCATAGAAGTGATCATAATAGTAACAACGTGTGCCAGCATCTCCGTTTTCCAAAACCGAATTGGTTTCTGCTAGAAAGGACTGGGAGGAAGAGCCATATTCTCTAGCAACATCAGCTAAACTTCGAGCAAAGTAGGAAGGCGCAGACAGTCTGTTGCTTTCACGCCTCATTATTTCTTGTGGCGGCCTCTGCACCGGCGTTCGAAGGAAACTCTGGTTTCTGGAAACAGCTCCATCTCCACCAGAGCCATAAGCAGAAGGACTCGGGTCAGGAGGGCAGATATCAGTTCGTCTTGGAATGGTTGGACCGTGACGGATAAAGGAAGGCATCAGATCTGTTACGGCAGAGAAGGGAAATGAACTCTGCACACACTTATGGTATTTGGTTAGCTACGGTGCCTGACTTACACCATGCAAGTGACTCCATTCTAATGCCAGAATCCCTTTAAAGCACCTCTAATGCATACAGCAGCATAACGGTGGGGCTGCAGTTTGCACTGGCACAACAAAAGCCTGCACACACAGAAGCTATTGTCAAAGAAGCAGAGTTTTGACAGCAAAAGAAGCCAACACAAACAGCTCCCACCCAGAGAATCAAAGAATCACAGAACGGCCCGGGTTGGAAGGGACCTCAAGGGTCACGAAGCTCCAACCCCCCTGTGCCATGCAGGGCCACCAACCTCCACATTTCACAGCAGCCCAGGATGCCCAGGGCCCCATCCAACCTGGCCTTCAACACCTCCAGGGATGGACGGGGCATCACAGCCTCTCTGGGCAGCTGTTCCAGCACCTCACCACTCTCACAGCACACAACTTCCCCCTGACATCCAACCTCCATCTGCCCTCCCTCAACTTCAAACCATTACCCTTTGTTCCCCCCCAGGCCCATTCACACAGCACTGATCTCTCCCCGCCCTGCAGCCCTCAGCCGCGCCCCGCTCAGCGCCGGGCGGCTCCCACACGCCGTGCTGATGGCTGGCGGCCGGCTGAGGGCGCAGCCGAGCTCCGTGCCGTAACCGCGAGCCCTCCCAGCTCCGTGCCGCGCTCCCGCCCCGCCCCGCCCGGCGCTCGGTCACTCACTGCGGAGCAGCGGGCTGGTTTCCTTCTTCACGTACTTCCCCTGCACCTCGCCGGGCTTCGAGAGCTCCGTCCGCGTTTTCTTCCGCGACAGCATCCCACCTCCTCCTCCCGGCCCGCTCCCGCCGCCCGCATGCCCGGCTCCGCTCCGCGCAGGGCCGGGCCGCCCGCGGCCCCCTCAGGCGCTCAGGGCGGCGGGCGGAGGCCGTGAGCGGGGGGCGGGCTGCGGGGCGCGGCCGCGGGGTGCCGTTAGGCGCGGGGCGTTGTGGGGGGAGGAGACGAGAGGAAGGATGAGGATAGAGCGGCGCGGCGGCGCGGGCGCGGCGCCCCCTGGCGGACGGGAGGCCGCGATCATTCCGGTTGGCAAAACCCTCTGAGATCCAAACCTTCCGCCCGTACGATTTCCATAAAAGATGGAAAAAACCAACAAACAAGCAAACTAAAAAACAACCCCACAGCCACGAGCAAGAGTCTTACAGTGATTCCTTTTTATTTTTTACATTCGTTATAAATAACACGTAGGTTGGTTCCTCCTGCTTTACATGGGGGTGTAAGGACAGCACATCACAACAGACCCAACGAAAACAAACATACACGACCGTCTCCGTTTACACAGCAAACACGTCAGCAGTGGTGGCATCTCACACAGCAGGCAGTCGTGGAAAACCTGAGAGATGGTGATGCCATTTGTGTTGTACTTGACAGACCCAGGCTGTCCCCGGCTCTACCTCGCCTGTCATTTGGCTAAAAGTATGTTACAACCCTTTCTTTTGTCAGTCAGAATTGAAATATTTCCATTCTCTTTGTACCTGAAGTGGTAATGGGAGTATGCGTAGCAAAGAATGCTTTTATACCATTCTAAATTGACACGGAGGACTTCAATGGGGTGAATTCTGCTCACATCACATTTGATACGAGTGCGATTGCTCTGCCCCTCCCTAAACTCCAACCCTGCATATCCACATGCCTTGATTTTCACAGTGATTCATAAAGTGAGAGTTGAAAGCATTTAAAACACCTTCTGGCCATGAAGTAACTAATATCCTAACTGCCGAGCCCTGCTGTACCAAGGAGGCCCAGAAACTCAGTGATTTACCACACCACTAAATACTTTGGTATCTTTAAAATGCCTGCAGTGCACCGGAGACACATTCATGCACAAAAGACCACAAATGCTTTGCATGTTTGCACGTTTCTATGCTTATTTTCAGTAGCCTTGACTTTGTGGGACGAGCTGCTTATTTCTTGAGCTGACACAACAAGCAACACAACGCTGGTTGGAGCACCGTGAGCGATCCCCCCGCCTGGGAAGGGTTTATCCTGAATTGTCCTGCAGCAGCAAAAGTAGTACAGCATAGAAAGGCTCCAGCATGCGTAATGACAAAAGGCACTTCTGAGAATTCATACGCACAAGCATTCCAATGAGATTTGAGTTTTTGCCCACTGTTTTCCTCCTGCACCCTTCTCCTGTCCTTTCCAGTTGGTTAGGTTGATGTTTGGAAGAAAGAAACGTAGAAGGAGGCAGGATAGGGTGGGAAGAGGGACAGTTAGAACCCCTTTTCTCTGCTTCTCCCCTGTATTGCAGTGCTAACATTATAGCTTGGCTCCCTTTTTCTCGTAGAATCACAGAGTCATTTAGGTTAGAAAAGACCTTCAAGATCCCCAAATCCAACCAGCCCACCGTGTCCACATCCCTCAGTGCCACATCTCCATGGCTTTGGAACACCTCCAGGGACAGTGACCCCTCACTCCTGGACAACATATGAAGTGGTGTTAGTATCTATTAGCTAATAATACATTTCCAAACACAGTTCTGATCATCTGAACCATACCATGTGTTGTTTCCTGGAAATAGTTTGAAACTTTGCTAATTTCCATAGGGTAAGCATAGTTCAAGGTGTGCTCAGTTACCACACTGCTAACACACAGCCCTGGTACCCGCACACAGAGGTATAGCATGAAGCAGTGCACAAGTTGCCCAGAGAGGTGGTGGGGCCCCATCCCTGCAGACATCCAAGATCAGAGGATGGGTTCTGAATGTCCATGTCCACTGAGGGGAGTGGGACCAGATGGCCTTTAAGGGTCCCTTCCGACTCAAACTGCTCTATGATTACAACTGTTACCACTTACAGATTAATACAGAATCACAGAATCACAGCATGGCCTGGGTTGCACAGGAGCACAGTGCTCATCCAGCTCCAAGCCCTGCTGTGTGCAGGTCGCCAACCAGCAGCCCAGGCTGCCCAGAGCCACATCCAGCCTGGCCTTGAATGCCTGCAGGGATGGGGCATCCACAGCCTCCTTGGGCAACCTGTTGCAATATTAAAAGAAGGATCTCTCAACTTCAAATTTTAAAATCAAGCTCCAACTCATGTCAGTGCTATTTGTCAACGTGTTTTTGCAGCGGAGATTTACAAGATATGTGAATCTCTGAGATTACATAGAGAAATAACCAGTACAGGCATTCACAACAGCAGAATAGTGAAATAATTTAAAAGGAAATTTTTGTTCCTCCAAGATATTCTGCCACTATGGTATGTCTTTTCTTATAAGGCAGTGGAGGAGGAGAAGAGGAGGTCGTACCCAGCAAGTGCAGTTCAGTCCCTCAGCCCTCTGAGTGGCAGATAACCCTTTAGACAAAGGCAGCATCCCCTACAGCCACACTGCTGAGTGAAAGTCACCTTCCATAGGTTGCCCAGCAGGGTGTGGGCAGTTGCATCCCAATGTCCAGGAGACAGCTGCCACGTCACAAATGCTGTCACAACTGTCACCTTGCTAGTAGTCCCAGAGATAAAGCTCCCATCTTCCCCTCCTGCACCCACGATTTATGCATATTTAAAGAGGTCCAGTTTCAAGTATTGCCAGTATGGCCCCTTTCACTGGTTTTATTTACAATAAGTACACCTTACTGGTCTGATGGAGACCAGCATTTGTAAGGAAAGCTAGCATCACATTTAGACCATTGGTAATAATTGGTTACAACCAGCTCCAAAGCGTGTGAGCTCTCATTCAGCGACTGCTGTTGGGCCCATCTCACTCCTGAAGGTGATCCCAAAAAGCCTGCGTTCCCCATGAACTCGTCAGATAGGAGGTGTAATTATCACCTGTCATTACAGGACTGTGTGCTCTTCAGCCTTCCTGACTGCAGCACCACTGCAGGTTGCTCAGGGAGTACGAAGGCAATACTCGACTGAACGTAATTCTGTTCATCCTGCTCTCTCTAGCGCATGTTAATCTCCATCTATTGACATCAACACCCGCATCTATTAAACTGAAGGAAACGAATGTCTTATTCCCTGAGTTCTTTGTATTCACATCGAGTTTGTTTCCTCACCGTTAATTGCAAACTTAGCTTCTGTACTCAGACCCACTACAGAAGACACGTCCTTGCAACTCACCACATCACACAGAGCACTGCGTTAGTGACAGAGGTCTGTGAGGCCTGATCACAGCACGGCCTGGGTTGCAAAGGAGCACAGTGCTCATCCAGTTCCAACCCCTGCTGTGTGCAGGTCACCAACCAGCAGCCCAGGCTGCCCAGAGCCACATCACTAAGTTCCCCTCTTCCTTCTTCTGCCAGCTGTGTAATAATATTCCACCACTATACTGAATGCACAACTTACATTTCTTCGCTTCTGTTTGGTGAAGAAACTCTTCTACTGTTTTGTATTAAAAAAAAAAAAAGGCCTGTACAATTTCTCAAAAAAAATAAAAAAATAAAAAAAGAGCAGTAGTCTTTATTTGCCACCTGGGACATTTCTCCAGATAAAACACAGTTAGGTCAGTTGGAGGCAGTAGTCTATTTACGCATCTTTGACTGCTTTTCTTCTGTGGAGAAACAGCCATGAGGAATAACCCAGATTCCTAATGCAGAAGTGGAGCATATTGCTTTACAGAAACTAGAATC
This sequence comes from Centrocercus urophasianus, assembly GCF_019232065.1. Classification (NCBI taxonomy): domain Eukaryota; kingdom Metazoa; phylum Chordata; class Aves; order Galliformes; family Phasianidae; genus Centrocercus; species Centrocercus urophasianus. The sequence goes on from NW_024884586.1 coordinate 51,071,133, forward strand.
GTATTGCAGGATACAGACAACACCGGGAAAGTCTTGCTTTCAATAGCAATTCCATCAGCAGTATTCAGACTGTAGATGTCCCTCCTCGTTCCCTGTTCCAGTTGGAGCAGACCTACAGGTCCCTTCCAACTCAGATGAGCCTGATTATATTATAATTATATTACTAGGTTTGGACCAAGAAGTATCCCAGAAAACCAAAAGGGTTTTAAAGTCATTAGTTCAATACCAGCAGTTTGTGCTTCGGCCTAAATAGAAATAATCAATTCAGTATATTCAGCATTCGTGTTTTAAATTAAAACCAAAGTATCAAAATAAGTTAACCTAGAAAAACATCCTTTTTTTTTTTTTTTTTTTACATAGCAAAGATTACTTTTAGCCAAAACTGAGCAGAAAAATAGTTTGGGAATAAACATAAGGATCTCTGTAGGCAGTGTCTGCTTGGGATTTAGCTCTGCCACCCCTTGGAGGCATCTCTTAACTAAAGGTTCATCAATACAAAAAGGCAACGCAGTGAAAAGCTGAAATATTACAATTCCAGTAAAGTGCACGGGATTGTGGCGTACTTCGGGGCTTTGCTATGACCTTAACTCAGCTGCTGAACTGAAAGATGGGGATGCCAAGTTCTTTACGATCTTATTGAGGTTGGCGATCTTCTCTTCTAGTAAATAGTTTTTCTTCTCGGCAGTTTTCTGGCGCTGCTCCGTCATCTCCAAAGCCTTCAGCAGTTGAGCGTTCTCAACATAGAGATCCTTGACCACTGCGTCTGCTTTGGTGTTCTTGGAAAGCTGAACCGTGAGCGAAACGTTATTACTCAGCACACAAACAGCAACAGAGAAACGAAAAGCTTTTTTAAATGGTCAGGAGGCACAGCTGAGCGCCTTCGTTTTAACGTATCCAAGGCAGACAACCTGCCCTCTCATTCTCTACTCTCATCTGTTACAAACTAGACGTTTACGGAATCATCACGGATGCTACGAACGTTTTGAAACTGGAAAGTCTTTGCAAGGAACTTGAAAGATCACAAAGATGTTGGAGGGCTTCAAATGACCCTTTTCCATTTGCCCTGTAAGGACAGGTGTGCTCCACGTGCTCATCGGTCCCACACAGGTCATTCCACAGACGTTTGGGCCACCCTATCAAATCAGGGAAAGCAGCTCGACATCTGCCTATTTACATTGGAGAAGCAATTTGGCATGAGACCACACTGGTGTAGCTTCTCCTTAAAATGAGAGGGGAGATTGCACCTCAACAGAGGGCAGATGTTCTCTCCAATGCTATCGTGTCACTCCCTGCTAAGTGTACAAAAGACCCTATTGAGAATTTCTGAAGAAGACAGACCAGAGCAAGAACAGAAACCCCAAAATCTTATCGAGCAAAGGATGTGTTGGGTCAGAGGGTGTGGAAAAATCAGTTCTGTAATCCCTGTATTCTTCAGAAAATTCCTGAGTCCTTTGTAAGCAACTTCTCCAGCTAAAATACTTGGCCCAATTTTACACTTGTTTCCTGACTTTAAGTGTGCCTGCATACCAAACGTGCATAGCTTTTAGGGAATTAATGAGCGATTAATTCAGACTTCAGTTTGAATTTCTGTGAAGTTTTGGGCAAATATGTTGGCTAAGAAGAACTCAAAGAAAAACATCTTTAATTTTCTTCTCAGCAAGAGCAATGTTGTGGCTTTGGCCTGCTTAGCTTTTTACAGAAGCAACAGGGAAGATTTGGGGAAAAGGACAAGAAGGCTTACTTGTTCCTTCAGCTGATTTACTTTGTCTTGGAGAAGCCTCTTCACGAGCCTCAGTTTCTGTTCAACATCCATCATCCGCTCTTCCATCATCTTTAGAAGCTGCTCATGGCCCCCCTAGAAAGCAAAAGAAAAGAAATCTGTTCACAAAGGTCAGGTCACACTCAGTGCTATCCTTCCTTTCACTTCATGCAGAAGAAAAGTGTTGCCACTCCACGTTTGTGTTCATTTTAAAGAGTCAACACAGTTAATAAACAGATCATGGAAGCGATGTTTAAAGGACATTCATGGCATTAAATCTAAGTTACATGTTAGATTGCTTTACATAAGACAAATCAATACAAAATTCTAAGTTCTGTATCAGCTGTGATAACTGGACCTGGATAGATTCCCTTTTTCATTCTTTGGATGCTGATCTGTATTAGGGGAAAAAAAAAAGAAAAGAGGCAGTCATGCTGGCTTGTTACTTTGACCGTAACTCTTCATTCCAAAGGCCGTTCAAAATTCAAATTAGCACATTATTATTTCGATCCTGATTTCTACTTTATTTGATTAGTTGTATAAGGCTAATGCTTCTGAATAATCCAATGTGCTTTTGTTATTTTTCTTGAGTGAGGCAGTGGGTAACCTAACTACAATCAAAACAAACCACAGACGTCAGTTTAGTGAGAACTATTGGTGATAAGTGGATGGTTGGACTGGATGATCTCCTAATATTTTCCAACCTTAGTGATCCCATGACTCTATGAGAATGCCTGTTGCATCAACAGTTTGAATGCAAGTCTCCCAAATAAGTCAGAAACACCGGAACTGTGAGGAGTCAGCTGTTCATCTTAACTGCTGTAGAAACACCCTGTTGGATGGATTGATTCAAGTCCGCTCAAGATTCTATTTGTTGGAACTCCAGAAGCTCCTAAGTCTAATTATGGAGCTGCATGACTGCTTAGCTTATAAAGACATCAAAAAATGTTGCATTAGTGTCACCCAGAAAGCAGAGTTAAAGTGCTGCTGGGCTGGGTGCGTTTCTAACTTTTAATCCATACTACTAAAAGGAATTCCAGCAAAGTCATCTTTGTTATCTTCTGTAACTTAATTGGAATTCAAGACCATGGCTGGGCATTAGACATCGTACTGGGCACACTTGGAGCCTTGAGGGAGTGGTTCAATGGAATCTAAGAATTAGATTAATGGTCTTAATGTCCGCGATCCTTGATTTTTGGCTTAAAGATAATTTGAGAGCATTCTACCCAATTTCACAGTTCATGCTTGATGGGAGAAGCCAGCTCAAGCTTTCAGAAAGATAAACAAAAAAGATAACCCTTAAAGAAGCAGTTGTTGACCTCAAATTATTAGTAATAAGTCTCATTTAATCTAGTACTTGGAGACAGGAGAAAAACACTAAGGACATCATCTGAGAAACAAGTCTGATCATTTTCCCCTTTCCTGCCACTACCCTTTTTACTTGATGGTCCCAGCAATAGGATCTCAGTACTACGGAAACTCTTGTCTCAAATGTGCTCCAACACGTCCTGGGGAAGCAGAATATTCCATATCAAAGCACATCCTCTACTGCAAATCTTCCCCAGAAGTCATATGATAGAACCACAGCACGGTTGGGTTGGAAGGGACCCTAAAGCCCATCCAATTCCAACCATCAGCTCAGGTTGCCCAGGGCCCCATCCATGAAGAAATTCAACAATGTTGTCTAAAACTTGTTAATTCTTGTTCATAAAGCTGAGGCTACTGATGCTATTAAGACAAGAGACGTCATGTTTAAAAAACATTTATTTTGCATTTACATCAAAAATGTCATCTTTCCCCAATATAAAAGTTTAGGCATCTTATACAAAAAAAAAAAAGCAGCATAAATACCCCAGATTTCCTTTGTCTCATATAAAATCAGTACCATTTCAGAAAAATAGGCTCTTCCCACATTGAGAAAACCCACATTTTAAATAACATAAATAGAAATGATTTGCAACAAATGAAAAAGAACAGCTGACAACGTCCAGAAAAATCACTTCTGGGCAAATAAATAGGAAATAACACTGCAGAGACTTAAAATAATAATAATAATAAAAAAAGGATCCTCAAGTTTCTCAGCTTATGCCAGTTTGTGTGTTTGTGTGTGTGTATCATGGCAAGGAATGAGGTGGTAAGCAGCCAAGCTGTCAGAGGTGCCCGATCCTCCTGTAGGAATCTGCATGCACTGCTCGCTGCTCCGGTAGCAAGGCCTAGAGAGAGAAGGTAAGTGGGACACTTCACCCTGATATCCAGGTTGTCTTTATAAATACGTACGTACACAAAGCAAAGCAGCAGCACAAGCCAAGCAAGCAACACAAGACAAAAACACACACAGGGGAAAGCAGGCAGAGCACCACATCACATTTCTCTGTATTAGTGCTACACAAATGCAATTAAGGAAATACTTGGGATGTGTTTTCTAGAGGTCAGGAGGCTGAAGAGGACTGGTCCACATTTGGGGGGGGATTTGAAAAGGTCAGTGACAGCGATAAGTGCCATTGGCAAAGCAGTTACACTTGTTAAGGGGAGATTATCTGCCACTACATATTGCCTCAGGTGGCCAAAAAGCATTTGTGAAAAACAGTCCCATTGACCCCCTCCTCAAACCTAGCTGCAAGCCTTCTGCTGGGACAGCTGAACAAGCTGTTGGTCAGGGGTTATTTGAATTTTCCAAAGCAGACCAGCAGAAAGGGGGAGTTGAGCAACTCTGTGTATTCCCAGCAGAACTACGGGTTGGCAGAGGTTGGAGGCAACTTCTGGGAACCTTGGCTCAGGGATGGGCCCATGGCATTCACTATTGAGCAAGGCCCAGCACAGGCTGCTCAAGGAGGCTGTGGATGCTCCATCCCTGCAGGCATTCAAGGCCAGGCTGGATGTGGCTCTGGGCAGCCTGGGCTGCTGGTTGGCGACCTGCACACAGCAGGGGGTTGGAACTGGATGAGCACTGTGCTCCTTTGCAACCCAGGCCATTCTATGTGGCAGTGCTGGGCAGCTGCTGTCTGGGACAAGGTAGGCAAGTTAACAGAGGAGAAAAGGATGAGGGGCTTTGATGGGGTGATGCTGGAATAGTGAGCTTGGTAAGCAACAGCTCAACACAGACTGTAAAGCAAAGGAGAACACAGACCACTGTAGCCATGATCAAAAAGTAATGAAGAAAGCAAAGCAAAAGGAGCACACAAATTCCAAAAAGGAGGGTAAGTTTGGTGCCTTACACAGAAGGACTGGAGATGGAAGAAAGCTGCAAAGTGCGAAGCAAGGTGATAAACTGATGCAGAAAACATGGATGCCATGACATTCTAGTCAATGGTGAAAAGACAGTGAAGAGGGGTTAGGATGCAATTTCCCAAGATGCTAAAGAGAACATTGGAATGGATAAACTCAACCAGATGTTTGCTTCAGGATGACGAAAGGAAAAGAGTAAGGATTAAAAGTGTGCTTAAAGAAGCAGTTGGGTTTGTCCCAGCTTAAAGCATCCACCACTCTGCCCTTGTTTACAGTTGTATAATGAATGCTTCACAACAGTGACTTTAGGAAGCCACGTAGTAGGGCCCACACAAACAGCTGTAGATGTTCCAAAGTGGAACCTTGTTCACCTCTGTTCACTTTAAGTAAAAATCGATGCAAAAAGAAGTTACAAGCATTAAGTGCATTGACAGCAAAAGCTTGAAAAACCTCCGGGAAAGGATTTTTATATTCATGAAGGTTCTGGGAAATAGAAGTGGTGCATCTGTACAACTGCGGGTTCTGGGATATGATTAGTTTGCAAATTGCTTCTCAGGCTTTCAAAAGCAGAATTACAAAACTGCTTCTAATGCAATGCACACAGCACATTCACTCTGCAGATGTTGCTGCTGTAATAGAGCTTTTATTGATTTCAAAATTCAACTGCATGCTTTGCTTTCCAACATGTGTGACCAAGTACATCAGTAATGCGCCTCCATCCACACTCAGTGAAAGGGAGAGAAACTTAGAGCTCATTTTTCCTCCTCTCCTGCATTCTTTGCTGTTAAGTTCCTTTGCAGGGAACTGTTCCCTTTAATGCTGTGGTTTAAAACAGTCACTGCAAGTTCTGTAAGCTTTAGAAACTATTACTGGACATATATTTTTTTCCCCCCCATAATACACCTTCCAAAATACACCTACTAACATGGTCAAATCTTTGAAGTTCAGAGACTTAAAGCTTATGTAGATATATCAATTTCCAATTTTTCTCTAGACAAAATGCAAGAGAGTGTAAAATGTGGGGTTTTTTTTCTGCTAACAGGTTAATAAAAACATTAGCCTTTTATTTATGTTACTTAGGGCTTTATCTTAAGTCATATTATTATTATTTTAAGATACGTGCCCAAAGCCAAAGCATCAGAGATTTAGGGATGTAGTCACCAAAACATCACCTGACTTTTCCAATGAAAAAGACCTGCAGAAAGCAGGAGCTGAGCACGTACTCAAGCAAAACTATGGGTTGGCAGCCTAATTTTAAGGCTCATTTTACATGGGAGATGCAAAATTTGCTACTAGAGCTTATTATTGCTTATCATTCAGTCTTGCATGTTGAAATACGAGGAGTGACTCAGCCCAATGAGTGCAGAGGCTGCATCTTTGTTGGAATTAGATTGCTTTCCCTCAGAAACACCAGGGATGATGTTTCAGGACAACAGGAACGGTGCCCTCCAAACAGCGTCCTATGGTGGCCAAATAATGAAGATGGGAAACCTCACAAAAAAGGGTTACTTGCTTGTATTATGCTCTGCCATGTCTCAGGTGGCAGAACTCCATGTGGCAGCAACAGCCTGAGCTCATGCTTTATGTCTGATGCCAGCGTGTCTGTGCACTGTGTATTTCCCAGAGCAAAGGTTCCAGACGTGGATGTTAGGGAAAATAAAAAGCCAACTGCAAACACTTACTGCACATTGATGACAAGGAGAAAAGCCAACAGTTGAATGTGGATGGAGCGAGCCATGAAGACTAAAGGGACTTCAGAACTGAACCACGGCTCAAGCTGCGTGTGCTGAATAAAGGCTTGTTTGTGCACAGCTTTGATGCAACTAATTCCAATTTCGAACTGGCATAAACGGAGAACGGATCTCAAAAGCCAAAACACCAAACGAACCCAACGCCCCACTGAAGCCTGCAGAGAAACGAGAGCCTTACCTGCTGCATGTTGGTTTCAGAAGGTCTGCTCTCAAGCTCCTCCTGCAACCGCTGGCCCCGCTGCTCCGCCTGCAGCAGCTGCTGCTGGAGCTGCAGGAACTGCTCCCTGGGCACCACGGCACAGCCCTGCTGTGGGAGCTCCCGGGGGTGCAGGGGCTGGCTAAGCATCCCGCTGCTGCTCGAGCGTCGCATCTGCAGGGCAACAAGACAGGCTGTCAGGGGGGAGCAGCACGGCGCGTTGCTCGAGGTGTGTTTCTGGAGTTGTTCTTGCATGACACACGATGCACTGAGCTTAAAGCATCTCTTGTGCACAAAGGAAGCCAGTCTGAAGCCGGAAACAGATGCTAAGACAAACTCTTCCCAATGGAAAAGATGCATCTTTACATGCAGTTCTGCAAAGTCTATAGGAGATCGAGCTTTGATTCATAACTTCAGGCCTGCATTACTCTGGCAAAATCCTAAACAGGTCTGTGCTGAGCTATAACTTCACTTTTGTTTTCAATTTTAACCTTAGCCCTTGCAACTCTTCTAATAACAACATCTTGGTACAAATCAAAGCTCTGGTATAGAATTATCATAGAATCATTAAGACCTCTAAGATCCCCCAGTCCAACCATCCACCTGCAACCAATGCTGCCTACTAACTGTGGCCCTAAGCCTGCACCCACCCTTCCCTTAACACCTCCAGAGATGGTGACTCCACCACCTCCCTGAGCAGCCTGTCCCAACCACACCGCTCTTCCAGAGAAGAAATTCTTCCTAATATCCAAGCCAGCATGAGGCAGGCTGAAGGTGTCACCCACCAGCATTGATTATTTCTAGTCTTTAATCTCCTCAAAAAGCAAAACAAAATCCTAAAAGCTAAACATTCTCCATACAGTCTAGAGTGACCAAAGTATCTTTATGCTCTCTGCTGCCTTGTATTCTGAATTCACTACTTAGGAGCCTTCTGTGGAACAGAAGACCTCACACATTTTATGTTTCTCATTTAGAGTCATGCCACAAGCAGAGCTTGTTAAAATTTGAGACTTAAGTTTCAGCCAAGCCAATTTGCAGCTTGCATTTGCATAAGATTAATGCTTTCTTCGTGTAAAAATCATTCTTCCTGTAAGAGCCAGCTAACCACATCACAAAATCCTCCCGTTATCTCATAGCCATTACTCTGGTCCCTTAGGAAAAGGTGAGATTACATTAGCAGTATTACTTTTCCTTTCACAAGTGCTGTAATTAAGGCCTCAATTAGCATCACAGTTCCGTTATTGAGTTCATCTATAATGGAATCAACTATAAGCACTTGACATAATGGTGTAATTCCATCGAGGGTGCTGCTCTAATGGTGTATCCAATGGTGGAGCCCTAATGGAGATAGAGAGGGGCTTGAAATGTGATAAGAACATCAGTGCTGTGGCTGTGATAGCATCTGCCCACCTCTGCTGGCTCAAATAAATTGAATATAGGCTTAGAAGGTATTTTAAAGTAGTATAAGTATCTCAAAAAAGCTTTTTTTAAAGAATATATAAATATGTATCAGGAAATTCTCTTGAATCAACTTGCCTATAACGAAGCTATTCTTTTACCAACAGCATAAACAGCAGAAATAATGAAATTTGAATGGGATTTGTACAGGGTTTCATGTGATGTTGTCAAACACACGGGTGGAAGAGCTGAGGAAACACCAATAAATGCTGACATCTCAAAATGAAGTTGCTAATGGCTCATGAAAACAACATAGTCTTGCCACATTCATCTTCCACAAGGAAGTGGAACAGTAAGGAGCTCACTAAACTATCAGGGATGACACAGTGTGAGCACATATCAGTCAGTACCAGGGAAACACTTGACAGTCTGGTGAAAAGGCATGCAAAAGGCCAGAGGCAAACACGAGGACACCTTCAGGCCTCACAGTCACTGGGTGAGAAGGAAGGGATGGAGCCACTTTTCATTTTCTCGTGATCAGTTTGATCCTTTTGAACGCAATCGGTCATTTCTCCATTTTCACTGCAACCCCTCTGGAATATCCAATGTTTTCCTATAGAATCCAATCACAGCCTGCACCCAACAGGTTAGTGCAGCTGCCAAAGGAAGGCCGTTACATTAAAATGAATAATGGCTCCTTTACTTCAAAAGATGCATGGAGTAAAGAAGAAAACCCATTCCAAAATGTTTTCTTCATGCTATGGTAGTACATTGAAAATGGTTGCTCTACCTTCGCACACTATTTCAGAAAGAGAACTGCACCCTTCTCTGCTAGTTCCAACCACTGAGTTCTAGACAGGTTAGCCATGGACAAAAGGAGAACAGGCACAAAAGAGAAAGTTAGAGGTCACAAAGTGCTAAGTGAACGTTATACACCCCTGCTGGGATAATGTTATCAGAAATAACAAGTCCTGCATGTTTGAATTACAGGCTTTGGGAGAAAACCCAATTCCATACTCGATGTTCAGACTGAAGAGTTCAACAGAGCTGGGATTTTTCCCAAAGCATAATTGGAAATACATGAAGCAAAGGCACAGGAAATAAAACTGTTTTCAACGACTTGCCAAAATTTTTCTAATCAAGTTTATAATAATTTTACAGCTAATTACAGAGTATATTCAACATAACATGCTTCCCGTTTGCTTCCTTGATGAAAACCATGAGGTATTTCAACAAACAGTGCTGCAAAAGCCTCATCTATAAAACTGTCTCATTTATGGAACAAGTTAAAAATGCTTTAAACTGAAATTCAGACCATCAAGTTCATTGCAGAGACAGCTCAGAGGTTCTGCTAAGCAAGGCTTCCATTCACCCAACTATTCTCATGGTAAATAAGAACAGGCTTCTACATTAAGAGCAGCATTAGACAAATATTAGTTAGGAAATTTGAGGTGATATGTTTTAGGAAGGAAGAACAAAGTGTTAGCCTTGCCTCAAGCACAGAAACAAAATTCTTCCCGTTTGACTTTGTATCTGGAACATCACACAAGTCACCATGAAGCACACTGTGCTTCACAGAAGCACATTAATCACACACACTGATCATGAAAGATCACATTAACATTAACAGACATCAATTCTTCCAGTTTTGATCGTTTTCCCTGAAGAGGAAAGCTTTTTTACTTTCGTTTTGTAAACGAATCCATAGATTCAGTGACACACTGGTGATAAACCTCCACACTACCGTCAGTGCAGTCAGCACCTATTGAAAAGTACCTCCATTAACTGATCGTCCAGCTTGACCTGCTTTTTCCTTAGCCCTTCATTTTCTGAGCTTGTTTCCAATTCGTGTCCAACAGAATTCATCTGACTGATCTGTAGAAGACAAGAGGTTTCCTTAGAAAGGCAGCAGCTTCATTTTATCTGCTGTATTCAACGTGCAAGTCATGAGTGGCTGCACATCACACCAACCCCAGATTAAGCACTTGGACTAACCTTCCTATTGGCAGAGGACAACTCCTTCTGTAGCTGTTCACACTCTCTCTTCAAGCTTAGTTTCTCCTGCTCTATGGCTTTGACAATACCTGACTGGCTTTGATGCTTCTGATGCTTTAAGGAGAGGACAGTGGATTCCAGCTGTCGGATCTGAAGAGACCAGAGATGAACAAATGTGAGAAGACATTCCAAACCATTCCATCTGCTTTGTAGTGATGTTTTTGGCACATTCCGGTAGGTCAAAACTGACAGCCCACTGCAAATCAATTGCATTTGCAATATCTGGTACCAGCTGATTTCAGATTCATAACAGATTCTGGTACTTTTGATATTTTAGCTTTGAGCAACTCTTTCTCCTCCCCATAATCTGCCTAATATTGTGAGCTGGGAAATTAAATGTGAAGAATGCTAGAAGACATAATAAATAAATCCCAGAGTTGTAGGCATTGGAAGGGCCCTCTGCAGATTCCCCATTCAAACCAGGTAGACAGTGATAGGACGAGGGGGGATGGTTTTAAAGTGAGACAGGGGAGGTTTAGGTTGGATATGAGGAGGAAGTTTTTCAGCCAGAGGGTGGTGAGGCAC